>NW_024426996.1:70549196-70864087 GCF_017311325.1 Ursus maritimus
GGGGGGGAGGTTCTTAGTCCACCCTGGGAACCAAAAGGTGGTGACAGAACTGTGTATTTTTGTCTGGCGTTTCCTTAGCATTTATATCATGCAGGAATCTGAATTTTAATTTTAAAATATTTTAATTTGATGGGGATGCTGATTCCATGGCCGGTGTTTACTAATTGAGATGAAGGCTCTCTTCAGACCTGATTGGAAGTACATCGCCTTGTGTATCCTGGGGAAGAGGGGGTTGTGTGCTGTAATATCCTCTTGGAAATTGGCTGACCCAGAAACTCAGCCTAATGAGATTTGGCCAGCAGGCCGCTGGCAGGGGAATTATCGTGACACGCTGCGTTTAATGCAGCCACGTCTGCGGCAATAGGACTGTCTACCCTGGAGGCCTGTGTCGCAAGGCAGTGCATTTCTTTAAAAGAGTCATTCTTGATATAACTCGTGCAATAGAAGGAAAGCTAAGTAGAAATGAGTGCGCTGAAATTCAAGTTCATAGCTGACTTCAGAAAAAAGCACCTCCCAAGAAAATTGCATTACAATAGCAGGAACAGACCAGGCTTCCTAGAGACCAGTCTGTTCGCCAGTGAAGCCAGATGTTCACTGTGAACGTGTGTGTCAAGTCTGGCCACTGCTCTGTGTCAGGACAGTCGTCCCCCCCCACCCCCCGTGAGGCTACGCGTCACCCAGACCATGGCACTGGCTCCTGACTCACACAGATAGTGGGTAGGGGTATACAGAGGAGCCCCCCAGTGACCATAGTAGCTAACCCAGCGGGCCTCCCTGCTCTTCTGGAGAACGCCACACCACATCCTGCCTCAGCCTTTTACCGTCTGACTCTTCCCTTTGTTCGGACCGATCTTCTGCTTGGCTTGTCACTCACACCGCCGCTCAGGTCTCTGCTTGAATGTCCTCTCCTCAAAGAGACTGTCTCCGGCCATACCGATGTAAGACCCCTGTCCCTGCTCCCTTCCCTTGCGTCGTTTCCCTCTGTAGCACACATCTGGGTATAATAGTAAATATTTGTTTATCTTGCTTATTAAACTCTAAACATCTTGATGGGGGCGATGTTATGCTATCTCGGTCACCTCTTCAACACTGTACCCCCGGAGCCTGGAACGGTGCCTAGGACATAGCGAGTGCTCAGTACACCTCGGTCGTAGGCGTAAGTGGGATGCACTCTTGCACAGACGACTTGTTCACTGTGCTGCAGTCATACCAGCCTAGAAGGTTCCTAGACTCTAAGCCATGTCCCAACACTGGCACCTTCACACCTGCTGTGCCTTCATCCTGATGGCTCTGCGTCCTCCTTGTGGGTGGCCGGTTCCCTGGCATCTTCACGGTCTCTTGCCCGTGCTTCCTCCTCAGCGGTGGTCTTCCCTGACCCAACACGGCAAGCCACCTCCTCGCTTATTCTTCTCCGATGCCGCACCCCCACTTTCACTGGAAGAGCCCCTCACCTTCACTTTGTGGGCACCCACAGCCCTGCGTTACAGGCATTGCCCCTTGCCCACCCCTCCCACCTTGATTCTCCTCCCACAGAATTCCAAATCTGGTGGCACCATTTTCTCCCGTTGCTTTCAGAGCAGCTAACGGTGCCTACTGGACTCACTTTAAATGTATATCCAAG
The DNA here is from genome assembly GCF_017311325.1 of Ursus maritimus. Lineage (NCBI taxonomy): Eukaryota > Metazoa > Chordata > Mammalia > Carnivora > Ursidae > Ursus > Ursus maritimus. The sequence continues at coordinate 70,550,818 of NW_024426996.1, forward strand.
CACTTCCCATTTCCTACTTAACTACTTCCTCTCCTCTCCCCTCCCCTCCCAGTTCCTCCCTTCCCCTCCCCTCCCCTCCCCTCTTCTCTTCTCTTCTCTTCTCTTCTCTTCTCTTCTCTTCTCTTCAATTTCTACCCTACGCCCTCCTCCATCAGCCAGTGACCTCAGACTTCATGGAGAAAATGAATGGAATCACATAGAAACCAATACTTCCCTTCCTACTTTGATTTCCAGTTGTTCACTCGGGGTTATTCAGGCATTTAGAACTCTTTGCCCCAAGGAGAATTATTATTAGTGAAAAGATCTGATCATTTTCAAAGTTTTGGGAAGAATTTTCAATTTACCTGAAGGTCCTGTGGTGGTTTATGCCACCACCAGAAATGTATTGGGCATTTTAAAGAATGGATTAATTATAAGGGGCATAACATGTTAGTACTTTAATACATATTCCTGACTACTTGTGAGATTGATTGTGTTTCCATCTGTTTGTTTCCTGTTTTGGGGAGTTTGTCTGTGAAATGCCTTATACCTAGTTATGTAGTGGTTAGTCCTTTTAGTATTGATTCCATGAGAGCAGAAACCCTTTGCCTAATCTGTTTACTGTGAATTGCCACTAGACCATTTGGATTTAGAGAATTTGTCATTCGGGGAAGATCATCGGGTCAGAAATAATCATCCAATGTATGACTTCCATTGTGTGGAGGAGACCACTAGGGCCCAGAAACAGGAACCTTGCTTCTTTCAGACAGTACAGCCAAATGAAAGCTGGCAGGATAAGCAAGCAGGAAAGGGGACCAGGGAGAATTCTCCACGCATGGGAGGCAGTGCCCCTTTTGTTCTTCCAAATGGATTCCTGATCCTTGGAGCATAGCTGGAGCTTTCGCTGAATGAATGTGTCTCTGTTGACTAAGCAAATTGTTTAATCATTTGTAATATCATGCGTTACTAACACAACAGACATACCTTTATTTATTTCCATTTTAAACATTTATTTATTTATCTTAGAGAGAGAGAGAAAGAGAGGGGCAGGTGAGGAGCAGAAGGAGAGGGAGAGGAAGAGAATCCCAAGCAGGGTACCCACTGAGTGTGGAGCCCGGTGAGTGGCTCGATCTCACGAACCTGAGATCATGACCTGAGCAGAAACCAAGAGTCAGATGCTTAACTGACTGAGCCACCCAGGTGCCCCTTATTTCCATTTTACAAGTAGAATATATTCATACAGAATACACAGAAACAGAAATAAAAGAAGTATCCATTCTCCCACCCAAAATAACCTCTGTTTACATTTTGGTCTATTGTCTTTGGACTTTTCTTCCCTAAGCAAAGATTTCTTTTTTGTTATTGTTTTTATATAGCTAAAATCACACTCCACCCCCATATAAGATGGAAGCATAAAGTTATGACCTAGAAGAAAAACAGAAAGATATTCAGATCATCTGGTTTCTAACCATTTACCCACTGGCCTCCTGTGTATGCCGATTACCTAACCTGACTGTGCTTGAGGGCTTAATTTTTTATTATGATAAATGAGACTTTAAAAAAATAGGTTGCTCATTTAAAAACCAGACTGAATTAAGGACTTAGAGCTGCAGGGAAATCATATTTTGTCTGATGTTTAATGGGCCATTGGAAGGACTGGGATTTTAAAGTTCAACAATAATGATGATTTGGAATTGTGTTTTAGTTTGTAGGAAGTCTCTGATTTCCCAACCCCACCCCCTTTGGGACTTAATCAAGAAGGAATTTCTTAAAACAAGACAAAACTTCTTATGAATAGGACCATGATTGTATCTCTAGATTCTTTTTTCAAGGAAACTATTCTTCTTAGAAGAATGGTAGCTTCCTGGATCTCATTTAAGTGTCTTGTGTAGGGCAGACGAGTGTTTGCCACAGGTGCGACCCCCGTGCAACACTGGGTTAGGGGTCACAGGATTCGTGTGGGAGAGAGAACGTTCCTGCTTTAAGGAAAGAATGGTTTGTGGTTGAGGAGACAAGTGTATTTGCAGAGAATAAATCGTCCAGGGAACACATAAGCCAGTGGATCATTAAATGGCCCAAGTGAGTGACGACTTGTTGGTATTTAGTGATGAGGGAAATCGGATGACGACCTCAGGTTTGAACTTTGAAGGATAGAAGGAGGGTTTTGATGGGTGGAGATGACTAGCAGCAGTGAGACTCAGGGGGTCATGAGCAAGCGTGTTTGGTTTTGGGGCCCAGGGAAGACATCTGGCTGGATTAGAGGGGTCTTGTTTGGAGGGAGATAGAATTATATCGACTGCCTATTGATTGCTTAATATGTGCTGGGCATCTTGTTCAGGGCTTTTCACATACTAGTTTTTAACAATGGGTATTATTACCTCCATCTTACAGATGAGAAAATTGAGGCCCAAGGACGTTAAATAGGTCATACAGCATTATGTATCAGATCTGGAATTTGAACTCAGGATCTCCTGATTTGGGGGACCATTTAGTCCATCATTTAAACAGGGCATTTAAAGAGTAAAGGGGAACCCTGGTAATGATTAGGCCAGGGCAACAGGTGTGAAGCACATGGGACTGTCTGGGCAAAGCAAGAAATACGTCTGACCACCCTGTCTCCAAAGCCTGGGCTCACTTTGATTTTAAGGAAGGATAAGGTGACATGATGGATAGCTCTAAAGACAATTAGTGGAGGCACATAAAACAGGTTATAGACTGATTCATCTGACAGCACTGTGTAGAATGGAATGGAAAAGAAGAGAGATAAGAGACAAAAGGAGCGGGGTGCCTGAGTGGCTCAGTCTTAAGCATCTGCCTTCAGCTCAGGGCGTGATCCCGGCGTTGTGGGATCGAGCCCCACATCAGGCTCCTCTGCTATGAGCCTGCTTCTTCCTCTCCCACTCCCCCTGCTTGTGTTCCCTCTCTCGCTGGCTGTCTCTCTGTCTGTCAAATAAATAAATAAAATATTTAAAAAAAAAAGAGAGAGAAAAGGAGCAATTAGTCGCAGCTTCACTAAAAGTAGGTTAGGGGTGTAATGAAATCTGGATTGGATAACAGTGCGAGGGGAATAAGACTTCCTATCAATTGTTTATAGTGAAAAATTTCAAACCTCCCCAACACTGGAGAGAATGATACAAGGAATGCCCATACCAGTTGCCTGGCTGAAAAATTATCTGATTTTGTCATACTTGCTTCATCTGTTCTTTTTTTTCTCTACATTTTTCTTTGCTGGAACATTTAAAGCAAACCTGGACATAGTATCATTTCACCTTGCATTTCAATGTGCATTTCTCCAAGATGTGGGCATTTCTTACTATCCACAGTGTCATTACCAACCTACAAAAATTAAGAAGAATTGTTATTTTTTTTACTATTAATTCTCAGTAGGTTTCATATCCACATTTTTGCAGTTAGCTGTTCACTGATTCCTTGAATCAAAATCCCGACAAGGAAGAAAAAACATGGTGACTCTCTGAAACCATCAAAAAGCTTTGAGCGTAATAAACAAGAAAGTAGGTTAACTGGCTCACTGGCTGTTGGAAATAGAGTTTGGTAAAGGGAAGGTGATTACAGAGAATGATGGGATGAGATCTAGGAATGTTTTTCCTTCCAAATTTTTATTTTGAATAATTTCAAACCTTTGGAACTGTTACAAGAATCATACAAATGAACACCTGCAGAGCCTTTCCCTAGATTCATCAATTGTTACTACGTTGCCACACCACTAAGTACTTCAGCACCTCCCATAAGAATAAGTCATCCTCCCATATAACCACATGCGAGCCCAAGACTCAGGACGCCGAACAGTGTTAAGCCACTGTTTTCTCATGTACGATCCATACTTACATCTTTCAAATTTTCCCATTAATGTTCTTCTTAGTTTTTATTCCCTAGATCTTGTGTTCAGTCAAGAATCCTGCTTCCTCTGTGGAGATATAGGCTTCTCTAATCCAGAACAGTGTCCTAACCCTTTTATTTGTTTACTTTTTTATGACATATACATGTTTTTGAAGAGCCTAAAGCCATTTTTGCCCCCAAAATGTCCCTCGATTTTGAATTTATCTTGATTTCTCATGACTGGATTCAAATTAAATAATTTGTCAGGCCTACCACACAAATGTTGTATCCTCTCGGGAGATCGGTCCCAGCACTGTGGTGTCACTCTGTCCCATTATCGTGACATTAAGTTTGATGATTTTGCAAAGGTAGTACCTTCCAGATTTTTCCATATGCAGCCCTGGTCCCCAGCGATCATTTGCCTAGCACTCTTAGCATCCGCAGATTATTCTTGCCTTAATGGTTGTACAATGGTGATGTCCTGTCATTTCTTTTCCACTTGCTGTGGGCCTTCTGCTGTGTCAGGAGCATTCGGGTGCCACGTTCCAGGGATGGGCAAACTCGCAGAGTCTAGGATTTCCCAGGGACTTGGTGGTAATTTCGCGGGTGGCTGGGACAGAGCTCCGGGACTGGGATTCCGCGGGGGTGCAGCGAATGCATGTTTCTCTGCACAGACGTGGGAATGGAAAGGAGGAAGGGCCACGTGCCTCTTCACTTGCCGAGGAGGCTTTGCTCAGCCGGCACTTTCTCAGTGGGGGCTCACGACTGCTCCACTGCTCGGGCTCGGCTGTCATAAAACATTCCTTTTCATCTCCACACCGGCTGCAGGGCTCTGGCCCCAGGGCTAATAAATAGGCATAGGTATAGATCCAGCAGAGATTGGTTTGCTTTGTTTTTAAATAGAAAGAAAGTGGCTTTTGGGTGCCCCACTCCCTTCCTCTTCATTTAGGGCTTGGTTTTCTGATACCTAGGAAGTTTATGTAACAGAGATTCGAAACAAATAAGCAAATTGTGCTTGTGTTGGGGTTTGGGGAGTTCTTTCGGGGGTCCACCAGGTTCTTGCTAATCCCAGTCTCACTCTGAGGTTGTGACTCTGCCCTCGTGCGTGCCACGAGGAGGAATTCACTGGAAGAGTGTTTGAGGGCCGGGCTCACTAAGCCAGGGTCGGGAGCTGGTCCCAGTTGTGTTCCCTCTCCTGGAAGTTCCTTTCTTCCACTGAACACATTTCTACTTCTCTTTGAAGGCATGGCTCAAATATCACCTGCTCTGGTCAGTCTTTGCTTAGTCCCCACAGCTCCCTACCCCTCCTGGCCTGCTGACTTTGAACCTCATATGACTGCATCACACCCGCTTCTTTTCATTTACTTACCTGTCTTCCCAGCAGACTGTGAGTCCGTTACCAGCATGGACTGCCTCTTTTCAGCTCTGTATCCTTAGCACCCGGTACAGGGTCAGGGACATATTCATGCTGGTTAAATACCTTTGTGAGTGTGTTGTGCGACCATGTCACTACACAGGAGAAAATTTAGACCCCAAGGGGGTAAGGGACTTGCCGAATATAATGGAGTCGGTAAATGGAGAACGAGGGGGCTAAGACCAAAGTCTCTCATGTCCAAGTCTTATCCCCTCCCCAGCTGCTAATAGATGTTAGCCAATATTTTTCTTGGATGGAAAGCCCAGAGGTCCATCTTTTCCTAAGCTACCACTGTGGCCACCACCCCTCCCCCACCATCATTCCATCACCAGCACGATGTGGGGGCATTTACTTTGTGTCAGATACTGTCTACAAGGGCTTTACACATAGTATTCACATTGCTTAGAATAGGCGTGCACGGTGGATGTGATTATCCCATTGCACAGATGGGGAGATGGAAACAGAGAACGGAAGTCAGTGGCCCGACTCTCCCTACGTGCCCACAGGCAGCAAGGCTGGCCCTGGACTCTGAAGCCTTTGGGGTTGCAGAGAGGAAAGCGAGCCTGAGTGTGATTCCTGCCCCATCACTCATTAACTGAGTGACGTAGTGCAGCCTACTCAGCCTTCCGAGGCCCCAGCTTCCTCCTTTGGGAATGGAAATGATGCCGCTTCTCCTCCTAGGTGTCGGGAGGGGACACGGCCACCTTGCGTCATTGACGATCTTTTTAATAAGGCCACGGGTAGCAATTGCTGTCTTTCCATTTTACAGATGAAGAAATTGAGGCCCAGAGAGTTTTTGTAATTTAGCCCATATTCAAACCGGTCCCAGAGCTTCTAAGTGTTGGAGGCAGACCTTGAAGCCAGCTCCAGCTGACTCCTAGTCTCTGCTCTTTGGGCTCTGCTGTGTGGCCCAAGCACTTAGCTTGGTAGGTGATTCATGGTGACCACTAATATTCTCTTCTCGTCCCCCTCCCTTTTTTCTAAGACACGCTGAGGAAGTTAGAATATAGGGTAGGGGAGGAAAATTGGAGATGTAGGCAGAACAGGACAGGTTATTATAATTCCTAGAGAATTGCCACTGCCCTGATTGATGGTAAAAAAAAAAAAAAATTAGGATTAATTTAGGGAGAATAGAGCCCTCTGATTCAACATGAGTATGACCAGTAGTTAGTTAGTTAAAGTTGGTAAATATTGGTAAAAAAAAAAAAAATTGGTAAAAAAATATTGGTAAAAAAAGAAAAATCTTAAAAACTATACATGCTTTTCTGAAACATTTTATCTTACCCTGAAATACAAATGTAAACCCTCCCCCCCACAACAATCTTTATTCATTTAAGTCCCTTTCTGAAGGTTCTCTAACATCTGAATGGTCTCTGGGTCTGATTCTCTCTTGACAATGGGTCATTTCTTTTTCTTTCTTTTTTCATGTGTCTTGTAATTTTTACTGAATGCTGGACACCTTGTGTAGAACTGTTGAAAGTAGGGCGAATTGTCTTTACCCCTCGATATGGACATGCTTTCTCTCCCATCAGGCCCTTGTGTGGGGGGTTGGGCCCCTCTGGTTAGGAGTTGAGCTGGGCTGGGTCAGTCTGTGGCTGTCATCCCCTTCAGTGGACCACGGGCTTTAAATTCCTCCAGCAGTAGATGGTGCTCCCCTGTGCGTGGTGTGGGGCCTGGCGTGCTGGAGGGTTCACTCAGTGCTCCTGCTCCACCCTCGGCTTTTAGGAGTCCCTGCTCACCTGTGGCACAGAGGGCCCCACTCATGCTCTTGCTCCTTCTCCCGTGGTGGTAGGCCTGTCACTTGGTGCTGGGCTCGTGGTGGGAGACAGGGGGTTCTCTGTTGTCCTGGTCCTGTCTCAGGCATAGACAGGCCCTGTTCCACTGAGCCTGGGGACTGGGAGTGGGTCTTGCCCTGAGTTCCCGTACCTTCTCCCGTGATAGCCAAACTCTTCCGTGGAATCTGTACTGGTCTTCAGAAGGAGCATGTTTTTGCCATCATCCCAATGGTAGCATGCCTGAGAGGGGTTTCGTCCCCCAGCTCAGAGGGGTTTTCCTTCTACTGTGTCCCCCAGCAGCGATAAGCCTTTACATGTGTCCCACAGGTAGGAGAGTTTCCAACTTCTTCTCATAGGCAGATGGGTTTTGCTTTTACCCCCATCCTAGGAACAGTAGAGTTTTGCCATGGCCAGAGGACTGAGAGGGTTCCCTGCCCCCTGCTCAGCAGCTCTAAGACTCTTGCTTTGTTAGAGAGAAAGCCCTAGAGAAGTATGTAGCCTCCGTGCCTGTCCCCAGCTGCAGCCCTTCACCTCCCCTATGCCTATACCATCAGGGGAATTTTCTCCAGTCACCTGTCCTGCCCCGGTTGCTCTCATGAGCACCCACTGGAGGCCTGCAAGCAATGCAAACTCCTCGTTGTTTCTGAGCCTTCTGGACCCACGGTAGACATGCTAGCCCACACTTGGCATTAAGAAGCCTTTTCTTATGTCATGATTATGACCTGCATTTTCAGTGATTTCTTTTTACCAGACCATCAAAGGGGAAACAGTTTGTGTGTCCCTTGTCTCTCCTCAGCGGGGCTTGGTGCTCTGTGGAATTGATGGCTTTGCAGGCTCAGCTCTCTGGTGGGCCCAAGAGAAGCCACAACACTGTCTATTTTCAACTAGTTCTTCTTGCTGGTGGGAGGGATGCTGCTTTGCAGATTCCTACATCCTTAATGTCGGCTGAGTGTGAGTCTCCCAATAGGAATTTCCTCGGCAACGCAACCTTTATGATTTTCAGTCTGGGTTTTATTCAAGTAACAAGAATTTATAGTATAAACCCAGTGCTGATTTTTTTTTCTGGATTTTTGCTGGTTTTCTCTCTGAGCTTTTAGAGTTGCGTCCCCTACATTGAGTTCAACTGCCCTTTTATAAGATGACACTTCTTTACCGAGTTTTTAAAAACATTCAACTTAGAATTTATGTGAACAGCAACTTTTGCTTTTTATAGTCATGTTTTATCTGTTTACTTAATATTCAATTAAATGATATCATTGCATCAAGGACAACTAGCAGAAAGTGGTTTGGGGACAAACACAAGAGAGTCTTGGAGAGCTTACAGCTTAGCTGGCAGAAGCAGGACGGGTACACACAGCCATGAAACGTCGCTTCTGGTACGTTATTAACAAAACACTGGAAGACTGTATTTGGCCTGAACCAAACACTTACTGGGATCTCGAATATTTAGTGATTTCTTTCCCAGCGATTATTTCTTGGGCAGCATGTAAATTTTTGCAGATTTCAGCCTCATCTTTTCAAGATCTCTAGCGACAAGCAGTGCATGCTACAATGCTGTAAAAATGGTGGCCCCAGTTCACATATCCTACACAACATACGGTAAAATCAGATTTACATTCACAGGAAGTAGAATTTTTAACTCGATAGTGTTAAGAACTGTGGTTTTTTTTTTTTTAATGTCATTTGTTTGGGAAGAAAGGGGTAGAAGAGTATGTCGATAAAAGTACTTGGTTTAACATTTTTTCAATATTCTTTTAAAAATCCAAGTGAGCTCAAAAAACCTACAGGGGAAAAAAAAGTCCCCCTTTGCTCAGCCCCTCGATCCCCGGTTTAGGGAGAGGCCATTGTCAACAGCTGAGCCTTCTGGCACATGGCAGAAGAAAATGGGCTTTAGCTGATTCACATTCTCCCAGGAGTGTATGTGAGATTACAAGGACCCCGGCGCAGACCAAAACATGTGATGCACATTGCATTCCTTTCAAAGATTCTCAAGGCATACTTTCCCCAACAAACAGCAGAGACAAAGGCTGTAAATGGAATTACGCTTTCCAGGAATGTCTCAGGGAAGGAAATGAACCGAATAGCTCGGAAACCGACAGATACTTTGGCTGTGGTCCCTTCTCCCCTCCCTGGATTCACCAGCGGTGGGAAGACAGCTGCCAGTCCAGCCCCGGTCCAGAGGCCCCTTCCAGACCCCTCCCAGCACTAGGGAGGCCGGGGAGCCCTGAGTCTTCATCCACATGCAGCTTTGTCAAGACCGTGGGCTCCAGGAGACCTCAGAAGTTTCCCTTTGCCTGTGCAACCCAAGCTCCTGTTTCCTCTAAAGGAATTTGAGGTGATTTAAGGGCAAGGCTGCCCAGTCACAGGCTCGGCCACATGCTCAGGGTAAGAGCAAACCCCACTGCACAGTCAGTGTGGACACGTGGCAGGGAGAAAGCTGCAAGGGCCAGACTGGTCCCAGATGTTTTTGCCAGAATAGCTTCTCGGGCAGCATTTTTCCCGCGCTCTTCTCTGCGAGTGAGTCAGTGCCATCATTAACTCGAGTACAAGCCGATGTGTGTCAGTCCTTCGGGGAGAAGCAGCTCCAGTCAATTAAAGGAGAGCCGCACAGAGTCCTGCGTTGACAGCTGTAATGAAGGAAAAAGCACAGCGAGAGGGTTCACATTGTATGTTAAGTAAAGGAAAGGAGGCTCGCCCTCCAGAATGCTTGATGACATACTTGGAGGCAGGGGGAATACATTCGATGGGTTCTAATAAACCCGGCTTGGCTTCTAAACGTCTGAAGCATCAATCCCCGCATTAAAAACCAAACCAGAGTTCTGTCGTGTTGCTGGCAGTTTTGAACGGTAGCATGAAGTGCTCCGTGCGGTTGAAAAGCACGGGATGGTTGCTGCATGAAGCGGTTGTGAAAACACATTTCCCCCAAGCACTAAATCCAGACAGACTCCTGGCACACATGCCAGAAAGAAATGTGCTTAACGGAGAGAATCTGATGAATTCCAAGACCCAGAGGCCCTCGCATTGTTTGGGTCCCCCAAATCACTTCTTTGGGCTCAGCCTCACCCACATCAGCCAGAGGAAAGCATGACCCAAGCACTGGACGGACCACGTTCATCTCAGTGTCAAAGGACAGCAGACATATTTAACCAAATGGGGGCTTCTGGAAGATGGGCTTGCTAAGTATGCTCTTCAAAGAAGCAACATTTAATCTTGCAAGTGACCAACAAATTTGGTTCTGCTATTTTTTCTTTTTTGTTTTTAGAGAGAGAGCATGTGTGAGCAGGGGGGAGGGGCAGAGGGAGAGGGAAAGAGAGAATCTTAAGGAGGCTCCAGGCCCAACGTGGAACACGAGGAGTGGCTTGATCTCACGACCCTGAGGTCATGACCTGAGCCGAAATCAAGAGTCAGAGGCTCAACAGACTGAGCCACCCAGATGCCCTGCTTCTGGTATTTTTGGTGGAAATCTTTTCAAACGGCATGTATTTGCCTGTCTTGTACTTAGCACACACCAAACATAAGTTGATCTGGGGGTTAGGGAACATCATTCAAGATCCGTTGTCCTCAGGACTACATGGGATCCCCTGCCCTTGCACTAACTGGGCCCCGATTGCAGCTCTCTGGTTGTTTGGGGCCATAGGTTGTCAGTAGTTGCCATGAATGATGGTGAGTCTACCTGCTCTGTAACGGGGCTGCTCGGACACCTGCAGGGCATCATCATTCTATGGCTAACAGAGCTGGCTTTGGGCAGAGCTGTGGTCAGCTGTGGATCCACTCGGCTGGGCTGTAGTACCCAGTATTTAATGAAACGCTAATCTATATGTTGCCATAAAAGTATTTTACGGGTGTGTTTACTACCTACAGTAAGTGGACTTTAAGTGAAGGAGATTACCCTCAATAATGTGGGTGGGCCTCCCCAATCAGCAGAAAGGGCTTGAGAGCAAAAACTGAGATTTCCACAAGAGGAAGGAATTCTGCTTCAAGACTGTAACATTGACTCCTGCCTAATTTTCCAGCCTGCTCTAAAGCTTTCAAAATGCCTAGCCCGGGCACCTGGGTGGCCCGGTGGGTTAAGCGTCAGCCTTTGGCTCCGGTCATGATCCCAGAGTCCCAGGACCAAGTTCCACATTGGGCTTTCTGCTCAGCGGGAAGTCTGCTTCTCCCTCTGACCCTCTCCCTCTGCTTTCCCTCTCTCTCAAATGAATAAATAAAATCTTCAAAATGCCTAGCCCCTATAATTCCTTAAAATCAATTCCCTTTTCTCTCCATCTTTGTCTCCTCTCTCATCGGTGCTGTTTCTTTGGAGAGCCCTGACTGACACAGGAAATCATTTGTAATGTTTGGGGATTGAGGGGATTGGGGGTCTCTCTCCATTTCACTGAATATTCCAATCAGCCAGGTCCCCCCATATCTTGAGTCAGAGATCACCGAGTGCTTTCTCTGGGGGACCCATGTATGTGTAGGTGGTGTAACTTTGTGAGGCAGTGACCCCTTCTCATGGACCCTAAGTGTGTGGTTTTGAGATGGGGTGGTTGGCACGAGTCTACCTTGAAAGAAGTGAGGAGCTTTCTTTTACTATAGATGCTGTCCTAACTCACCTCCATTCTAGCCAGAGAACTCGTACTCAAAAATGGACCTTGGCTTCACATCAAACGATGGGCTAAAGGTGTGTATCTATACGCCTTAATTAAAATTTCTAAGGCATGGTTCAAGTAACCTATCAGCTATCAGAACTGATCACATCTACTGTGCTGATTTAATGTAGATTTCAACATTTTTCATGCAATGGGCTGGCACCTGACATTATTCTGGATAGAGTGAACGGAGTCAAATTATTCAAATAACCAGAAATTTTTCAATTTGTTCACATGGAAATATTTTCTGTCAAGAGAAGAAATACATGTTCATTCATTGAAAATGTGAATCAGGAAGTTTTTCTAAAGCACAAAAACAAAACCCAGCAAGCTTAGCCCAATGAGGGAAGACAAGATTCAACCACAGTGAGTTTCCTGTCTGTAGTCTAAGACCTCCTCATGTGGGAGCTCTGGAGAAAGTGCAAGGGCCATGTGAAAACCACATAAATGTTTACATTTTTACCAACGGACTCTGTATCTTGATGAAAATCTGCATTCTGTTCCAGAAAGAGCAGCCTACCCTGGGGAGCTGGTCCTCTCAACCCATCTAGACAGCTATTTTGTACCCATAGTTCTTGGAGATGGTCCCGAGATCTTAAGCCAACTTAGTCTAAACTCCTTTTTGATGCGAACTTCCCAGGATAACACTGTAACCTGAGAGCATTTTCCTGAAATATTTTGGCAGTAGAGACGCCTGAATCGGCGTGTTTTGAACATGTGTTTTGTAGATTAGGAAAATTCAGTTGGTAGTGAAGCTGTTGAAGGGCTTATGTAGATTTAAGGCAGGCGTGTGGAGGTTTTCCAGAGCTTTGTAGACCCACAAACGAGAAGCAGGCAGGGAGGTGCTCTCCCTGAGCTACACCACACCCAGTTTTCTGAGTGTAAATGCCTTTTCATGCATTCTCCTTTATGAATACAGAAGTCGAAACCTTTTAAAGATGTCTTTTAACATCTCTGTTTACATCAGTGCCAACCTAATGGCTTCACCAAACCTCAGTCTGCTGTGTTGTGTGTGTGTGCCTGCTCCCGAGGAAGACGAGTTAACCGTTGTTTGGTCAAAGCAAGCAGGACAGGCTACAGGCAGAGGTTGCTGCCGCACAATAATGTAGGGCGTCTTAATTGGCGAAGGCTCTTTTTTAGTTAGGGTGAGTGGCGCCATGTGCTATAACACACAGGCCCAAATTTTGGTGAAAAATGTTCTCTGTCTTGGCTCAGTCTAATGTGGGAGTGACAGAGTGGAGAGGTCTGGGGACCCTGGCTCCCTCCATTGAATTGTCCTTTCATCCCTGTGGGCTTCGGGATTCTTCTCTGGATTCTCCGTGGCTGGGAGATGGGTAAAGAGGGCGAGCACGCAAGGTCTCCTGGGAGTTTTTAGAGGCCAGGCCTGGAAGTGTTCTGTACACACACCTGTCCACGTTCCATTGGCCAGAACTTAAGTCCCATGTCCCATCTAAGGGCGTGGGGTCTGGGGAATGCGGTTAAGCAGTGGACCAGAGATCGTGAGGTGACGCATGGGTTCTGCCAGGCACTCACCTTCTGTGCCACAAGCGGAAGGATCGGAAAAGGCAGAACAGGAAGATTGTGCAGTACCAGGGAGGAAGTGGAAGATGCTAATGTTTTCGCGTTAGTGTATCGGATACCAAGCACCGCACTGAGCACTTCTTTTAGGGCAGAGCGCCCCTCGCTCTTCCTTACCCCGTGGAATGCCGGCACATCCGGGAAGTTAACACTTTGACCTGTCCAGGTTTGTGTTTTCTCTGCACTTGTCAGGCATTCCACTTGGTTTGCCTACCTGCCCCTCCTCCCCTCAGGGATTCGGTCTAGCGTGGGGGAGGGGGCGAGTTGTCAAATTGATGTTTAAGAGCCTGCAGAAAGTCTTTTGTGCCTGGAAAGAAACGATTAAAGTTTCAGTTAATATTTAAATTTTGGAAGTTATACATTCACAAACCTAGCTTTTGTAAGTTTCTAAGTTAAACATATTATTTTATACTACTTATAAAACTAATCCTTTTAGTAGAAACCTGAATAAAATCTTTTACTTTATAGTGTTGATTTAATGCATAAATTAACAGATTATGTCATTCTTAGTAGAGAGACCCCCCCCCACACCACAGGAGTTTAAGACAGTGCCCCTGGAGGTCAAAGAGGGACACGGTGGTGTCTCCACGGGGGAACACTTAACACTGTTTATGCTCTTAGTTAATCACATTTCCAAGCAAACACTATGTGCCTGAGAGACCTTAGTTTGTGTGTGCGTACGTGTGTGTGTTTAATTTTTATTAGTAAGGGTTCTGAGTACAAATATATTTAACTTGACATTTCTGGAAAAAAATGATTAAAGAAAAGATTCACTCTCTAAATTGTGTTCATAAAGAAAAACCCATTCTGTATGTTTTAGTCTCTAATTTTGATGCTTAACACCATAATGCTTCTAAGGTTATCACTTCAGTTTTGGTTTAATTTTAATAATTCTGTCTTTAATAATTCTGCTGCATCTAGTTAAAGAGACTAGAAAACATCAGATAGGAAAAAAAAGCAAAAAGAGTAATTAAAATGACCTGAATATGAAACTTTACTAAACTTTTTTAAAAGCCTTTAAAATAAAACAAACTAAAATTAGAAGACTTTTGGCAGAAAAATTACCCGCTACGAACAAAATAACATTCTGTAAAAGTATTTTCTCAAGAACTGCATTACAAATAATACTGTTTTACATAGATTAAGAAATGGGGCGCCTGGGTGGCTCAGTCCGTTGAGCTTCTAACTCTTGGTTTCCGCTCAGGTCATGATCTCAGGGTCAGGTCATGAGATTGGTTGGGTTCTGCATTCAATGGGGAGTCTGCTTGTCCTTCTCCCTCCCCCCTGCCTCCCCCTCGCAAATAAATAAATTTTCAAAACCTTAAAAGGATTACTTGCAACATATTAATGTTTATTTACATCAGACATTAAAATCTCTTCCTTAAAAAACACTTTTTAAATATAATTTAGCACTTTGGGGAGGTTCTGTTCCCAATAAATGGCAAGAACACACTTTAGAAGATATAAGGTAGCACATCCTTTAATTAGAGACCTAGCCAGGTAAGTCTTGTCAAATAGGTACCAGCAAAATCCTTGCAAGACCACTTAAGTTCATCCCAAATCTGAGGAATCAACTGCCAACGGCAGGGTTTTTTGGTGTGTGTGTGTGTGTGTGTGTGTGTGTGTGTGTGTGTTTAAGTTGTCTACCCATTTCCCAAGAGGAACATTCCAAGAGTGGAATCTCATTTTGCCCAACTTGGGCCAGAGCCTACATATGTATTAAGAGAAGCCAGTTAAGGAACAGAAATATCTTAGTCAAAGATGAGTTTTGACTAAGATAAGGAAGATGGATTTTTTTATATATGGATCCTGCTTTTCTTATTTTATCTTGCTGTGTGGCATCAGACAACAAAAAATCCATGGAGAAATTATTCACACACACACACACACACACAGCAAAAAACCTGAAACCAACCAACCAAATAAAACCAACCTACTTTCTAAGTTGGTAGAATAACACAAGAGGTCAGAATTAGCCCTTGCTGCTACCTTCCTTAATTTTCATCAGCACATGAAATTTAAAATTAAATCCCAGGTAAGAAGACATGGTACCCTCTAAACGTTGACTGAAGAGAGGCTCATAGCCACCATCATGGTGGAAAGACCCACAGAGCCCCTTCATGAGACCAGATACCGAGAAGCGGTCTTCCACCATGAAAAGAACTTCCTGTCCGCTGGCTTCCATATTTCCCTCCCACTGCTGTGTCTTAAGAGGCAACTGTTAGGGTGTGGAAAGAGCACAGGATTGGTGTAATGGAAAATAAATCACCACATGGGAAAGGTGGCCAGATACCTCCCCAAGTTCAGGGCAGGGAGAATCTTTCCCTGGGCTCTGGGAATTGTCTGGCCCATGCTAAGTCTCTCTCAGGCTCTGTCCGAGCAGTTCAGGAACGACAAGGTGGCCACTGTTGTCCACACCGAGGTCTCACGGAGGTCAGGATAACACTGTGGTAGCCCAAGTGCTAATGGCCTCCTCGCTCACCAGGCAATACCAGGAACTAATCACAGACTTCTGATCTACGGAAAGGAAGCAACACTTTTTATGATCATATTCTGTTTATGCAGCATCAATACCACAAAGAGCTCTGAAACCCGGGAACAGAGGTCAAGATAGTCTCTGCTGGAAGCCTTTAAGGAGCTGGCCGGGAAGACGGAGACAAACACAGAGGATCACGGTGCAGCAGAATCACCAAGCAGGGGGGGCGGGGCCTCGGGGAGCAGAAATGGGGCCCCGGGTCTTCCATATGCTTTCTGAGATGGACCATCGTCGGTTCAAAGGTCTCCCCAGCAGCACACATGTTAAAGCTGAGATAGAGTTTCCTAGGGCGGGGCTTCAGGACTTCCCACAGGAGGTGTGAGCGTTAATGCCAGGGCTTTACAAATAAAGATGCTGGGCTGTATGCTACAGGCCTTTCCCATGCTCATTTACCTGGATTCAGAGCCACTTAGAGAGACACAGGGAAGGCAAAGGGAGCATGGATATCGTGCGTGCTCATTTTGTGTTCTCATGACAGGGTGCACTGGAGGGGGGGGGGTTAAGGAGAAGGTCAGGGGCCTTGACGCTTTGGGTAAAGTGGAATCGCTCCAAGGTGGATGACCTGTAGCTTCTAACCCTGTGTCGTCCAGTAGGGAGGCCACGGCTACATGTGGCCCCTGAGCACCTGAACGGTGGCTAACCTGACCTAAGATGTACTGACGAGCATCTGCACCAGACCCTGAACACTTAATGTGAAAAGAAGGCTGCAAAGTAGCTCATTAATATTTTTATATTGATTGCAAATAGGAAAGACAATACACTGCATGTATCTGGATTAAGCACAACATATATTAAAATTAATTTAAAATAATCTCCTGTTTCTTTTCACTTTTTAAATGTGGCTACTAGGAAATTTGAAATGACTTGTATGGCTTCCCAAAAATTTCTTTCGGGCCGTGCTGCTCTACACCAGAGGGAGGGAGAACATCCCTGCTTCAAAGCCTCGGATCCGCTTTGGCGGAGAGACGGGCCCAGCTGGCAGAGAAAGGACAGGGGTGAGCTGTCAGTAGGGAGTGCTGTTTGGTGTAGCTGGGACCGTTCCTCGACACCTGGGACCACCAGGATCCCAGGAACTTGGGAGAGTCCCCCGGCGAACTGATGGGATCGTCTGTTTGACATCGGAAGACTGTCGCGGTCTCACGGAGGCTACGGCCGACACATGATCCGCGTGTGTCGTACTCGCCTGCCTCCACGTAGCTCTGCGAGGGAAGCACCCGCTGCACGTGTTATGGATAGAACCTGTTAACGTGGAGTGAGAACGATGCGGTAAAATCCCGCGTCTGTCAACCCCCCGGATACAAATTTTGCAAAATTCTAATTTTTGCTTCAATGCTCTAATTTTATCACTGGCAACAAGTCCTGTCCGCCGCTTTCTTGAAGTTGCAAGCTCCACTTTCTCCATTTTAGAGAAAATGTCTACAAGATACTCAAGGCTGGATAACCATGGTTTGTCTTTCTTCCAAGCGACAACAGTGCTCCGTGAGACACATGGAGGGTTTAAACGAGGACCCAGTGCTCTCTCTGGAGGCAGCAGGATACGGCGGTGTGCAACAGGAGCGCCTTCTGTATACTTCCGTGTCCTCACGCTGAATAATAGAAAGATGGTTACTCAGAGGTTGAGATCTGATAAAATCACGATTTTGTAATGTTTCACCAAGATTCTTCTGACGTGTAACTGGGCTTTCTGTCTTCCTCAAGTTCACGGCAGCGGCGAACACAGTGAACACTGCGTGGTTCGTGCCAAATCACTACAGGCTTCTCCACTCTGAATACAAATGCCAACCCAGTGAAATGGCAAATAACATCTTCTGCTTCCATCTCGTGGGCACCCTGAGCAGATCTTCAGGACTCCAGGATTCCGGGGGGGGGGGGGGAGTGGTTCACAGGCCACACGTGCAGATCTGCCCACCTAGGCCAGTGAGGATCCATCTCTCTGGGGCCACTTCCCTGGTCAGTGTGACCGGAGAGGATGAAGGGGGCAGCTCCCCAGAAGAAATCCTAAGTTTTCATTTGGGTTGGTTGGTTTGGGTTTATAAAGGCGAGAAAAGCGAGTGGGTACCCCGTGGCCAGACTCCCGTCCTCCACGCAGCACTCACCCTGCACACTGCTCAGCGGCAGACTTTTCCTAAATCCATCCACAGAGTGGTAGTGACCGCATACACTGAGTGCCCGCCCTGTGCCGAGCCCTGGATTGTTCTCTTTATCCACATTATCTCACTTGGGCCGAAGCCGCCCTTCGAGGGTGGGGACTGACATCATCCCGATTTGCAGATGAAGATGCTTGTGGTAGTTAATTCTTCACCCAAGATTTAGACACCCAGAGACTAGCGGAGCTTGGACTCCCTCCCAACTCTTACCTAGACCAGGATTCCCAAATGCAACACATGAACATCACCTGTGTCATTAAATATATTTTAATAAATGGATGATTTCTAATTAAAAAAAATCATCGGTGGACCCCTTACATC
This sequence comes from Ursus maritimus, assembly GCF_017311325.1. Taxonomy (NCBI): domain Eukaryota; kingdom Metazoa; phylum Chordata; class Mammalia; order Carnivora; family Ursidae; genus Ursus; species Ursus maritimus. Next base: position 70,569,036 of record NW_024426996.1, read on the forward strand.
CAATGATATCTAGAACAGAAGCCTAATCTATAAGATAAACCAAAGATGAGCACCTGGGTGGCTTGGTCGTTGAGCGTCTGACTCTTGATTTGGGCTCAGGTCATGATCTCGGGGTCCTGGGACGGAGCCCCACATTGGGCTTCCCACTCAGCAGGGAGTCTGCTAGGGGATTCTCTCCCCCTCGCTCCCTCTGTCCCTCCCCCTGCTTATGCACTCTCTCTCTCTAAAATAAATACATTTAAAAAAAAAAAAGGAATAGGAATAAAATTATAAGAATACTACATAGAAGTACAATAATTTGTGAGTATATATAGACCTTATTTCCTAAATATGCATTTTGTGTTTTTACTGAAAAAGTAATCTTGCTATTCTCTTGTGGCTTTTTTTCCCCCAGATATTTTAAGAAAAATTCTACAAAAGAAGTTTGACTTCTCAACTGAGTATGAGAAGGTAATTTTTATTGATATATTTGTTATGAAAGTAAGTATGTACAAAATTTTGGCTGACTTGGAAGTAAATCTTTAAACAATCAGTTAATCTGTGAAATTTGTAAATTTTTTTTTGACTAAGAACTTTCATGGAATTTTGAAGCACCTTATAAATCCCATCTGAACTACAGCAGAAATTCCAAAAGTAGGATTCGAAGAAACATTCTCCTTTCAAGGTGTATGTCATTTAAAAACTGGAATTTCCTTAAGGGAAGTATTACGGTACTCTTTTAGCTAAGGGAGAAGAACTCCCTAACTACGTGGAATTGTTTGAGCGTTTCTAGAAACAGAGATGTGTACTTTGTTTTAAAATATAGTTTGTTGAAAAGCAGCTTCACATTTGAACAGGTCCATTGAGGGCTCTGTGTGTGCACGTACCCGGGCTAGAGGTAAGGAAAATAGCCCCTAGTCTCAGGAGGCGAAGAGCCAGATGGCAGAGACCCTACCTAATTGTTTAAAGAAGAAGGAGAAGGAAATGGGTCGATTTACAAGTAACACGCAGAGGAATGTAGATGAAATTAATTCAGTCTGACCGGAAGCTCTTCCGTAAGAAGGTGACTGGGGGGCTTGTGGTGAAAAGGACGATAAGCGGGGCTGGAGCAGATGGGGAGGTGGATTTGCTGGCATCCCAGGCTTCGGGGACCGTGTGAGCCGCCAGCACAAGGTGAGAAAGAGGAGAGAGGAAGGAGAGCTGAGCTGGACCCTGAACGCTCGCTAACACGAGTGGACAGTATTTTCAGAAAGTATCAAAAGACCTTGTGTGTTTCTACTTAACACCAAGGTGCTGCTCCCCTCATTCACTCCGTTTGCGTCAACGATCGACTACCTAAACTGAAGTGTATTCTTTTGATTTCGGTTCACCGTGAGTGTGGGTTGCCAGAGAAATAAATAGACAAATGTTTGTTGAATTGAATGTTGGGGTAATAAAAAAAAAATAGTTGAATCTGTTTGTCAAGCTGTTTGTCCTGCAGAATTAGGCACTTTGCTCTCCTTCCCTGGCACGACGGCGATTATCAAGAGAACAATAAAAGCAGAGGTATGGTGGACATTCTTTAATGGCCAGCCACAGCCAACGCAAATGACAGTGTTCCCAGTGGGCGTGGGGGCCGCGTATGGGGAGGGCGGTGAGCTCCTGCCCGGTGCATGGCTGTGGCTACCGTGCCTCCTGTTCACAATCTCAATGAAACAATGCTCAAGAGAAAACAAACACAGAAGCCGGGGAGGAAAGCCTTATCTAAAACCCATTGACGTGTGTAGGAGATGATGAACCCGTGTCTCCCTAGTGCTCAAGGCCTTCCCTAGTACTGCGGAAGGCATTTTCATTATTAAATGCCACTGGCTTCAGGGGTCTCCCAGACACGGTTGCCCAGGTCTGCCTGCCTCCCTGGGCGGAACAAAGTGACTGTGGCTTTTATATCGATATTGACAATTAGCGTGCCATCAGCAGCCTGGCCTGAATGCCAACTACTTCTGCCAAGGAATGGGTGGGGGTAGTGTGATTCACCTGGTCCAGGCCTTGGAGGATGGGGTCCGGAGACCCTGAGGGGTCTCTGAGCAGCCCCCGGCAAGTTGGAGCCGGTGTTGGGCTGCCACTACCCAGGGCAGGATTCTTAGCTGGGCAAGTCCTTTATGGCGGGCTTGGCATTCGATGGGGAGCTCCTGTAAAATTGGGAGCTCCCTAGTGCCTGATCTCCTCTCCACCTCAGGTGCCTTTGTAGGTGAACAAAACCCACTGGCGTGGGGGGAAGTGGAGAGAGGAGGCAGAGCGGAGCCCGGATGGAAGACCTGAATCCTCCCCTCCGTGTGGGGCTGGGTCATGTGTTCCACAGCTGTCCAGGGAAGCGGGATTCGGTGAGGCGAAGACACCAGAGAAGCCAGGCACCTGGGGAGGGAGCTGTCTGACGGGTCTAGTCTGATGTGTGCCCCTTAGATGTGTGCTGGCTGTGTTGGGTGGAGTCCTCCCCAGCAGATCAGAAGTCCAGGACTCACGGCTAGTCGTTTGTTCCGGAGGTGCAGGCAACACCGGCTGGGAAGTAGAGAGATCATATGAGGCAGGGAGGGCGGCCTGTAAAGGGTGCAGCCTGACGCCACCTGCCACGAGGGGCGACTGCAGCGTCATCCTATAGAATTGCTGGGGAAACGGTGCAAACCACCAGTGTCCGAATTAGCCCACGGGAAGGGTGAGGGAGCTGAGGGATCCAGACGCCGAGACTGAAGGCACACAGGCTAAGGGCTGTGTGGGGGTGGGGAAAAGTGTTCATCCCTAAGCACTTCTGACCTGCCATGGCCAGAAAAGGAAGCGCAGAGTTGAAGATGCCAGTGGCTAGAAGTTTGAGAAGGCACAGGGAGATGACTGAGGCCTGAGGGAGGTGGGGGACACCAACAGCATTTTCTGTACTGACCGGTGCCCACGGGCTCTCTCATCACCCAGTCACGCAGGGCGGGTCTGGCCCCATGAGTGGCCCTAAGGAGCCTTTTCAGCTTTCTTTGTCCTGAGCTGAGCACCTCTGGTGAGCCCTCAGATGGTGGTGGGGCCGCTGAGGCAGTGACCTCCCAGCTGGGTGCTCTCGTAGTGAACTCTCTTCATAAGGAGCTTCAGAAACATTCAGCAGACCTTTTGTTCCAAGGGCGGGGCCTGACGTTGGAAGGGAAATAGGGCTCCCTTTACACGACTGCCTCCTTTTTACACTTCCACTGAAAGTTAAAGGTAGTGCTTTTACAATCCTTGGCCCCTCTCCTCCTTGACTTTTTTAATTCTTCTCTCTTTTGTTTTATGTATTCATTTTATCACTACTGACAGAATGCTGAGTAGGAACAAGGCACGGCAGGGGGACAAACATGTGGAAGTATGGTCTTCACTCCACCAACCTGCCGTTGGTGGAAGGGAGGTTATGGGATAAGAAATAAACATGGATGCTATGGGCTGATTGTGCCCCCAGTTCATAGGTGGAAGTCCTAATCCTCAGGGCCTCAGAGTGGGATTGTGTTTAGAGATAGCACTGTTATATGGGTAATTAACTTAAAATGGGGTCATTAGTGGATCCTAATCCAGTCTGACTGGTATCCTTCTTAGAAGAGGAGATTAGGACACACACACAGAGAAAAGACCGCCTAAGGACACAGGGAGAGGACAGCCGTTTGCAAGCCAAGGAGAGAGGCCTCAGAAGACCCCATCCCTGCCCACACCTTGATCTCGGACTCCCGGCGCCCAGAACTGTGAGAAATACCCTTCTGTTGTTCAGGCCCTCTGGCCTGTGGCACTCTGTCATGGTGGCCCCAGCAGACTAATGCCATCGACACTGGGCTGTGAGATGAAGGGGGGTTCACATCACATAAGAGGTTCTGATAAAGGACCGTGAATGTTCAGAGAAGGGGGATTCTTGTTGCCCCTGGGAAATCAGGAAAAGACTCCACGGTAGAGCTGGCATGTAAACCGAGACGTCAAGGCATGTAGAGCAGATGAGAAATACAGCCTTACTTCTGTTTATGAGCACTTGGCTGGGGGCACAAAGCTGCTCCATTGCTTCTGATGACTGGGTCATCGCCCTCTCTGTAAGACTAAGAGCCAACATTTCTTGTCCACCCCGGGCCGACACTGGCTCAGGAGCCTGACATTGTTTCTAATCCTCACAATGACACCTCTCCGAGGCAGAAAGAGCTGTGCACTGCACAGGCAAGAGAATCCCGCACTCAGAGAGGCTGGGGGACTTGCCCAAGGTCACCCAGTGACTAAAGGGTGAAACTGGGATTCGTACCCAGATGAGTCTAACTGCAAACTGACAAGCACACCACCAACAAAAGTTAGGCTCCACCCTGGCCACTGGACTGCCGTCCTAAAGTGTCTAATTTGCCGCTCACGCGAGTGTTCTGGCCGCATGGAGAGACTGACAGCCACCGTGCCCAGCCTTCGACCTATTAAGCCACAAACCGTGATAGTGCGTAACCATCCCTGGGAAGAAGTGGTCGGGCAGAAATGGAAGGCCAGGAGGGCACAGGACTTGGAATTATGCAGCCATGAGGGAAGCTGAGGACCCGGCAGAGGAAGCTATGGAAATCCGAGCGACGAGTCTCATAGCCCCAGGTTCCTAGCGTCTCTGAAGCACGTGCTTGGCGGCGGTGCCCTTGTCCATGACTTACAAGCATTACCCCGTTTGGTCTTCAGAGGAATAGTCTGTCCTCACGACAGACGTCAGGTAGAGCTTACACGGGCAGCTCGCACCTGAGTGCGTTTCCTCGCGGATCCACATGGGGGTGAGCCCCTTCCCAGAGTCTCTGGCTGACTGGAAACCAAGGGAAACAGCGTACCATCACCCTCCTCCCAGCTCACGTGGGCTTTCTGCAAGAGAGCCCCTTAGCCGAGCTTGTCAAGCATCGGCTCCTCCATTAAATACAAGGATCCAGTTCCTGTCTTCAAAGAATGCATAGTTCGGGGCAGTTAAGGTAGATGATTACGACTGGTTCCCACCAACAACCCCTAAGTGCCACCTGTACCTGTAGAAACCTTTCCGGGGGACAGCTCTCCCAGCAGCACCCCCGCCCCCACCTCCATCTTTTCGTTCTGCGCATCCCTGTCCGTAGGAGCGGCCAGCTTCTTTGGGATGACCTCCTGGGTTCGTTTCCTCGTGGGCATGGTCCTTCTCCACTCCAGCCTCTTGGTCGGCTGCCCCTCCTCATTCACGTCATCCCTCAGTTATTACCTTTCCCTTTCTTGAACCTTCCACTGGGGGCAGGTGCTGGGCCTGGGCCTCGTCCCCGCTGCCTTTTAGGACCTCACTAGTGCTAACAGTCATGGATATCGATTTGGCACTTAGGAAATGGCAGGTCAGCATTCCAGGTGGGCGTCTGGTATTTGCAACCCACCTACATGTCTGCGAAAGGTAAGTGAGTGAGTTCCTTGTTTCCTGCCGCCCCGGGGGCACGTGGTATGCTGCCTGTAAGAACACACTCTCCTTTCCAAGTAAGGAAAGTACCTTCTAGGGATCTCAGAAGCATTTAGAGAGGAAGCAGTGCGAGATAGTCCGTGACCAGGATCATTGCCTGAGGCTTGTTGGAGGTGAGAGATGAGAATGTTAACATGCATTTATAATTACTTCTGATGATGATGATGACGATGATGATAATGATGACTGATTGAGCATTACTCTGGGAACCTGGGTCTAAGCACTTCACATGTATTAACTCATTTAACATACATTAAATAGTATATGTAAAGCGCTTAGAAATGAATAATGCACAAAATGTGTTGCTGCTCACTGTTTTCTCTTGTTCTCTTTGCAAAAACTGCATAAAGTAGGATCTCTGCTTATCCCCGTTGTGTCAGGAAGGTCACGAAGGCTCAGAGTAGCATTGGCAACACGGTCTAGGCCCGTCCCCCGGAGATTCTGATGTAGTTGGTCAGGGCTGGCTGGTTATTGATATTTTTCAAATGGTCCCCGGGTGACAATAATGGGTAATTAACTGGAGTGGGGAGTCACAGACCCAAAGCAGCACAGTGGGATTCAAATAGCTGCATTGCATGAAAATAACTTTATACCCATGTGACAGCCTGCATGGACAGGGAAGAGGTAAAGATGCGCCCAGCTCCACTGCTGGGTTTGCTGGTACCCCATCAGACATGTCAGACCAGACCGACCCCTCAGTGGGAAAACTAAACACGAGAGAATCCGCTGATTGTTGTAATAGGTGGTTCTGCCCCGGCCTCAGCCCAGAACGATCAGCCTTAGAGCTGAGAGCAGGTTTCCGAAACCCACCTGAGCATAGCCATGATACGGGGCTTGCTTTCAAGACAGATGCCTGTGTTTACCCAAATCTGATACCCACTCAAGGGGAGGAGGCGGAAGCCAGTGTTTTTTTTCACGTGCTATGAGGTGTTTATGGTAGTAAGTTTGGGACGCAAGGAGCCTGTGAGGCCCATGCCCGGGGTCATTCAAGATGCCTGAGGGCATGTGTATCTGAGCTGCTCACCCCAACGTGTCGGATGCCTCATTTAAAAGTTACTAATATCACAATCATCGTTCTTTCACATCTGTGAAAATCTGCCCTCCAAAGCTATAGTTTCCAAACTTTTAGATTTTCCAGAGCACACAGTTCCAAAAAAGTAATCCAGGGAATGACATAGAGCCACCCAATTTTATTTTGCCACACGAGGATATTTAAAACCCACCGTAGCAACAACACTAACTTTGTCCCCTTTCATATACCTGTCACCTCCCTCTCCCCACCAAAAGGCGACACTGAGCGAATCTCACTTCATGGGAAACTCATTGCATCTTCATTTTCCTGTTTCACTGCGGGGCGGTCCAGCCCTATCTCTGGATCACCATTTAGGGAACTCCCTCCGTTCATAAGGTTACCTGATTCCAGTTGGGCCCCTGTGGCATGCCAGGTCCCGGGGTGGGTGCTCGCGACAGAATGAATGGTCAGCATGACGTCATGGTTCTTGCTCTTTCGGAGCGAACAGCATGGCTCGGGCAGTGCTCCCATGGGAGAGTCCTTCCATGTGGGGCAAGTGTGGGCTCCAAGGCAGCATGAAGCAGGGATGAAAGCAAACCCAGACTCGGTTCTCAAGACACATTTCCAGGAGGGCGCAACATCCAGGCAGGCTTGAGTTTCATGAGCAGAGCAGGGAAGGGAATAATGTTCTGGGGGAAGAGGCAGCACCAGGGAGCCGGAGGGAGGAAGGGGAAGCATGAGGTTCTTCTTAGGAACAGAATGGTCAAGAAGAACAGGACACGAAGCCAGGATTAAGTAACAGGATCACATTAAGAGGTTTGAATGAAACATGCTGGGAGTCCATGGAATGCTGATGCCCTCAGAGTCTCAGCTGAGGAAGGACACTTTGGAAGCTGTTGCTTTGGCTGGGGCTCTAGGCCGCTGCTGGTCCTCTGTTGTGCGAAGACCACATGGTTAGTGTGTTGCTCATGTGTAACTTTCCCTCTAATCTCCCCGCCCCGGCCGCAACTGATTAGTATATTGATAAGAACCTTTCAAGAAATCCATTTATAAATTTCAGATGTAAATTCCAGGCCTGACTCTACCTAGAGGCCGCCTCTCTAATAAACCCTCCGGTTTTATGTTCCTGTCTTACGTGGCTCCTCCTCTCACTCGATTTTCTCCGTAGGGAATGTTAACGTTCTCAGTGGTGGTTAATTGCTCATGTAACTTTTTCTGTTTTCTTGATGCATGCTGCCTCTGCCTTCCTCTCTTCAACTCCTCAACTGCTTTGACTTCCACAGCCAGAAAATGTAGTCTTGACTCTGAAGGTAAAGTCCTCGCTTGCTGTTTCTTGTTGCTCTGTCTAAAGCCAACGGGTAATGAGAGGCTTCTGTCAGAACTCTCTGTTCTTCACTGTCTCTCCACTGTGATGGTTTTTAAAGTGGTTTGTTTCATTTTTATTTATGGAATCATCGTTAATCTTCTCTTTCAGTTTTAGTACCTCACCGAAGAATAGCAACCCATCTCAGTACATTTCAGTCTTGATCTTCTCCTCCCCATAATCCGCAAAGTGCTCTGGAGATCCTTGTGGGTCAGGAAATCAGTTAGGTCCTTGCCAGACCTTGGCCAGACTTCAGTCCAGAAGGGAACTCTCAAAATGACGTATCTCGTTCCTGACACTTTTTGACATGATATGGAGTCAGTCGCATCGCAAAGGCTGTATATAAAGTGTGGAATTTGTACTTGGAGCTAAACAGAGTGCATCTGGAACATTGCGAAACACCTGCTGTCCTGGGCTTGGGTTCAGTGTCTCCTGGGATTCAGAAAGGACTTTAAATCCCTTTAAAAAATAGTAAATAATCTAAAACATTTGCTGGAAAATGATAGGGAAATTGAGAAGAATTTGGGGTGTCTGAGGATGGTTTCTCAGTTGGCCAATGATGTGGGTCCCCAAGGGCAGGTTACAGCCACCGTAATGACTCTTGTCGGCCCTGGGGTGCGGCTTAGTTGAAGCAGGAGCACATACTTGATGAATGCAGCAAAATTCAACCACCTTTTTTTTTTTAGCATTCTATCCTTAATATCAAAGGATATTCAATTAATATTCAAGTTCCATGTGTACCTCAATGCTCTAAGGCATTTGCCTACAGAGTTGAATAATATTGATTGACTATTCGCTGTGCGCTGGGCACTTGGCTGGTTGTTTTCACTTTAAATCATTTAATTATCCGACCCTCACAGTACTGTGTATAATGTTAATGCTAATTCTGGTTTAGGGAATAGGAAGCCCCCTGCTGGAATTTAAAGCAGGTCTTCTCCCCTCTGAAGCCCTCAGTTTGTTTTCCAGAGTCCAGTCTCTCATGGTTCATTCCCTCTTCTGTTTACCCCCCCTTCATTCTTCCCTTCCTTCTCCTACGCTTCAGAGGGGAGGAGGTGGGGGATTGGGATAGGCCGGTGATGGGTATCAAGGAGGGCACATGTTGCATGGTGCACTGGGTGTTATACGCAAATAATGAATCATGGAACATTACATCAAAAACTAAGGATATACTGTATGGTGACTAACATAACAAAATAAAAATTATTGTAAGAAAAAAAAAATAAAGCAGGTCTTCTGACTCCCAGTTCAGTGCTAAGACCTCAATTTCACTCCAGGAGCATGACTTGTGTTTCCTTTACTTGGCTCAGCGTGGCTTCGGAAGCTGTCGCTAACTAGCTGGTCCGTTAGTTGTAAGCAGCCAATCTGTAATTGTCATGCGTTAAAAATGTCTTGCTTTATGGGAATTTGCATAACTGTATACATGCATTGGAATAAACTCAAGTTTTGTGTCATCCGGTTGCATTACATTTTTTTTTATCCCAGAATACAGCCAGCAGTGATTATGAAAATATATTTAGGTCACATGATTCTATCTCGAAGTCGTGCTAGTTCTTAGAAACATAGGACTGTCCGGGACACAGGCGACTGAGCCCAGCCTCATCAGCACGGCACGAGAGGTACCATTTACGAAGGCCACATACTTCACTTGGCACATTATCACTGACCATACGTTATCTGTAATGTTCCCAATGACCTTACAAGGTATGTACTGTCATTCCCAACATATGGATGGGGAAGCAAAGCAAGTGGCCTGTGGTGAACATGTCTGACTCAGAAAATCTGAGCCTTTTTTCTAAATTTAGATATATTCCAGATTCTTTTGTAACGAATTGATCCAACCCAAACTGTTTTGAATCCTTAATAACTTCTACTGGTGCCCTCTTTCCGGTGAAAGGCATCCTGATATGTAGATTAATGCAAGTTTTACTGCCAACATGTGTTACACCATTTAAAAACAAACAAAATACCTTTGAGGTTTAAATTCAGCCATTTGCAACTTGACCCTGCATTAGGACATTTTACTGTGAGTTGAAAGAAGCTAGTAACCCCTTGGTTCCATATCCTGGTAACTCAAATCTACTTCCTCTGTTTCAAGAAGGGCACCAAGGGACTCCAGGGGGGCTCAGTCAGTTAAGCGTCTGACTCTCGATTTCAGCTCATGTCATGACCTCAGGGTCGTGAGGTCGAGCCCTTCGTCAGGCTCCATTCGCTAGGTGTGGAATCTGCTTAAGATTCTCTCTCTCCCTCCCCCCCTGCCCTTCCCTCTTAAAAAAAAGAAAAGAGAAGGAGCATCAAGATGGAAATACACACACACACACACACACACATTAAGATTCAACTCATGGTGGCAAATAGGTTAACCCAAATGAAACATGCACACTGTGGAATGTTCTACTTGTTATTTTGTGTTACGGTAGATGCTGTTTCTTTTGTTTGACTTGCAGATTATCTACTATGAAATCGGGATTATCATTTGTGCTGTCCTGGGACTGCTCTTCATTTTTCTGATGCCCCTGGTGGGGTTTTGCTTTGGTGTGTGCCGTTGCTGTAACAAGTGTGGTGGAGAAATGCATCAGCGACAGAAGAAAAATGGGACCTTCCTGAGGAAATACTTTACAATCACCCTCCTGGTGATTTGCATATTCATAAGGCAAGTAGCGTCTTGGAGCACAGCGGATTTGTGTTTTTGGGTGGGTGAGGAATGTCCCATGTTTTAACTGTTAAGCCCATGAGTTTAAAGCCAAACAACGATGACAACAACACACCCACAAAACAGAAGAGAACAAAAATGGGTGTCCAGGGTGGTTCAAAACAGTGTCATTGTGACCAGAAGTTACTGTGGTAATCAGGCTGCCCTAATTTACACGCTAAGCCAACCCTTTGGTATTTTTCCCCTCTTGGAGACAAGCTGATACATCTTGGCCTGCAAAAACTATTTACCTCCCCGAGCAGCAGCGTCTGCCTGAAATAGCTGTTTGGAGACAGGCAGCCTGCAGAAGGCAGAGCATTTGCTGGTTGATTTTTACATCCAAAGGGATCTTGAAGGATAGGTACAGTCCCCCAACGGGGGAATGTGAGAATATTGTAGAATAGATTTAACTTTCTAATAATAAACCTAGTTTTCTTGAATTTGTAGTTAAGCTGCTACCCTCTCCTGAAGCCTAGAACACGCTTCATGATTTAGAATGTTTCTTCTGCGGTTCCTTCTGCCGCCATAAGTTTTCCAAGTGACTGGCAGACCCGAAGTACACTGCTTTTAAGACACCAGCATTCCCGGGACGCCTGGGTGGCCCGGTGGGTTAAGGATCCAACTCCTGGTTTCGGTTCAGGTCAGGATCTCAGGGTCGTGAGATCGAGCCCCACGTCAGGCTCCACACTCAGTGCAGTGTCTGCTTAGGACCCTCTCTCCCTCTGCCCCTCCACCCCACTCTCTTTCTCTCTCTCTCTCTCATAAATAAATAAATCTTAAAAAAGAAAAAAAGTAACCTTCTTGTCAAGAGCAAATCAGGATCCTCGGCTGAGGAATGTGCTCCACATCCCTGGCCCCCTGGTTGTGGTATTTGCTCATGGTTCTACATCTCCTCATTCATTCAGCCAATGAGTGTCCTGACATTTAGCGACAGAAATAAAGTGCCCACAACGTGAATAATGCTAGGCCCCAAGGAGACACAGAGACAGTGAGAACAGGAAGTCAGCCTCCTCCTCACTTTTTTCTCCAAGCACCTCATTTGCTCGGTAGCTGTAAGATTTTTCAGGGTTTGCTAAATAACTTACATAAGGGGATTTAAGCAGAATTCAGAACTAAACAGAAATTGAACAAAATTAAACAGAACAGTTTCAGCTGGCCTACCAGCTGAAGTTTTAGCTGGAAATCCAAGAAGAAAAGTTCTGCAAGTGTGGCCATTAGCAGGGTCCTGGTAGGACATCTGCTTTGGGGTGATTGTTTGTCAGAATGCACTATACCTGTTGGAAGGGACAGGGCAGCCCTAGGCGTGCTGATATGAAACAGTCCCCAGGAGAGATGAATTGAGAGAAGCAGCTTGCAGACTGTGTATAGAACACGGTCCCTATGACAAAAACAAAAAAGGAGAGAGACACAAACACTTGGTTGTATTTGCCTAGAGCATACAGGTAGGTAGCAGTGGTGGCCTCTGGGAAGGCAATTTGCTGGTTCTGGGCGGTAGGAAGGAAATCACTTCTCACTGCAGATAGACGTTTTGTCTCTTTGGAATTATCTATCACGCTCAAGTATTACCTACTGAATTCATTGCACCAAAAATTAAACTTAACCAACCAAAAAAATCTCCCCCCAAAAGCAAAAGCCAGTGCATTACCACTGATTCCAGGGCAGGTGTTTCTTTTTTTTTTGGTGGGGGGGAACAAAGACATACTTTTTCTGAAATTAGTTAAATAATAGACCCTAACAGTCTAGGTGCAAACAGGACCCACCTGAATGGGTTGCCAATCTCACACACACGCACCCTTGTTTGACTGCCAGGGAGGGTTTTTCTGTTCTCTCTTCTTTGTCTCTCTGTCTCTCCAACTCTCTCTTTGTGAATAATTTGAACCTGTTCCTGCACCTTGAATTCTGAAAAGCAGCTTGAGATCAGGTCAATGGTAATTTCAGATGTCCCTGTCTCTCTGCTTTGTGTTTGAAATACTGTCGGGAATGCACAGACCCCACTACAGCTGTGGGAGTGGTTCCCTCCTCCCCAGCTACCAGGAAAGTGTTCCATGCAGTCCAAAGACCTGTCAGACCCAGCAGAGATGCTCGTGCTTTTCTTTTAAGCCGAAAACTTCCATCTTTTCATCCAGAGACTTGGAGAGCCACGCGTCCCCCTCTCTAGAGGCACACTCTGGACAGCAAAGATGAGGCTCCCACGACAAAGTGTATCTGAAAATTCTTGCCCTTCGGGCTTCTTGTTAACGTGATTCCTTATCCAACAAGTTAATAGTTTTCACTTGATACAAATACATGTGCCGTGATTTCAGGAAAATTCTTTGTTGCATGTAGTTACTTATTTACCCAAATAAATGTTTACATATGTAAGAATAGACTTCCCAATTTTTTTTTAATAAAGCACATATTCTATATTGAGTTTCTATTTTTAAATTGGGCTTTTACTTACATTACATATAATTATGGTGCCATATATGTTATATTTCTTTTTTTTTTTTTAAGATTTTATTTATTCGACAGAGATAGAGACAGCCAGCGAGAGAGGGAACACAAGCAGGGGGAGTGGGAGAGGAAGAAGCAGGCTCATAGCAGAAGAGCCTGATGTGGGGCTCGATCCCAGATCGCCGGGATCACGCCCTGAGCCGAAGGCAGACGCTTAACCGCTGTGCCACCCAGGCGCCCCCATATATGTTATATTTCACCCTGAACTGTTTGAATTATGTACATTATGTTTAAAATGCCACTGGGGCGCCTGGGTGGCTCAGTCTGTTAAGCCTTTGACTTTCCCTCGGGTCATGATCTCAGGGTCCTGGGATTGAGCCTGGGTGGGGCTCCCTGCTCAGTGGGGAGTCTGCTTCTCCCTCTCCCTTTGCCCCTCCCCCACTTGTGCCCGCGCCCACGCGCCCTCTCTCTCTCTCTCTCAAATAAATAGAATCTTTAAAAAGTTTTTTTAAAGTACCAAAATACACGAACAATAAAGCTACAAAGTCAGAGATAAACTCGGCTTTCATTTATATGTAAAATGAATGCTACAATTTTTTTATTCTTCAGAACTCAGATCCATCAAATAAATTTAGATAAGTTCTTTTTTTTTTTCTCCCAGGGATATTTTAGTTTAGAAAATTCTTTAAGAAAAGACATGCTGTGATTCTCTATAGCCTTCTCTGCATTCAGTCTAGATATGTTTCCCCAGAGGTCCCTGGGTGGCTCAGTCGGTTAAGCATCTGCCTTCAGCTCAGGTCATGGTCTCAGGGTTCTGGGATCGAAGATCCCCGTCAGGCTCCCTGTTCAGTGGGGAGCCTGCTTCTCCCTCTACCTGCTGCTCCCCCTGTTTGTGCTTGTTTTCTCTTTCTCTTTGTTTCTCTCTCTCTGTCAAATAAATAAGTTTAAAAAAAAAATCTTAAAACTATTAAAAAAGATGTTTCCCCACCCAAGTAAAACTTACTAATTTAAAAACCACATCTTCAAATTTCAATATAATTAAAACAAGTTAATCACCTATTTGAGGCTAAGTTAGAACTTAAAACAAATTTTACATAATGTATTGAATTTCTATATGAATCACAAATAGCTCTAAAAAAGAGTAGTATTTGAGATTGTTTCATTTACCTTAAACTCACACTAAAGATTTCAATTTCTTGGCTTGCATTTATAAATTTGGAATAGCTATTATGATGTCTTTCTTTTGAAACCTCTATTGGTTTGCAAGTATTTCAACATTATGAGTGGAATAGTAGCTCTGTATTATCTGCAAGTAATCAAAACTAGCCAAAAAGAGAGGCGCCTGGGGGGCTCAGTCAGTTAAGCCTCTGCCTTCGGCTCAGGTCATGATCTCAGGGTCCTGGGATTGAGTCCAGCATTGGGCTCCCTGCTCAGCGGGGGGAGTCGGCCTCTCCCTCTGCCCCCCCCAACTCATGCTCACTCTCTCTCTCAAATAAATAAACAAAATCTTAAAAAAAAAAAAAAAAAAAGCTAGCCAAAAAATTACAGACGTAGGGAAAGCAAAGATTTCTATGTTATTAGATAGGAAGGAGAAGAAAGTATGTCCACAAAAATCATATTAGATAAAATAAGAGGGGGGACACCCGGGTGGCTCAGTCGGTTGAGCAGTTGGACGTCAAACTCCTGATTTCGGGTTAGGTCATGATCTCAGGGTGCTGAGATTGAGCCCTGCCCTGCTTCAGGCTCTGCGCTGGGGGTGAAGCCTACTTAAGATTCTCTCTCCCTCTTCCTCTGCCCCTCCTCCCTGCCCCTGCGCACAAGTGCGCTCGAGTGCTCTCTCTCTTGTCTCTATGTCTCTTAAAAAAAAAAAAAAGACAAGAGGCAAAAGAATGTCAACAAAGCTAGAAGGCAGAAAGAGAAAGAAAAGGAGGTGTAGCCTCTGGCTTAGACTGACCTCAGCAGAGATTGGATACAACTGATGAATAATCTTTGGATATGATTTTTTAAAAACCAGTTGATAAACCCAGAGCAGCCTACTCGCCTTTTATCAGGCTCAGTTTTGTTCTGTGGCTTTATACTACATTGCATTTAATCCGAAGTTGGTTTTTAAACTGGTCTTGAGTACTCTTATTTTTCATCCACCCTTTTTTTCATTTAAAACAAATTTAAAAATTTTTTTTTAATTGAGAAAGGCATAGGTGTTAAAGAGAAAGGCCCCCTCATATACATGGAATATATGTGGTCATGTTCTCTCTCTGAGCTTTTCCAAAGTCAGCTGTGGAATGTTGGAATTCACAGACGTTGACATATGTTTATGTAAGTCTGTTTGACCATCAGCAGAAGATTGAATTTCCACCTCTCGCTGTAGACTGTTCCAGCAGATGTGTCCGACTCCAGACAAAGCCAAGTTTCCTCTCCTTTCTTTCCTTCGGGCTTTGTCATCACTGCGTTTTTCAGAATTCCAAAAATGTGATGGACAACAACAAAAAAGGATCAAACAGCCACACCTTGATTTTTCCAGTGTATTTCTAAGTTTCTGAGTACAGTAAGTCAGCCTTTGCCGATTGCCATGGTGAAAATTGAATCCCAGTTTCTGTCAGGAAGTTGGCTATTTTCAAAATTCATTTTTTTATTAGGATTGTGATGGTCAATTCCTGGCTTAGAGGCCACAAGATTCTAGAAGAGAAACTGAGCAAGCATGCCTGAAAATCATGAGACTTTCTTAATGTGACTGAGAGGGGAATAGTTATTTGACATTAAAATTTAAAAATTATCTTTAAAAAATAAGAGATCAGTTATAGACTGAAAACATTCATTTGGCTTTTATTGGCTAATTTCATTAAGTCAGTGGAAATTGGAAGGGAAAAAATTGCTACAAATTTTAAAGGTTTACCCTTATTATACTTTTAAGTGTATATGGGAGAAAATTGGCCTGTCCATAATAAAATATAGAAGATGAAAAACTAATATGCCATAAAAATTAAAGTTCCTGTCTTCGGCTAAAAATTTCAAGAGATTTTGTTGCACTGCATAAAAACACATGTCAAATGCCAGATTGCTAATAGTTCTTGAAATTTTATTCCCTTTTTGTGTGAGGCAAATTTCCCTCAGTGTTCTCCTATTCTAATAGTTGACTGATGGTTGTTTAAAAAAAACACAACATTAATTCGTGTGAGGTTTTTTTAGTTTTGTTTTTTGTTTATTTTTTTGCTTAAAAAATGTATTGAGTAATAAGGACTTTGTAAACCAAGGGCAACAAAAGCATAACTTCTTTATTCTCTATTTGTGTTTAAATAGGAGTTTTAAAGGTTGCCTGGGTAGCTCAGTCAGTTAAGCATTGGACTCTTGATTTCAGCTCAGGTCATGATCTCAGGGGGGAGTTGGCTTGAGATTCTCTCCCTCTCCCTCTGCCCCTCCCCCACCTGTGCACATGCACACTCTCTCTCCCTAAAAGATAAATAAAATAAATTTTAAATAAATAAATAAATAGGAGTTTAATTGGAGATCACAAATGGAGACTATCAATTGGTTTGCATAGTATTTAGCTTTTTTTAAAATTAGTTGGAAATATTTAAAAAGGGAAGATTTTACATAAAAATCCAGATTTCCGGATTTTTGTGAATAATTGGAAAATCTGGCAATACTGGTCTTGCATCATGGTTGCACTTGCTAAACAGAGCATCTGTCCCCACTCCCACCTGTGACCTCCCAGCTCCCAGAGATTCATACCATACACTTGCCCTTCATGCTTTCTGTCAGCCCACGTAGGCATTCGAATTTGCCATCCTTAACTTAAATATAAGATTTACAATGTGTTACGGGTCTGAAAATTAGCTTTGAAAGTTGCTGAATTTTATTCCAGAATTCTAAGACAGTTTGTTTTTTAAAAAGATCAATGCTTTCATTTTAATTGGATCCATAACTGATGGGCAGAAATATAGGTCTTTTTAAGTATGTCACATTGAAATTCAGTGTTTTATTGCTAAGTTGTATTGCAATTCATTTTACTGATTGATGATCTTTTGAGTAAAGGCATTTATTCAGTAAAGGAACAAAGACAGGTTATGACCTAGACACCCCAAACATATGGCTAATCTTCTAAATGGATCAAATGAAACAAAGCCCAGTCCGTAAACCCACTTTCATTGAGCACCCACTATGGACAAGAGACCCATCATTTACCCAAAGGTGACAAAGAAGCAGTTTCTGCCTCTTTCTAGGGAAATCAAACATAGGTTAGAAATAGGGCAATCTAGAGTATGAAGTGAGAAATAGCCCCCCAGAATCTCAGGGAGAGCACTCTGAGAGTTCAAGGCAAGGAGGTTCTTCTCCCGTCCAGGGAATTCAGGGAAAGCCAAGTGAACTTGGGCCTGTTCTTTGTTTTCCAAGTTCATTTTGACTTCCTCTGTGACAAAATGGGTCTGGAGCGTGATGAATGACAGTGTGGGCATGTTGGGGAGAGAGAGCAAGGGGCCCCCAGCTTGAAATGTTGTGGTGGGCAGGTGTATTCAGGCGGTGGCCCTGACTCATCATGAGATGGAATATTTGAAATTGGGCAATGCAAATAAAGCTCCAGGTGCCTCGCTACAAGCCAACTTTTTCTCTTCTTCTGTTCACCCTACTCCGGAGTCATTTATGTTGGGTCATTTGTCCTTATTCGGCATAAGCGCAGCACTTAACTATTACTCTTACAGTATATTGCCTGCTTCGTAAATACCAGTGCAGACTTACGAATGGCAAAGATGGATTGTAAGGTGGTCTTTCCAAATGGCACAGACTATTTTTAATGTTCATTTCTTTTCAATTACCATCAGCATGAACCCAAACTTTAAAAAAAGGTCTTGGAGGGGCGTCTGTGTGGCTCAGTCAGTTAAACGTCTGCCTTCAGCTCAGGTCACAGTCCCAGGGTCCTGGGATTGAGTTCTGCATCAGGCTCCCTGCTTGGCAGGGAGTCTGCTTCTCCCTCTACGCCTTCCCCCCTCCCCCCGCTTGTGCTCTCTCTCCCTTTCACGCTCTCTCTCTCAAATAAATAAATAAATCTTTTAAAAAACTAATAAAATTTTAAAAAGGTCTTGGAGACCTTGTGGACATCCAGTAACCCCTCTCCTTTGCTGTTTGAGAAGTACTTATACAATTTAATTTTCAGTTTTGCAATACCAGCCAGGCTCACAGAAGGAAAGTGACTTTCTCAAGCTCCCAAGTGTGAGTTAGGGGCAACAGTGGGGTTAGAACACACGTCTCACTCCTACTCTAGTACACATTCCACGGCAATTTGTTAACCATAAGAATGTCCAACAGTGTGTGTTACAGACTTTTTTCAGATTAGTCTGGAAAACCTAAGGTACTTCTGTAATACCGCATTGGGAAAGTATGTTCTAAGTGAGACCAACAATGAACCAATGTTGCTTGGAATGAATCGTGACTGTAAATAGGGCGAATGCCTATCCCCATTCCCCAAGACGGAGGAGTTGCCTGGGAGCAAGTTTGCCTATTATGTGCAAAACCTTTTTCTAGAAACCTATCCACATCTTCCATTGGATGTTTACAAACAAACAATTTTGTCATTAATTTCTGTAGTAAATACTGTTTAGAGTTTAGGTAGTTCCTTGCTGCCATCTAGTGGCTAAATCCAGAAGGGCCTTGCTAATTAGCAATTTTCAAGGTAACATTTTAATGTTGAAAGGCTTTGACACAAAAACAAACCAACTGGTCAAATTAATTTAAGTCAGGGGATTGTTAGTAACTAGTTAACATTAAGAGCCCTTAAAATGATTAAATGCAGACATTTTAGATGGCTTGAAAATGTGTTTTTAATTTTCACGTAGATTAGCTTTTCATGCAAGATACCTTTCACAGTGTTTTTGAAACTCTATTGAAGTATATTTTATGTAGAGAAGAGCGTCCATATCATAATTACGTAGGCATCAACTTGCATGACGTGAGCACGCCCATGATGTCATTAGTCACCTCTACCCAAATACAAACACTGACTTTTAGCACCACTGGTTTCTTGATTCTGTATGTCATATAAAATAGAATGTTACAGTATGTATGCTACTGTTTGCAGCTTCTCACAGGGCAGCTTGATACTAAAGTAACTCATGTTTCTTTTCCACTTGGACAACAAAAAAGTAGTAAAGACAATCAGAGCAACAACTCGATTAGGAAGCCCAAACCATTCTTTCATTTTGGTATTTCTCCTGATAGTCTTCTTTGGAGGGAGCAGAGGTATGCCCGCGGGGTGTGTTTGTGTGTGCGCTGGGCAGGACGGTGTGCACCCACATTCCCACGTGGGCAGGAATGACGCTCTGTTGCACACACTGCCTTGTAAACCTTGCTCCTTCTGTTCCCATCACAATTTAGTGGAAACACTGTTCCATTTATGAGATTCATATGTAACAGAACAGCATATCTTAAATGGCTGTGTGTCTCCTGTGAGAGGGCTGAGTCCCATGTTGTGGTCTACATGTTGGATTATGGGGTCGTGGTGGGATCTGCCCAGCAGCTCTGTGCCTGGCCGGAAGACCATGGGTCACGTGGTAAATGCCCTTCCTTCTCTTTTCCATTTCTGGCAGCGTGGGTATCATCTATGGTTTTGTGGCAAACCACCACCTGAGGACCCAGATCGAAAAGACTCGGAAACTGGCAGACAGCAATTTCAAAGACTTGAGAACCCTCCTGAATGGAACGCCAGCGGTAAAAACCACAACTCTCTATCCCATGACGCTCGGGGTTGGGGGCCTTTCTGAGTCCCTGTACATATTTGGAATCTCATTTGGACTTCTAGAAGCCCAGTGAATCAGTGTAGACAGGTGCTATCTTTTAATTTCGTAGATGAAGAAATAAAGGCCGAGTGCGTGATTTTTAAAAGCGTACAAAAGCATCATTTCAGAACCGGTGTCGTTATTTTATGACTTTCTTTTCCTTTATTTTAAGGTATAACATAAAATTATAGTATTTATTATATAACTGCTTAACTATTTTATGGGTCTTGTGATTTTTTTTTTTTTTAAAGAAAAATCTTTGGACGCCATTGTCCTTTCTCTTTGGCAATATAGTTAACTACGCGTGGTTTGCATGAAGTTACTCTTGTCGTGAGACAAGAGTTTCAAGAGTTTTCTGCTTTATAAACACCCATTTGCTAATATCTGTGTACATGTGTAGAATTCCTTGGGAAGGGGATACACACACACATGCCCACATACACGCACACCCAGAAGTTGTTTTTGGGAGAATGGGAACAGTGTGGCTGGAGGGCATGTTTTTCTGTATCCCAGAAGCACATTGATGTCTTGCCTCTAGAGAATATTGTTTTTTTAAAATGTCTGAGCAGAAACCAGCCCAAATAATTGATGCTGAGCTCATGGGTACGAGTATGTGAAAGAGGATGCTTTCCTGTTGAATTCCCTAGCCACAGCCGCCAGAATCCGTGGACCTTTTCACACAGAGATGTGCTCTTCTAAGTTTATTATATTCTAAACAATACTGACATATTAAATATTGTACCAGTTTTTAAAAGTGGGGTTGGGGGGCGCCTGGGTGGCACAGTTGTTAAGCGTCTGCCTTCAGCTCAGGGCGTGATCCCGGCGTTATGGGATCGAGCCCCACATCAGGCTCCTCCGCTAGGAGCCTGCTTCTTCCTCTCCCACTCCCCCTGCTTGTGTTCCCTCTCTCGCTGGCTGTCTCTCTCTCTGTCAAATAAATAAAATCTTTAAAAAAATGAAAGTGGGGTTGGAACCAAAAGAGCAAAAAATGCAAGCATTTTTTAATATTGGGATTAGAGAAGCTAATTTTATTCATAGCTTTGTAAGAGGGAAATGTTTCCTTCTCCCCATCTGTGAATAAAAATTCATATTGTTTTCACCCACCATTCTAAAGACTTCAAAGTAAAACCCTTTTCCCAAAAAGGTGGCAACATTAACCATATAGCAGTCATGGCCTTTGAACTTTGGGATTGCTTTCAGAATCTTGGAAGGATCCTAAATGGTCATGACTTTTGGGGAAACTTATCTAGTTCAAAATATATGAAGACATCTAACAAACACATAAAAAAATGGGCAGAATGTGAGTAGTCCATTTAATGAGGAAATACAACGGGCCCCAAACATAGCAAGATATTTAACCTTTAGTAGTTGGAAAAACGAAAATTTAAATACACATGTACATTTTCACTGAGGGGATTGGCAATGATTATTTAACAAATTGTAACACCCAGTGTCGCAGAGGGGGTGGGAAGCAGGTCCGTTAGGGCACAGAAGACCGGAGGGTAAGCGCCACTTCGGAGGCCAGCTCCATAGTAGCCACTGAATAAAATGGTGGGTCCTAGTGCGGTAGATTGATTACAAATGGCCTTGAGTTCTTTCTGGTCCCTCGCCTGAAGAGCTAGATCTGTTTCCAACCCCTTGAATCTGCTCCGTGCCTATGACTTGCTTTGACAAAAAGAATGCAACGGGTGTGACCTTGAGCTCACTCTGACCTCAGGTTTCCTGAGACCTCACAGTGTCCTCTCCTCTTCTCTTGCTGCCAAGGCCATCGTGTGAGCACACCCAGGCTGGCCCTTAGAAGATGAGAGGCCATGTCAGGGGAGGGGCCCGTCTGTCCCCAGGCCCGCCGGCCCCACCCGGGCTCTTCACAGTGCCAAGGCACAGAATCAGGAGAAACTAGAAATCCTGTTTCCTAAACCAATAAGTTTTAGAGTGTTGTTAAGAAGTCTGGGTATCAGTATATAGAGATATAAGTATCCCTAAGAATTAGAGGCTTTGGATTTTAGGAAAGTTTCGTGTAATTTTATTTTATCTTATCTTATCTTATCTTATCTTATCTTATTTTATTTTATTTTATTTTTTAGCAAATCAACTATGTACTGAGCCAGTACGCGACCACGAAGAAAAAGGCGTTCTCAGATCTGGATAGTGAGTAAAACTTGAAGTTGCCTCAACTTGGTTTGCTTGTTGGTTTGTTGGTTGGTTGGCTGGTTGGTTTTGGCTAGAAGATGCTCTGGCCATCTCCCATGAAGCATGGGCTAAGCGATCAAGTATGCCATTTCTACAAGTTCTGCATCAAAGTTGGCGCAAAGCAGAACAATTCCCTAGAGTTACGCACAGTTAGCCATTTGTTACGCGATGACTAAAATGCAGCCTTTCTGGGAAGAATGCCTTTGCTTTCCTGGGGTCGCGAGTGCTTGTTCTGCACTCCCCATGTGACGGATGAAGTGGGTCTCTGTCAGGTCCACTGTCACAGACGGTGATGGGCTCCCCGGAGAAACCAGTGGGCTTCAGAAATAGGGGGAGTGGGCAATGCTGGTCCCTGCAGGCTCCCAAGGAGGTCCCACACAGCCTCGCTCAGTGGTTCTCCGCCAGCGGCTGTTTTGCCTTCCAAGAAACATCTGGCAGCGTCTGGAGACATTTTGGTTGTCCCAGTAGGTGACGGGGGTTGGGGAGGGCAGTGCGGCCGGCATCTGTGGGTAGAGGCCACGGAGGTTCCAAACACCCTACAACACACAGGACAGCCCCCACCACGAAGAATTATCCAGCTCCAAATGTCCATAGTGTCATTGTTGGGAAACCCTGGCCTAGCTGAAGAGATCAGGGGCACAAGCACGTACGGCTCAACTTTGTAAACACTGTGTTCCTAGGACAGGTTTCCCACTATCCGAAAGCTGAGCGTTCCTGTGAATACTTTTGTACCCAAAATGGCATAAAGCAAAGAAACGATTACCGTTGATATATATGGAAACACTTTCGAGCATTCCCAGACCCCAAAAGTTACGTCTCAGGCTGTCCTGATACCACAGGCCACATCTGACAAGCGGATGCACACAGCAGCTGGAGAAGCCCAGATGCTCACGGACACAGCCCCTTGTATTCTAAATATATAAGCACTACCCTCAAAACTCAATAAGAAAACAAACACCCCCCCAAAACAGACATACTTTCCCAAAGAAAATATACATATATCAAATAAGTCATTAGACATCATTAGTCAAAATTACTAACCATTAGAAGGTAGAAAATTAAAACTACAATGACATACTGCTTCACACACAATAAAATGGACAAATGAAAAATAATGACAATATCAAGTGCAAACGACAACACAGAGCAATGGGAAGACACATATATTGTTTATGGAAACTCAGTAGGTGAGCTCTGGCGCGGCACCCGGAGAGGCTGGGTGTGATTTCCGGGGAAGGCGCTGGGGGGCGCACTCTCCCTGTCTCTGTATGGGCTCATCTCCACTGCAACACCAGCAGGGCACACCTGTAGGATTAAATACCCCATCTGTGCTGATTGCTTTTTCACTGGGGACGGCTGGTGTGGGAACTTTGAATAGCATGAAGAAATCTCCCCTAAGAAGCAACACCTGCACGGGGTCGAGGATGAAAAGGTGGCTTTCAGGGCAGGAGAGACCCCAGATGACTTTCCAAGGCAGGAAATCTTGCAGCGGGAGGAAAATATGAGTAAGAGGAGAGGAAATTCATGGAGCCGACCCTCATAGCCCCTTCTGCTTCTTTGCATTTAGATATTAAGTCATTGCTGGGAGGCGGAATTCATGAACAGCTAAGACCTAAAGTGATGCCCGTGCTTGATAACATCAAGGCCATGGCCGAAGGTGAGCACCGCACCGGAAATGGGTTAAGAGAGGGTTCCCACTGGAAGTTTCCGGCTTCCCAGGATCATGCAACCCTTTCTTGTTTTCCCCAGATGTGGGCATGCCAGCAGGCCAGGCAAAGACACACAGCATCGCAATGGTTTGGTCTGGTTTGGTTTTTCTTTTTTTTTAAAAAAAAACCCTTGAGCCAAAGAGGTTGTACTAATTGTCTACAAGTCCTTTGAAATAATAACAGCAGCATTTGCTAGGAGCCCGCCACCTGTTTTTGTAAAGATGGTTACTGGAAGGCAGCCGTGCTCCTCTGCTTAGGGGACATTTGCGGCTGCTCCCGCGCCATGACTGACAGCAGGGTTGAACAGGTGCACAGGGACCCTGTGGCCCTCAAAGCCTAAATGTTTAGCATCTGCCCCTTTCCGGAAAAAGCTTGTCAACTCTTGCTATAGAAGATGAATAGCCTCGAGAATTTTGGGTCTCTGGGGGTCTATTGGTTACTCTTTCCTTTTCCCTGGAAAGAACAACTTTTGGGAAGGAGGGCTCTGTAGAGATATCTTAAGACACCGCAGTCAGTGATCTCAGTGAGCAGATGTACTGATTCTAAGAAACTGCATATTCAATCGCAATGAGAAAAAGACTCCGAGACCCTTCCAAATGTTGAGGAGATGTCTGTGCTAAGTGTTCGATGGAGAGGACAACTTCATCTGCGTCTCACATTTGTCATCCTGCCACTGTGAATTGTACTTTCATGAGCCAGGATTCCTGAGAACACAGGCCACAGAGGGAGGACTTGTGTCCAAGTCAGAAAGTTACGCCCGTTCCTTTTGGCATTCTTCCCTGCCACCCCCCCTTCCCCTTAGAGTTCAAAGACATGGAACCAGGAAACGGAATGACATGCAGAACAGGCCAGGAGTTGGTAAGATTAATTTTGATCAACGGATTAGTCTTTCCTTGCTCTTCTCCTTGACCCTACAATGGGTCGCCCTGTAACTGAGGGTGTGTCCTCTGCTGTGGACCCGCTTAGATGCCTCCCTGACACCTGCTCATCTCATCACCACCCATGTCCTTCCAATGCAAGGAAACTGAGGCCCAGAGAAGGAATGTGACCGTAAACACCCACGCCTCCAGCCTGCCTGCCTTCCTTCCTTCCTTCCTTCCTTCCATACCTGGCCCTTGCCTATCCTTCCAGTCAGTTCCCATCTCAACCCTCCAGCCCCCAAACCTTCCCTTCCAAGCCACGAATCTCAGCGTTTATTCTACCATAGGTCTCTGCCGGCATAATTCTCTCTCAGACCCCTGTGCTGCATGTCTTCCTCGGCCTGTTGATTTTGTTCATGTCTTAATTCCCCTAGCTTGTCTGGAGACGCCCAACACAGTGTCTGGCCCAGAGCAAATTGTCACTTCTTGAACGAATAAAGGCCTGCAGACCTTACCTTCGTTTTCTAAGCGTAGAATACTGTAACTTTGCTGGTGATGGAGTAGAAAATGGATTATATTCTTTCATAGTTCTGCTTCAGTTGCTAGGCAACTCCTTTTGACTTTATAAGCTTCCTGATCTTTTACTTTTAATGTCTGTAGTCATTTGATTTTTTTTTTTTTTTTTAGTTGCCCTTGATGCACCATGTGGCTAAATCTATCTAGTCAAGTCAGATTATAGTCGTTTTCATTTGCTTTGGGAATTTTGCAGACGATTCTTGGGGGTCTTCTGGAGGTGCCATTGATGTGATACGAATGCCAAAGACCCTTTAAGTGGCTTAATCAACAGCAAATATATCACACATGACAAGACATTGGACATATGGCGTTTCCAAAGTTAGCTGCTTTGGGCGTTCAACAGCACTGTTGACGAGCCCTTCACCCCCCTGCCCCGTCCTGGTGGTTAGCAGGACGTATTCGTTAACCAACCACCAGGAACAGACAATGAAAGGAGGTGGGGGACTGGTGGCTCCTCGTCCCCTCACTGGAAGAATCGTCACTCCTGTAAGATGCTGAACCTTCACTTCCCACGTCTTTGGCATCACTCTTGCTAATAATCCTCCATGTCCCCTCCTCAGAGCTTCATGTGTTTGCACTTCACCAATGGGTTAATGATGACTTGGGCTGGCTCTGTGACCTTTACCATCAAACGTCTCCAGTTATCTGTCTTCTCTTAGAAACATCTCTTGAGCAATTATGTGTCATTTCCCTGACACATACAGAAAATCTGTCTCTATCTGGCTTTCAGCTAAGTGGATTATTTGCTCATGTAACTGACACTGGCTTCAGGTAAGGCTTGATCTAGTGGTGAGATTCTTTCCACCCAACTCTTCTCCACAATGTCTGTATTATTCTAATGCCAACTCCCCTTGTGTTGCAAGAGGGCTAACACTAGCCACATTGGTCCTCCTCCTCAACCAGATTTCCCTCCAGCTGGGCCATCTGGGGTTCCACAGCCATCTTTGGACCAGAGCTACACGGGGGAAATGGGTTGGCTGGGGGTATCCAGGGCCCACTCCTTAAGCGGGAGGTGGAACCCGTGTTATCCAAACAGAGGTCTGCTGCAGTGCAGGAAGCAGGTGACATGGCTTCTGAGATGCAACCGACCAAGTCCACAGCAAGCGTTTGTAGAAATTATTAGCCATAAAATAATACTTGGAAAGCTTTTGAGTGTTGAGGGCCGGCCACGTACCAGGTGCTTTTCTTAAATCCTGTTAGTCCTCACAAGAGTTCTGAGTGATCGGTAGAGTCACCTCTCTTTTACCAGCTCAAGACAGTAAGGCTCAGAGATCATGTAACTTGTGCAAGGCCAGGGATCTGGGGACTGGTGGCGCTGGGATTCAGATGCAGGTCAGACTGCAGCACCTGTGTTGCCGGGTCCACACTAGAGGGTAGTTGGGCCCCAACACTGTTGGAGAGTGTTAATATAGAGGGTGTTTTTGTGGCATCCATCGCAAGACAGCACGGAGTAACATTGAGCAGGAGTTAGGGATCTCGAGTTCAAGCGCTGCTGTGGCCACAGGATGACGCCAGACACCAGGCATTTGGAAAATCGGTCTCCCGCGTTCTCCAGCCCCCAAATCGGTAATGGTAGAGCCTGTGCAAAAACAGATGAACGATGCAGTGTGGTTGCCATGTGCCTTTACTTTGGGCCCACGATTTGCCCAATTCTTCATGTTTGAATGATAATTTTCTTTGGATTAAAGACTTTTAAAACAGATTTTATTTTTCTCCTCAGTGTTTCCTGTGTTGGTGTTAAAGTTTTATTATGTTTTTTAAACACAGGCTGAATCCGTGAAAGTTTAGCCTCTGGTGTTGCCACACCTTCTCATACATGCTTAATAAGCTGCTCTGATAGGGGGTTTGGTCCTTGAAGGGGGGCACCGTTCCTGGAGGTAGTACGACGCTAGGTCAATGTGTGGATGGAGGAGCCTCTCATTCCATCCCCCTGCTCCCCAAATCCATTTAATATGTGGCCCTCAGATAGAGGACGCATCAGCTATTAAATTGATAAGAACAGATAACTGCCCTGGATCTTAGCCAAAAGGCTGAGAATCAATGCTTTGACAAATTTTTTTTGCTAAAAATTCCTTGCAGCTTTCCGTGTTTAGTGGCTTTGGAGAGAGCAGCGACATGCGGATTCATGTAAATCTTATTTGAGCTACAATTCAGGACCTACAAAGGAGATGTGCTATGAGCTGGTAAAATGTTCATTAACTAAAATTGAGAATCTGAAATATCTTTCCGCTGACTTCAGCTACATAATATATGTGATCTTGCTAGGTCTGGACTGACTCCCGGAGTCGTAACCCAGTAGATATTTTATCGACTATATATATATATATATATATATACATATTTATTACCTCGGAGTCTTTCTTGGGACATGACTGAATGGTACCCATAACCCAGAATGTCTATAGACTGTGCTTAAATGGACACACGTATTATGGGCCATCAATTTATTTTATCATCCCTCGTTCTAGGTTGGTGTTGTTTGTCTCTTGCTTTAAAATACCTTCTCTTAAAATGGAAAGGACTGTGAGCGGTAAACCACATTAAACTGTGAGGTGTATGTTGTGTGATGGGAGGCGTACGTCAGCACACGCTTTTGCATCCTGTCATGTGTTTTTAGCTGCAACCCTGGTCTTTGATTCTTGTTTTTGCTGTGGTAGACGTTCATTGAGCCTCTAATATGAGCCGTGCTTTGCTGATAATCCTGCGAGGTAGGTGCAAGAGATGAGACGCTGACTCCCAGAGTGACTCTTTGATGAAGTCTTAATTATTATTATATCTCCAACAATGTTAAGACATGACTGGACCAAAATTCAAGAGAAAAGATTGAAGCAGATGTTAAGATTTTATATCTAGGTAAGGTGACAGGATCTGGGGCCAGTGGCCATTCGGTCCTATGCTGGAAGCCTCCTCGGGTCTCAGGGTAAGTCATCAGAGCTGGGTTGAGGTGCCATCTTGGGTGACATGGGCCATGCCATCTCCTAAGAGCAGACCTGCTAAGACACAGCCGAGAATCATAGCCTCTCCTCAGAACCAAGAGATGACCCAACCAGCTCCCCACTTTACAGATGAGGAAGCCGGGATCCCCAGGCGTGAAAGAGTTTGCCAAAGATGTTATCCCAAGGTGATCACAGAATTGGGAAAAGACCCAGGCGAGATCCCACAACGCGGGCATTAAAGTGCGTATGTGCGCTTGTGTGCGTGCGGTTTTACCACTCACGTTTTATGTGGTTGCCAGGCAAAGTTGGGGAAACCAGTTTTTAGGGGCACTCACACTTTTCCTTGCAACACCCCGGTGTGGCTTGATGCTCTGCCATCTGTTCTGTGAGGCTGGAAGACTTGCTGGGTTAGAAGAAAAGCAGTGCCCTCTGATTTAGATTTCACATCTTTTACCGCTGTGGCTTGAAGTCACTGTAGGAAAGGGTTGTAATTCGCGACCTCCCTGGTCGTGAATACAGAGCTCTACACCTCAGAAAAATCAGGAGGATAGCAAACAGTTATCAAGGATTTCCTAGTATAAGAATGTGTCCTGGGCTCTGAGGCTCCCCAAATAGAACCGATGGACTCACTGCCATGGAGGAATCTCAGGCTGACCATTCTGACGCCCACATCTTATGATGAATGTGGTGCTGTTTTCCTCATGTTCCGATGAGGAACTCGCTGAAGAACTTTCAGGAATCGGTTTCCGGTGACCAGCAAGTGGCAAGGCTGGGATCGGCACCTAGACCCGCCTGAACCCCAGTCCATGCTCGTCAGCTGCTGCGTGTGTCTAATTCCGGCTCTCTGAATGTCCGTCGCTGAGATACGTCTGGGTGTGATCCGTTTTGACGTGGGTTAAAACCGCTCGGGGTCGAAGATGCTAGCTTGTCAGGGCTGGCCTCTTCGAGGCTGGGCGATGCTGGGGGAGCGACACCTTTTCCTGCCGTGACTGGTCCTGTGCCGGCCAGTGATGCTGCACCTTGGTGTCCCCCTTGCATTCCTCGGCTGGTTCTTGCTCCTTCTTCTTGTCTGAAGAGCCCCCACGTGGGAAAGCTGAGCCGGCTGGCGTGGCTGGGCGCGGAGGCCAGCAGTGTCCTTGTGCTCCCCGGCGGGCTCCTGTGGTTGCCTCCCAGCGCCTTTTATACATGCACCTCAAGTTCCCCAAGGGTACTTTGTAGATGAGAAGGAGTTTCGCCATTGCCTGCCTAGCGGGTGAGTCTATCC
Source organism: Ursus maritimus (assembly GCF_017311325.1). Taxonomy (NCBI): domain Eukaryota; kingdom Metazoa; phylum Chordata; class Mammalia; order Carnivora; family Ursidae; genus Ursus; species Ursus maritimus. The sequence continues at coordinate 70,598,260 of NW_024426996.1, forward strand.
TGAAGCTCGCTGTGTCCCCACAGCAATCAAAGAGACCAAAGAAGCCTTGGTGAACTTGAACACCACCTTGAAGGAGCTGAAGGAGTCAACTGCACGACTTAACACCAGCCTCAGTGATGTGAGAAGGAATGTGGAGCAATCGCTCGGTGACCCCATGTGCGCTGTGCCGCCAGTGGCCACCACGTGCAACAACATCCGAGTATCTCTCGGCCAGCTGGACGACAATACCGACTTGGGTCAGGTGAGGAGGCGACCTTGCTACAGGGCAGTGTCACTGGGACACCTGTCGGGTGCATGGTGGCCTGGGGTCTCTGTCGGCCTTCCCTGGGGATCTGATCACCCCATTGGCGTGGCTGCAGCCAGAGAGAAGGAATAATGGGAAACCCCTTCTAAAGTGTTCTCTGTGGTTGATTTGGTGGAAACTACCAGAATGAATTCAGCTTTAAAAAGAAAAAAGGAAGCAGAACGTGTTTTTGTAGACCTATAAAAATTAAAATGTAGTTTCAAATGACATGCCTGGTATATTGATCACATATGCCTAAATATAAGGGAATTCCCCATATTCCAAAGAGAATATTAGGGGGGAAAAAAGAATTTGTAGCAACTTGAATATATAAAGTCCCAAGATATAGATAAGGTAATCGTGTCTCCTCATGATTTTTAATGTATCAAGATAGTGGTGTATACATGCCACATTTTTTTATAATACAATATTTTAATATGACTATACTCTTCTCACTTTCCTATCTCCTGGGTCATCATTATATAGACTCTTCCCCTCCAGCCTCTGTGTGTATGTATGAGTTACGCATGTCACTGTGGTCACCTGTGCAGGGTCTTCTGGAGGCTGGGAGCTTCCCTTGTATTTAATATGGGATCGAGTCTTCTGGGGTAACTTTTTATTTTGATGTCCTTTCAAACACGCAGAAAATTTGCAAGAATGGTACCAGGAACTCCTGTCTACACCCTTTACCCAGAAGCACCAATTACCAGCCTTTTGCTCCATTTGCTTCGTCGTATTTTATCTGTTATCTGCTTATCAATCTGTGTGTCTGCCATCTACTCATATTGTCATTTATATGTGTAAAATATTCTGCATTTTGTGTTTTTCTCAATCACTTGGCAGTGAGTTGCAGACTATTTCCTTTTACCCCTAAATATTCCAGTGCATTTCCTAACCGTACACAACCTTTATACAGTTCTCAAAATTGGGACATGTAACACTGACCAGATACGACCATCCATGGTTTATGGTTTATATTCAAATTTTGCTGGTTTTCCTAAAAAACTGACTGTACAGCTGTTTTACTTTCTCCGGTCTAAGAGCCAGTCCAGGGTCCCAAGTAGTCTTCAGTTGTCATGTCCGTTTATTTCCTTCAACCTGGGACAGTCCCCTGCCTGTCTTCTTCTTTTTTGACATTGACATTTTTGAGGACTGCAGGCCCTTTATTTTATAGAAGGACCTCCAATTCAGGTTTATCTGGTGTGCCCTCACGATTAGATTTGAGCCATGCACACTCGCCAGGGATACCACAAGAGTGATAGTGTGTCCTTGATACATCATGTTGGGAAGTCCGTGATGTTTGTCCCAGTCTTGGCGAGAGATAGAACACTAGAAATCCATGTACAAAGCTGTAAAGGAAAAATGTATTCCAGACTACTCACCGATATAACCTTTGGTTGTATTGCTTTTCAACGTGTTTTTAAAAAGGTTTTTTACAACTTTATTGAGTAGTTTTCAGTACCTGAAATTGTGAGGTCACACATATTTGATCTTTTTGCTCACTGCAACAGGAGCCTTCCAAGCATCTCAAACGTAATGCCTGTCAAGGCCACTCTGAGCTAAATGTCTTTTTCCCCAAACAATATTCTATTGTTCAAAAGAAACTTAAATCATACCCTAATATATAGAGACTTTGGGACTTGGATATAAGATGACTCCCTTTTTTATGACAAATGATGTTGGGAGTAACCACTTTGCCTTATATTTTGTTTTATGAATTTTCAGCTCCCATCTTTGGATCAGCAAATTGATAATATTAATGATGTTCTTCGAACAGATTTGTCCAGCCTGGTCCAAGAGGTATGTTTTTTTGGGGGGGGAAAAATGACAGTGGTTTGTTTTACATCGTGTTAGAGGGTAGACCAGTACACAAGAAAAGAGGTAACTGCAAAAAAAGCCCTAAAATCTTGGAAAGGGGATTGCCAAGAAGGGTGTTAACTGTTATCCTCCAGGTAATTTTGCTCATTGCACTTCAAGAAATTTGTGTTAAGCATCTGTTGTATGCAAAGCACCATGCTGGAGATAAAAAGCTGAAGAGGATCTCGCGTTCCTCGGACTCAGAATTTGGTGGGTGTAGTGCCGAGCCCCATACTGACTCTGACGCGAGGTGCCCTCCCACTCGGCATGAGTCAGCCCTGCGGCTTCGTCTCCTCCCACTCCTCCTCCCAGCACATTCGCACATGCTGTGGGCTATGCCTGCCACTCGGTGGTCCTTCGCCCAGCCACTTAGGCTACTAAGTACTAGCTATGTAAAGCATTCGATATTACTTTCTTAAAGATTTATTTGTTTGTTTGTTTATTTATTTATTTGAAAGACAGTGAGAGAGCGAGCAGTGGGGGGAGGGGAAGAGGGAGAGGGAGAGAGAGAACCTCAAGCCAACTCCCCGCTGAGTGCAGAGCCCAACGTGGTGCTTGATCTCATGACCCCGACATCATGACCTGAGCCCAAATCAAGAGTCAGAGGCTTAACCAACTGGACCACCCACATGCCCCCGATATTACTTTCTTGATGAGGACTTTCCTGGGCATCTTGACCAAGTCGAACCCTTTTTAATACATTCTTCCAGCACAGAAGATAGTCTTTGTTAAGGTCCTCATAACTGTAATTATTGCTTTAATGTCTCTATTATCCCACTGGAGTGTCAACCCTAAAACTGGCAGGGGCTACGTTGGTCGAGAATGTCATCATTTCCCCAATAGCCTACCAATTATCACTGTTTACCATAAATATTTCTTTGTAGATTATGATTCAGTAAGAGTGCCCTGAGCCTGCAGGAAAGGGAGTGTTATTCTTGACTCCATCATTTAGCACGGGACTAAAAAGGTCATCAGATAATCTGTTAAACACTCATCTACTGACAAAGTTCAGTGTCACCTTAAACAAGCCAGTGGAAACTCCTGGTCTTTGTGTCCTCGTGTCCCCTCATTTTTTAAAAGAGGGAATTGATCCAGGAGATCTGTAAGGCCCTGTCGGCCATGGGTGACATCCGTAGTCCAAAGGCAGATAAATGCAGAGGGGTCAGCTGTCCACTCATCCCCACAAGCACCTGTGAGCTAGCAGCTTGGTCACTGTTGAGGGAACAGAAGTGGTGACTGTTCTCCTTCTGGCATCAATGTTACCAGGCTAAACTGGAAACTTGCTGGCACCATAAATCTTTTAAAGTCTGTAACCTAGATTGGACTGCTGTAAGAGCCCGTCATAGGCTGGGTAGGCCTCTCAACGAGAGAAATTTATTTCTCACAGTTCTGGCAGCTGGAAGTCCAAGATCAGGGGGTCAGCACGACTGAGCTGTGGCAAGAGACCCTTCCAGGTTGCAGATGGCCTCTTTCTCACTGTATCTTCACATGGTGGAGAGAGCTGTCTGGGGTCCCCTTTTATAAAGGCACTAATCCCATTCATGAGGCTTCACTCTCATGACCTAATCACCTGCAGAAGACCTCACCTCCTCCTGCCATCACTCACACAGGGGGTTAGGATTTCAGGGTATGATGTCAGGAACGGGAGGCGGGGGTGCCCAGACATTCAGTCCATAACAAGTTGTTATTGATAGAGTGTTCCCCAGCACATGGCTAATGACACCAGCCAACAGCTAAGAAACACACAGCGAACCCCTTCCAGAGGAAACACTGTCTGTTCACTTGAGTTACTGGGAAATAATGACATCTTCTTGTCCTAGATTTAGCCCCAAAATGACATAGCTTGGCCTGGCTGGTTTGTTTTTACTTCAGCCTCACTAAAATGTATGTCCTCTATAAGCTGTGTGTTCTGTGAGACTCGTTCCCCAGTCTTACTTCCTAATTGCATTGGAAAATACGACTCTGGTTTGGGAAACTCACTTTCTACCCAAACGTGGAACTTTGCACAGATCGGGGCTTCTTGGCCTCAGCACGGTCGACACTGTTGATGATCCCCTGTGGTGGGCGCTGACCCACATGTTGTAGGGTATTCACAAACCCCCTGGGTCCCTGCTCACACAGCGCCATAGTTGTGATAACCAAAATGTCCCCAGACACTGCCAAATGCCCCCTGGAGGACAGGATCGCCCCCAGTTGAGAAACGCTAGTATAGATAACATGAGTTAACAGTATAAAGGTAAGAAACTTTTAGCAAGGTCTTAGATGGATACAATTTAAAGAGAAAGTCCTTTCTAAAGGGGAATTTTTTTGTAGTCTTTTAATGACCATATAATGATAATTTCAGCCTTAAGATGCCTGTTAACGTTTTGATTTTGCTTCTCTCCTCCGCTAAGCTGAAAACTGAATGCTCGTTAATTGCCCTTCTACTCACTGTGTGCATCAATTCACTTTGAACTATTTTCTAGGGCTATAAATCCTTCAACGATATTCCTGAGATAGTGCAAAATCAAACCACAAACATCATATCAGGTGAGAGCCAGAGTTTGAAGTCCTTTCGTTTCTCTGTTCGTTAAGAATTGGATGATTAGTTACAAAAAAAAATGTATCATTAAGAGCTGTATTTTTTTTCTCTCTTAAAAAAAATTCTCTCACTGATCTGGAAAATTAAATGAGTATCAGAGCTTTTTAATTGTGCCACCTTCACACAGCAATTTAGATTTTAAGGACTAATAATCCTATGGAACTCTGATTAACATCGTCCCGCTGGCCGGGGGCGGCAAGGTCAAGGGCCACACTCGAGTGACCAGGACTCATTGGGAGCTGTCAGAGTAAAGACAGCTGTGGTCGAACTAGGAAGGTCACGTTTTGATTGGTTTCACCGGGGGAAAAAATTGTAGATTATTGTATTTTCTAAAAAAAAAAAAAAAAAAAAAAAAATCTTAACATTCATTCTTTTTCCAGGAATACTATGTATAAGAATGTATTTTGTCTTTTTAGGAAGATGGTCATCTGTCTTCTGATGCTGCTGTAATATGGTGTCCTAGGCTCTTAAGGTTGCTTACGATTTTGGAGAAGCAGGACTGATTTTGAGAGGCTTCTCCTAGTCTTAAGTGACTGAATCACGTTGTGCTCAGGTTGTGGCATTCGGGGTGAATGCCCGGAGAAAGGGTGCAGTAGAAACCGTTCTCGGTGCAGCGGTAGCAATAGACGTAGGTTATTTGCTTCAAGAAGAAATCTCTGAAGCTATGTAAGATTTTCTTCTTCTTCTTTGAAATCATCTTCTCTGTGCTTCCTTTTCTCTGTTGACCAAGTGGTTTTAAGATGCTGTGTTAGAAGAAGTATTTAATTTCTTTTTTTTCCCCCTAATAGTGTTCTTTCAACCCTTTAAGACTTGGGGTAAAAAAAGTATTTTCTCCTATTACACAGCGCTTTAGATGTTTCGTGGGTTCCTTTGTGTTTCCTCTAAGATTCTACTTTAAAATATTAGGAGATTAAAGACAAAGTTCATGCTTTCCTATGCTAGCGTCTGAAGGCTGACACGCACTGTATGTCTGACAGCCACCTGCTTACTAATTTCTGTGTTTACTTTTTCTTTTGTTTCCCCTTTCTGGACCTCTTCTGCCAATACGTGCAGCCCTCCCTTGTAAGTCTGGCAAAGCAAGGTGTGCAGTAGGCGTGAACGAGGCCCATTGCACACACTGTCATTGCCTCAACACAAGCCAGAGTTTTCCCAGGTCTGGGCGAGTATTGCTCCATTTGACTGAATATCAATTGCTTATTTTCATGTCCTTGTAAAACAAATAAAAACCCTTAGCTCCCATGTTTTGATCATTCGGTCCTACCCCACACACATAGTTTGAGTGCCTACCGTGTGCCAGGCTCTGTTAGGCTCTGGGGATGGGAGATGAGTGACGCATGATTCCTGCCTGCCCTTCAGCTGGGCGCGTATACAGATACACTCTGGTAACAGGACAAGGTGCATGCAAGGGATCCAAGGTGGGAGAGGGTAGTGGAAGGCTTCCTGGAGGAAGCAACATCCCAACTGGGGCCTTAGGGGAGTCTGGGAAGAGAGGACACCAGCCTCGTACAGAGTCACCCAACCTGGCAAAGCCGGGGAGTTATGTCGTGTGGGAGGGCAGGACAGCCTGAGAAGCAGAACAAACCCGATTCAGTTGAGGGAACTGTTCATAGGAGAGGGAGAGTCTGCGTCCCAATCTCTCAAACTCCCAGAAATCCCAGAGTTAAGGAAGAGACCCACCAAGTCACCTTGTTGAGGATCCTGGGGACTTCGGGTACATTTAGAGGAGGATTGAGCCACGGTGGACAGCAGTCTCCTCCTGGGAGCTCTGTGTGAACAACACCCTTTGAAAAAGATTCCCACCATTTTATGTCATTCCATTTTGAATCATGCTACCATCTACCCAAAGTTCACCAGGAGCCCTGGGATCACATTGCGAGAACAGCTCATCTTGTCTCTGCGGCTGCAAAGAGATTGATCTCCCTTTTCAGGGTCAGTGGACATTTAACTGGTTAGGGTGTATGTCCATGTCAAGAATCAGTGTGGGTAGCGCCAACTCCAGACCTGTGTGAGCATTAAATTAGGTGATGGCGGTGTCCTTGGTGGCTTTGATCCCAGAACCTATCACAATGGACAAACACCTTCCAGAAAATTAGAACTTATCTTCTCTCTGAAAGGGTAGGATGGATGTTCATAGAAACTGTTTGACCACTGGGAATACATTGCTATCTGCCTAGGAGAGACACAGATGTACTTTACCACGTCTCAATTTGTATGAGTCAAATTTTTAGCAAAAATGTCACCTGGGGTCACTTGTTCAAAAAATTGATCCTGGCAAGTTATTGTATTCCTGAATGCTATTTCTTACTAAATTGTTTTTCCAAAATCATTTAACGGAAGCTTTGGAGTTAGACAAACCCAGGATTCAATCCCATTTCTAGTACTTTCTGAAAAAACAAAACAAAAAAAGATCTTTGGGCAAATAATTTAACCTTGATAGGCCTCAGGGTCACCTAGTAAAATAGGAAGAAGAATATCTACGTCAGTAGAATAAATGAGTTAACATTCATAAAAGTGCCTGGTCCATGGTAGGCATGAAATAGGTTTTAATCACCAGATGCATTTTATTTTTTAGTGAAATAAGCAGCAGAAGAAAACTCTGGCTTGACTTCAGCACCATGTCATTAAAGTCAGCACCCATAGCTTGCTGTTCTGTTAAGTAATTGCTCTCTGATGGTCTTGGCTACATTCGTGCTTGTTGCAGAACCTTTCCATGTTTGAAACAAACGCATAACATTGGGAAAACTTAAAGTGGTTGAAGCTTTTCATTTTGGTTCCAAAACAAAGTTTCTGTTTCCCTTAGGCTTGAAAATGCATAACCTGGTTATCTTTGTTTTCAGATATCAAAAGGACCTTGAATTCCATTGGTTCAGATATTGAAAACATAGGCCAACAGATTCCGATTCAGGATAAGCTGTCCAATTTCATGGGTTACATTAATGACACTGAAACTTACATCCACCAAAATTTACCCACGTTGGAGGAGTATGATTCGTACAGGTGAGTGTCCCCCACCCCCACCGGAGCTGTCAAGCTAGGAGGGGACCTTTGCTCTGGAACAGGGTAGAAATCGGACATGATAACCAGGATCATCTTGTGAGAGAAGATCGTACAAAGAGCGTGTAACCTGGTATTCGTTAACCCTAGCTTATGTTTATTTAATATGTTGGAGTGCTTGCTTTGGCAGCACATATAGTAAAATTGGAACGATACAAGGAAGATTAGCATCCCCTTGCACAAGGATGGCATGCAAATTCATGAAGTATTATGTATTCTTTTAAAAACTGAAGACTGGAAGTTCTTGAGCCAAATAGTCAATAATTTGCAATTTTGATGTCATTAATGGCTTCTAGAATCTTAGTTATAACTATCTAATGTATGTAAAAGGATTTGAAAGCCTAAGAGGGATTAAGGAGGGCAATTGGATAATATTCTTCTTTTTGTCAGCTTCTGAAATCAACACATCAAGGTTGGTTCTTACAGGAAGAACATCCTTGAAGTGAGTAAATTGTTCGAAAGCTCGGGTAAGCAGCTGTGGTCCTCAGCTGTGGATTGCCCCATTAGCAAATGTTCGCCAATGGGGTTTGGCCCTGGAGACAACAGTGGACATCTCAGGCAGGAGCGCTAGGGGGTGGTGGACCTACAGACTTGAGTTAACTTCAAGGACCATGAGAGATGTAAGATGTGCTCTCCTCCCTGAAAGGTTCAGCCCCACCACCTGTCACTTTCAGAATTGTTCTTACTGCCCAAACTCATGGAGATTCCAGAGACCTCCATTCCTGTTTGGGTATTTATTATGCAAGATCCTAAGATAATAAAATAGTAATAAAAATAATAAATAAAAAATAAAATAAAAAATAATAAATAAATGATATAAATAAATAATAAATAAAAATAATAAAATAATAACAATAATTGCTAGCAATTCAGGAACAGTTATGGCCTGCCCTCCAAAGTGCTGTATGCATGATATCTCATTTAATACTCCAAAAAAAAAAAAAAAACCCAGAAAGTTAGGATTCTATTCTATATGTAACCTTGTTTCATAGAAGGGGGACTTGAGGCTCAGGGAAGTGGAATAACCTTCACAAGGTCAGTGGCAATGTTTGTGAGGTGGGTTTCCAACCCCCATCTGACTATGCCCTCAATTATTGCCCTGTAATCAATAAGCCATTTTCCTACCCTGTGGCTATGTCACCCCAGCAGGTGTTAGGACAGACATAAGACCGACACTTTCTCAATGAGTTCACAATCTCATTAGAGGTTAAAGTTTCACGAAAGGAAAGAATGATACAATTATCTGTCTACACATCAGCTCCCCCGCCCTGAGAACTAGAAGCTTATCTTTAAAGGAAATTTAACCAAGCAGACAAAGCACGCATTAACCGTAAAAGCTTTCCAGGCCAGGATCCATGGCTTGTTGAATTTGGCATCCCCAGTCTCTGGAACAAAAAGCCACAGAGTGGGTGCAGATAGCTACTACAATCATCGAAATTGCTCTTAACTTAATGAAAATCTTCAGTGGCAGCTTTTGTCACAGAAGTAAATTATTTATTTTTTAGTGTTTTATCGGTTGGGAAGCATTTGTACCCTCGAGTGTTCCTCGCCTGCTGGAAAAGGTTGTTGTACATTCCGGGAATGCCAGGAAGACCTAATTGAGGACCCATTATCCTAAAATGTCTCACAGACCATTACAAAATTGAGATTTGCACTCTGCAGGCACTTGATTTAGGATGCTCGTAAATTTTAAAATATTCAGTTCACTCCCCGTGTAGAGTTTCTGGTTCAGCAAAGAACACTGCGTCCCCTTCCCAATTATTCCTGCAACCCCAAAGCATTTTAGAGAAAGGCTAAGGAAAAGGGCCTGCTGGTTCTCTATCTTTGTCTCATCGTGATCTGTCCACATGTCATCATCAGTACAAAACATGCTCACGGCCTCAGGAACCTTGACCTAACTTACAGGTCTGAAGGGGAACGGTTATCGGTAGCTTTGGAGAACCTGAGTCAACCCTGCTTAGAAGCCCCACGGGAATGAAGCAAAGGGAGGAAGCAAAGGTCTCCTGACCAATGAGCCAGACAGAGCTCATCAAAACCAAGATAAAAATTAAGGTTCCTGCTGGTTGGGTTGGAGGGCGAGCGGTGGGAAGAGATCTCGTCCCTATGGTGTCAGTCTGAAGCATTCACAGGGGAATTGGATATTCGATTGCCAAGTGTTACTCAGCCACTCCTGCCCTAGCCGGACAGCTTTTGTGTTATCGGGACGTCAACCTCTTTTATGTCTAATGACAGTGTGCTTGCTTCACCAGGTGGCTGGGTGGCCTGGTTGTCTGCTGTTTGCTGACCCTCGTGGTGGTGTTTTATTACCTGGGCTTGATGTGTGGCACGTGTGGCTATGACCGGCATGCCACCCCGACCAGACGAGGCTGCGTCTCGAACACCGGGGGCGTCTTCCTCATGGTGTGAGTGTTTGCTCTTTCTTGCCACGTGGGGGGTGGAAACGCAGGGAGATGAGCAGATAACACGAAGCCGGTGGCCTTCGGGCCGAGCGTTCTGGGTTCCAGTGGAGGAGGCCTCCTGGTGCGATTGTACTTCTGTTGGCGTGGGAAATCCCACCACACGTGAAATACTAGAAAACTCTAAATCGTTAGCACTTCAATAGACAAGCGTAAACACAGTGTCTGTATATGGTGGGCTCCTCTGTAGCGAAATTATTTCTAAGCTTGCCATCTTGATTCCCATGATATTTTCTCTCTCTCCCTCCTTCCCTTCCTTCCCTCCATCCATCCATTTATTCACCAGAAACTCGCTGAGATTGGCCTGGTCTCAGACACTGTTCTCCGTGGCCAGCAGTATCGTTAGCTTGTTTACTTTGAAACTCTGGAAACTGGGTCTAGCAAAGAGATTGCCGACCCAGCACCCTTAGGATTTAGACATGGAGCCTAAATCAGGGATAAGAGCAGGTGTGGGTACCAGCGAGGAGCAGCTGTGCCTGCTTCCAAGACACTCATATCCGCGTTCATAGTTTTGGGAAACAAACAAACAAAACAAAAAACCTTTCCTCTACCAGGGTGGGGTGAAGCACGGGGGGCATAAACCGGGTGTCACTGCAGATGGGGCCAGAAGTGTCAAGTGGGACGCAGGGTTAGAAGCTTTGAATGCATCCCGGAGAGGAAGCTATGTGGCTTCCAAGTTGACGTTTTCTATCCCAGTCTGTACCTCAAGAATCAGCAGCAGGGAGCGGGATGGGGCTCGAGAGGAAGGTGAAGGTTGAGAACAAACCCTTGGAGCAATGGAGACTCAAAACCTTAGCCACACTCTCATTTCTCAGCTTACGTCACTAGTACCAGGCTGGGAGAAGCTGGCAAGCGAGTGTCCTGCATTCACGTGCTTTTCCAAACATTGGGTCCCTACAATAATTAATCAGACTGGTGAGCTATGATGGTATATGGCCTTTCCGTCAAGCCTGTAACCTCCAGGATAGTACAAGCCTTTGGTAGCATTAACGAAGGCACAAAAGTCTTTGGGGGGGGGGGGGGGCAAAAAAGGTGGTTTTATTAAAACACGAGGACAGGACCCTTCTGCAGAAAGAGCTGCCCACAGGCACAAGTGTCTTATAAACAACCTTAAAACTAACCACATGGAAGTCTGCCAGAATTAGACAAAACTGAACAGAGCTCCGGGCATGGAAAAGCCTATTTGCTCACATGCCTACACTTAAGAAATTAACGCAGCAAGGAAGGGTGTATTGCCCTACCTTTTTGTTTCCATGTACACAGTTACAGATAGAAAATGAGTTTAATGCTCGGATTTTACTCATCCTGGTACTTGGCTGTTTGTCAGTGTTTCGATGGTGAAGCTATGGATCCCACCTTTTTAATGGCCTGGCGGGGGGGAGTGTATCGCTCTGAACAGGTGCACTTACCGTCAAATTCTATATGCACATTTTTAAGGGACAAAACCAAAATATGTGCTATTTAGCTTCAAAGAAAAAAGAAACAGGGGAGTCATGAGCCATTGGATGGAGGCTAAGATTACTTCCGCTTGGGTAGTACTTCCTCTCGCCTCTGCAGACTAAGGAATCTCTAAGGAGACAAAGTCACACGGCAGCCCGCGGCCTAGGAACGATGGGCTTTATCACACCCTAGGAAGAGCCTGGCCAGGTGCATTTCGGGTGGCTTGAGGCCCGAGGGTGGCTGTGGGCTCCGTGTCATTGTCAACGCCCACCACTCCGCACGGAATCCGCGTTTGGCAGGCTCTTCCTGCTCCCGAGACATCTGGTAAACAGCCGGGTGACTGTAAAGGGGGAAAATGGTCAAACAGATTAGAAGAACGTAATTTGTTCTAAAAAAAAAAACCAAAACACCCTATTTATTTGCCTGTAGGAACCAGAAAGAGTATATTTTGTTCAGCTGTAACCACAAGACCACCTGTTCTTAAAAACGACAACACCATCTGCTGAAAAGCATGGTCTCTTCAAAAGCCAACCAAGAGTCCTTATCTCCCTGGGGGGGCCTAGTGAAAGATCAGGGGGAAGGAGAGGCAGGGGTCCTGACTCTGCCCTGATCCCTGTGTTCAGAGGGTCCAGGGAGCGGATTAGGGACTGGACGGGTTGCAGCAGGGAGCATACATCTGTCTCCGGGGCCCGTGGAAGGTCTCCCCCGAGGTAAGGAGACGTAACCCAGGCAGCAAGAAAACAGTCTCTTGTACTGATGCCCACTATGAAACTTCCAGTTTTAGCTCTTGAAAACCGTACTCAGATTACCCGGAGTTTTGAAAAAAAGATATTACCCGGCGTAGCCGTGGTTGTCACTAAATGGGCCACACCGGTGGCAGTCAGCGGTCATAGAGAATTCAGAAAGCACTTTGTCCGACTGTAGCAGGGGCCCTAAAAACACAACAATCTCCTTGGCCAAGTCATTCCTCTTCTAGGGGATCCGTTTTAAGGACGTAGGACCCAACGGTGGACAAAGCGTCACAAGTGGGGTTTTTGCGGCTTCAGTTGTAATCACGAGGCACTGGGGTGACACAAACGTCAGCCATCGAGGAGTGGGAGATCCTGGGGCCCCTGAAACAGAACGAGGTTGGGCTAGCCCCGAAGACGTGTGACCGGGGCTGCCAAGACGAAGCGCGTATCACTGCCCTAACTGTAGATCGGGAGTCAGCGCGCGTTTCCGTGAAGGTCGGCTGATCAACGAGCTCGCTTCTGCGGGCCACGGACAGTCTTTGTGGCCTGTTGTTTCTCTTGTTCTTGTTTTACTTCTCCTCCTCCTTCTTCTCCACAACACTTAGAGCACACATTAGCCATTCTTTTTTTTTTTTTTTTAAAGATTTTATTTATTTATTCGACAGAGAGAGAGACAGCCAGCGAGAGAGGGAACACAAGCAGGGGGAGTGGGAGAGGAAGAAGCAGGCTCATAGCAGAGGAGCCTGATGTGGGGCTCGATCCCGGAACGCCGGGATCACGCCCTGAGCCGAAGGCAGACGCTTAACCTCTGTGCCACCCAGGCGCCCCACATTAGCCATTCTTATCCGAGTGACAGGCCTTGGGGGTGGGGTGTTCCCTATCTAGATAGAGGCATATTTAGGAGACAGAGGCTGGCAATGCAACAATAAGCCCTTGAGAGTAGCCGTGTGGGTGTGAAGTGTTCTCTCAAAAGCCTGGATGATTTTTATCACTAATGCACACACGCTCTGGCACACGGTTAAAACCATGGTGACTGGCTTACACGTCACCCATGTTCCCCTCCCTTATACTCTCCCTGACTCCTAAGCCTTTTAGGTCAGAGAAATTCAGGCTCACAGAGGCCCCCGCTGTGAACATACCATGTTATTTATTTCAGCCAAACCAGGCAAATACTTGTAATTATGCCCTACGTGTGTCGACTGGGCAGAATCACGCCCTCAGGAAGGGAGGCTGTTCCTTCTAAGCCCATCAACCTCCACGCCTCTGAGGGTCCTTCCCATTTGTACCCGTGATGATAGTGATGATCTGGCTGTTCCACCAGGACTGATTTAAGAGCTGCTCTGTCTGTGCCTACACCCAAGTGAGCGCCCTAGAGAAAAGTCACACAGTGGGGCACATGGGCATCCCTACAAAATTATGACCCCCACCTCAAATGGATCCTTCAGAGCCCTACAAGTTTCTTTCTTTCTTACCTCCTCCCTCCCTTCCTTCTTTCCTTCCTTCCTTCCTTCCTTCCTTCCTTCCTTCCTTCCTTCTTTCCTTCTCTCCTCCCCTCTTCCCTTCCTTCTGCAATGGCCTTGTCATTTCCCCCCTCTCTTCACAGAGGAAATAAAAGGCATCATACACCTTCCCAAAACTCCAGCGCCCCTGCGTCCACACACAGGCAGGGCCCTATGCAGAGGGATGTCTCCCTTCTGGGCCCTTCCCATTTGCTGTTCCCTGTCCCATCTCCGCGCACCGCCCCGAGGGTGCCGTCTATCAGCCTCCCCTCTCCTGGGTCCTCATTCTCTTCCCCTCTCCTAGCCTTGCTTCTCCACATTTAAACATGTTCCGTCTCTCCCCTTGACGCGTGACAAGAGAAAACTTCCCACTACCACTTCTTCCCTCTCACTCCCCTCCCCGCACAGACATCTAAAAATAATGGTATTTGCCGCCTCTGCTTCCTTACTTCCCCGCCCTGCCCAGGCCACTCCCCTGCCCTCGGGTCAGAAGTCCAGCCATGGACTTCCTGTAGGTCCCCTGGAATGCGCCCTCCCTGCAGTGATTGGGTCCCCTGTGCACCCCCTGCAGACATGCCTTTGTTTTCCGTCCTGTGACCGTGACCGTGACCCCGTGCCCTAGTGCTTTCCTTCCCACACTGCAACTTTTCCCAGCGGTCTTGCTCGCTGGCTGCCCTCCTGCCACCTGCTCCTCCAGCGGCACAGTCCCTCAGGCCCAGCCCCGGGCGGCCTCTCCCTCCAGGCGCAGCCCCAGGGGCCCGTGGTCGCTTTTAAGCAGCTGATTGCCTCCTGCCGGCCTGTAACCCAGATGTAGGCAGCCACACACAGTGGTCTGCCCTCTGGGGTCCCCACCGCCACGTCTCACAGGGAGCAGGACCAGATCCCTCCCGCTCTTCCCTTCCTGAGCACCACTGTCTCCTTTCCCTGCTAACAAGTCCTGGCATCACTCTGCGCCCTTCCTCGTCTTCCCTCTTGCAGAACCTTCGGCCCATCCTGCTGTGTCCGTCTCCTGTGTCCCGTCTCTTCTGTCCCCTGCCTCCAGCCACGTCGGCCCACCGCCCCACGACCAACAACAGCCCCCTCGGTGGTAGCCCCGTCCACACAGGCCTCTGTCCATCCTGTCCTGCCCGCTCTGCCAAGAATGTTCTTCCTCAGAGACAAACGGGATTATGTTCCTCCTGTGCTTCAAGGCCCTCAGCAGCCTCCCCTTCCTGCACCTGCCAGGCCCCATCCCATGCACCCCTGCCTGCCTCCCGAGCTGTGTTCACGCACTCTTGGCCCTCCCTCTGGATGCAGAGCCACGTCGGCCCCTCTCAGACTCCCAACGGTGCATTTCCTGCCTCGGAACCTCTCCGCTCACTGCGTCCCCTGCAGAAGGCCGGGTTCACTCGCCTGACCCCAGAGGCCCTGTCCGAACTACCCCTGTGCTGGCTGCGAGGAGACCAGACCCTAAGTCGAAGCGTTCCCTAAAGGTGCGCAGTGCTTGTCGCTCCCTGTCTGGGCTCCCTGTCTGGGCTCACTTACGCTGCACAGAGACTCGAGGTCCTTTCCCTACATGTCGGTAGAATTAGTAAGTACTGGTAGGTGATATTGGATCTGTCATGGGTTTTTTTTCTGTGATCTCTACACCCAGCTTGGGGCTCGAACCCATGACCCCGAGATCAAGAGTCACCTGCTCTATGGACGGAACCAGCCAGGTGCCACAAAATTATGTAGAATTCCAAACTTCATTTCTGCTCTGTTCTTGGTTTTGTTTCCAGCGGGGTTGGAGTCAGCTTCCTCTTTTGTTGGGTACTGATGACCATCGTGGTTCTCACGTTCGTCATCGGGGGAAACGTGGAGAAACTGGTCTGCGAGCCTTACCAAAACAGGAAGCTCTTCCAGGTAAGGATGGCTTCTGGGCCCACTGCACAAGGACTGGAGTGGAAACTTTGATTTCTCCATATCTGGGGGGGGGGGGGCAAAAAGATGAGCAGTTTGGTTCTTGTTCAGTAACTGAAGATTCCTTCTATTCGTCGGAGCAAAAAGAAAAAAATGTGGTGAAATATTGTGTTTCGAATGTCAAGTGAACTGAGCACCAGAAATCAAGGCCTACTTGTCAGCGTGGATTGTAATAAGCGGGGGAGAAAATTCCCAAGGAGGAGTACCGCAGGAGGCTTCTGACATTTTAAAGAGTTTCTCAAATGACAGTTGCCCATGCACATGGTTTGAGGCCTTCGATTTGAAGTGAAAGACACGGAAAAACTCCACGCCTCATGGCCGAGGGTCACCCCTCGTGGACGTCTGACGAGGCCATTGGGAAACGACTTCAGGCTCCACTTTCTCTCTCTGAAAGCGAGTCCTGTGGACTCTACGGGACCACTTCTCAGCTGAGCATCATTTATTAATGAGGAAGGAAGCTTGGGTCTGTGTGGCACTCTTGTCACTGCCTTTATGGTGCTTTTCTCCAGATTCTGATTTTTAAAATATATTTCTTTTTTCCTGTTTTATTGTGTACACTTCTTCGCCTCAAATCTGTTACAAAATCTGGTGAGTGACGACGAAGGTAACCAGTTGTCGTGGTATTTTAATTATTCAGTTGGTTGAGGAAAATTAAATTGGGAGTGTTAATGTGTTAAATTATGTCCATCTGGCGTCTTGATAAAAAATAATAGCGATACATCAAGCCAGACTTGATTATGTTCTGTGCTGTATTAAATTGCTAAAAAGGAATTCTTTAAAAAAAATAGGGGATTTTCTTTTTAAAGATTTATTTATTTATTTGAGAGAGAGAGAGAGAGCATGAACGGTAGTAAGAGGGAGAGGGAAAGAGAATCCCAAGCAGACTCTATGCTGAGCACTGAGCCAGACGTGGGGCTCAATCTCACAACCCTGAGATTATGACCTGAGCCGAAACCAAGAGTCAGCTGCTTAACTGACTGTGCCACCCAGGTGCCCCCAGTAGGGGATATTTTGAAACCATTTACATTCCTCAAGCACATTCATGGTCAGGCACTAATGAGCTTGTCCTAATATAGATGATATATAGGACGTATTAGCCGTCTTCGATATATGATGTTAAGTGAGAGAGTATGCAAGTTTTAATTCATTTTGTCTACAGAAAAGGGGCGAAGAGGTGGACCAACTGCTTTATGGCTTTCTATTGGCTCTTCTGAATCAAGTTGTCAATTCTTCTCCCATTTCTAATGTATTTGTCTTACTAAGAGAAGTGTTCTCCAAAAAAAAAGTAGTTTCAGTAGTTTTTATTGATGCTACCCAGTGGTCAGTTTATTCTGATCACACTATTATGCTCCTGTTTTAAATTGGAAACCGATGAAGAAAGTCATGATCTGAAAATCCCCAAAATATATTTAACAGAATATTTATTTTATTATATGTATGTATGTTAGTGTAAAAGTATCTCTTTTAAAAAAGCTTTTTTCAATTTCTTCTAGATTTTGGACACACCATATTTACTAAATGAGAATTGGAAATACTATCTCTCTGGCATGGTATTTAACAACCCGGATATTAATCTCACTTTTGAACAAGTTTACAGGTATAAATAATGGCACTATGCTTTTTTTTGGCTACTGAAAATGTTGTTGTTCCAGAAGGAGAATTTTGCGTTCAAAGTGTCTTTAAGCTTGATAAGACCAGCTGTTCTCTCGTCTTCTCGAAGAGATAGTGGAAATAAGACCAAAAAGAGAGCTCTTCCCGAGAAAGCCTTCCAGACTTTGGAGTAGTGATGTCTCAAGGTCCCCCTGCCCAGTACGCACTAGACCTTTCTGGTTAAGGTGATTCTAAGATGCATTAACGAGACCCTTTGAAAACTCTTTGTACAGGAATCACGCCGCCCCAAGTAAATGCCAAATAACAAGAACTCAGAGGATGGGTCCACATCTCAGACATGCTAATAGTGAAGCAGCTGACGGGCTCCAGTCCTGGCTCTACCATCAGGGAGCAGGCCTTGGTGATCTTGGGCAGTTTTACTTCCTCTCTGTTCAATAGGGTTCAGAGGCTCCCGTAGCAGAGACAGCAAGCGAGTGGCCTTCGTGGTGGACCTTGGTAGTCAGCTGTGGTCTTGTTCATAGCCAGAAGAGTCTCAGGATCCTTCTCCGCGGCATGTGATAGGCAGACGTTATCAATCAATCGGAGTCTGTGTGCACGATTAAACCGTCCCTGGGCTGAAAGGACAAAGCCAATCTTTTTGGCCCGGCCTGCCAGCTCTTTGTGACTCTGGCTCCTGGAGACTTCTGCAGCCTTACCCCTGGTGCTTAGTATATCAAGCTCACTCTTCCAACAACACCAACGTACTGAGGATTCCCTGGAGAGGAGTATCACACCTCCTGGGGCTGTGGGAAAGTGGCTTCTCCCAGGTATCCCTCAGGGCTGAAGGACTTTGGCTGCTGGGCAAGGAAGACGCGCCCCCAGGAAGTGGCCGTCTCAGTGGCAGGGCCATGCATCAGAGGAGCTTGGCCTTCTTAGCTCAGTCAAGGAGGCATTTTGCACATTTTAGAGAAGCACAAGGTGGTGAGGCCAAGTTAGGTGTACTGACCGTCTGGATAGCGGTGTGGCCCCCTTCCCTGTCTCCAGCCTTCCCTTAGAATATACACCCAACCATAAGTTTACTAAGTGAAGCTCAACCCCGGAAATATGGAGGCAGGTGGTCCGGCAGGGGTTTGATAGAACCTTTCACTAAAGCCCATGATATGCTCTGTAACACACCTCTTTCTAGCAGGTGGTATCATTTTTTGTTTGTTTTTTTATGAGAATTTATTTCTTCCCAATTTGTGAACTTGTTATCCCTCGTGGCACTAGAAAAAGCACACAGGAGACAGACAGAAGGATGATTGACCAGTCTTACTGTATCCGTTCCAAAGATGGGACATTGCTTGCAGCAGGGAACGAAGTCCAGAATGGTAGGCTCTGGCACTCGAAGCTGTTTCTCTGCACGCAGGTTTAAACAAAAGATTAACGGTGAACCTTTCTCTCCATCCTTAGCAGGGGACAGAAGTAGGCACGGCTGCCTTTCTGGATCCTGATTTCTCTGTTTACTCCCACAGCGACTGCAAAGAAAATAAGGGCATCTACACCACACTCAGGCTAGAGAACAGCTACAATATCAGTGAGCACCTCAACATTCAGGAGGTAAGGAATTAGAGCCAGTCAGGAGACAGACCTATGTCTCTAGTAAATCCACGTGCCGCCGCATTTTTTTTTTTTCCATTGAGGAAATTCACATCAGATAAAATTCACCATCTGAAAGCGACATTTAGTACACTCACAAGGTTGTGCAGTGCTCACTTCTTATTCCAAAACATTTTCATCACCCCCCGACCCGTTGTCTTTCTTGAGGCAGGAGTTTCCCTAGTTGACCACGCGAATGCTCTAGGGGCCTCGCTGCGGACACGACTCAGGAAGATGTTACCTCGCCGTGTGTCAGTGTCCCTAGAGGAACAAAGCTCTGGGCATATTGGCTCTCCACACTGGCCACCCTTTTCGGCCAGGTCCCTAAAGAGGGAACTAGGCATCCAGAATCCGTCCCTCAACAGTCATTGCCTCTTGTGAATCATGGCTGTGGCCCCGGGACTCCCAGGGGCCTCTGCGGAGCTCCGCTGACCCTCAGCAAGATGGCATGGCGACAGCGTTGGAAGTGGAGAGAAGGGAAGGACTTCCTCCTGCTCCTTTGCCCGAGCCCACCCCCAAGTCGTGAGCCTTAAGACTCTGAGGAGAGCCCACTCAAGAGCATACTGGACAGGAGGAGAAGCAAGAGAGTTTCAGGGACACTCGGGCACTCCACCCTGCCTGAAACTACTGTCTGCCTCTTAGGACAACCCCAAGTCACCAGCCATGTCCCCATGATCTCAAGGGCCCTCACTGTGCAAGTCCAGGGCGTGCTGCCTCCTTCCCCTGCGATACAGCTTGCCCGGCCCCTTTCAGCATCTGTATTTGTCCAGACCCATTCAGAAGCCGCCTCCTCTCCGTTGCCCTGTCAGGACCCTGCCTCGGCAGACTCTGTCCTGCCCCTGGGGTCCTGACGCAGTTTGCGAGCCTTTATTATGACACTGTCACTTCTTCGGAGGACTTCGAGGGCTGAGATGGAATATTATTTTGCTTTGCATCCCAGCTCCTCACACAGTGCTTGGCATGGGGCGTAAGGAAGGAGACAGGGATGCAGGGAAGGGGTGGGAGGGGAGAGAAGAGTACGAGGAAGAAATGCCAGTCAAGTGCACGTCTGCGTTTCTTGGTCTCATGTCATTGCTCTTTTATCGCAAATGTGGCGTTCTTGAAGAATGGGCTTCTCTGTAACTTTTCTTTTTATCGTGCAGCATGCTGAAAACATAAACAATGATTTTCAAAATCTGAATGTCAACGTTGGCAATATCGTGCTGCTGGACGAAGCAGGAAGAAGAAACCTTATGGATTTCAGCTCTTCGGGGGTGGACACCATAGACTATAACATCTACTTGGCTGAGGTACGACCCCTGTGTTCATGCCTGATCTTTGGGGGAAAAAATAACAGCAGATACCTCTGGTTTTTTGTTTTTCTTTCTTTTTTTAAAATTACTAAGATGAAATTTACATGGCGTAAATTAACTATTTTAAAGTGAGCAATTCAGGGACGCCTGGCTGGCTCTGCCGTCGGTAGAACATGTGACTCTTGATCTCAGGGTCGTGAGTTCGAGCCCCACATTGGGTGGAGAGATCACTTAAAAATAAAATCTTTAAGAAATAATAAAAAATAAAAGACTAAAGTGACCAATTCATTAGTTTTAGTACAATCACAATGTGGCTTGACTCCTGGTTCTATCCAGCTCCAAAACATCTTTATCGCCCGAAAAGAAAGCCTCATTCCCATTACCTGGTTGTTCCCCTTTCCCCCCTCCCAGCCCTGGCAACTACTAATCTATGTTCTGCTCCTATGAATTTACCTGTTCTGCATACGTCTTATGAGTGGAATCACACAGCATGTGACCTTCTGTGTTTAATGACCTTTACTGGTCCCCATTCATGGAGCCTCAAGTTTTTGAGATTCATCCCCACTATAGCGTGGATCAGTACTTGTTTTCTTTTTATGGTTGGATCATATAGTTGCATAAAAACAATATGGTTTTATATGTATAAATAAGAATGTAGCTGTTGTCACCTATGTAAGAGTTCCCGGGCTTACTTTACGGACCATACTTCACTCTGTTGTCTATTAGATAGTGTTAAGGCTTAAAAATCCCAAGGCCATGACACGGTTTTCTTCCCCCTCTTTTGTAGATGGGTAAAGCTCCCACCAAAGTGAATCTCTTATCCTTTGCAAATGATCTAGAAGCAAAAGCCGACCATTTGGTGAGTTCGAACAGTCTAGTTTCAAATGCTGTAATCGTTAGAGATGTCAAATGTCCATATTATTCTTAGCTTCCTTATATCACAAGTCACCTTTGGTTAAAAATGCCTCTCTCTCCCTCGGGCATGTGAAGACTTCCCACCAGCGGCCACTGCTGTGTGGCCCAGAAGTCTGTGAGCACGTGAACGGTTCCGGGAGGTGTCAGGGTACCCGCAGCTACACCCTGACCTCCGCTCGTGGTGCTGGGGCCCTCACTGCTTTAGAACCATCTCTGCTTTCAGGCCAATCAACCCCTCTACCACCAAACATGCACGCGTGCACACACAGACACACGTCATTTTTCTTGCAGTGTAGGAAACAGAAGGAGATTCCATTTGGGGGATGAGGAACCTGGGATCTGGAGAAGACTGGGGTTTAAATTCTGACTCAGCCACTTTCTAATGATAGGAACTTGGACGAGACGTTTCAACCCTCTGTGCCTTAGTTTCCTCGTCTATAAAATGGGAGCAATAAAATTGTTGCACATTTATATATTAAGCACCATTTAAGTGTGGGTTAAGTGGAGCCTGGGTTTTCTCATCTGTAAAGTGGGGATATAGCCGCTGTAAAGCAGGCTTTACAGCGGCTCTGGTACGGTGAAGGGAGAAAGAGAGCACAGCCTTTGGCACTCAGGAAAGGCTCATGGCTTGGGGTGGCCGCTGAGAGGTCATGGTTCTATGATTCGAGGTAGAGTGTCTTGGCGCTCCCCTTCCCGACGGTCCCCACAAGCGTACAAGGAGGGCTGCACGCTTGTCATGACTCCGCTGCCCGAGCTCCTGCGGTTAGAGAGTGTGCTCCCGAGTTGGGAAGGATGGTGTTGATCTTTGTTTATTTTATTCTCTTTGTAGCCCCAGGGAAGTTTGAAACAGTCCCTGAAAAGTAACGCACAAGCTCTTAGAATGATTCACCGCGACCAAGTCGTTCCTTTGGAACAGTCAATGGTAACAACCCCTGACCTCTGGGGTTTCCCCGTGACCCGAGCAAAGCCCATCCCCCTAGCTGGCTTTCATTTAGACTAATGAAGCATCTGCATCTCAGGCTTGGGTCAAATGCAGTTGGCCTCAGGCTAAGAGGCTGAGCTCTGTTAAAAATAAATGGTAGCAGGGGCGTCTGAGTGGCTCAATGGGTGGAGCGTCTGACTCCTGATTTCAGCTCAGGTCACGATCTCAGGGTCCTGAGATGGAGCCCCAGTTCAGGCTCTGTGCTCAGCGGGGAGTCTGCTTGTCCCTTTCCCTCTGCCCCTTCTCTCCACTCTCTTTCTCTCTCTCTGAAATAAATAAAATAAATCTTAAAAAAAAATGAATGATAGCAGCTGGGCTTTAAAGAAGACACGTTTTCGATGTCACCACTCCTTCTGTGCTTTATCTCCTTTTGCCTTTTCCACTTGCCTGAGACCAGGTAGATTAACTCTGGGGTTGCCCACGCACTGTGCTCTGGTCCCCTTGGCCTTCAGCAGGCCCCCCGAAGCCAGGCACCTAGCTGGAGGGCTGATCTCTGTGCCCTGGACTCACTCTTACTTACTTATTCTCTAATCGTTTCTCTCCAAACCCTGCCAAGAAATATGGGAAAGCCAGGGTAAGTCCTTTTCTCTCTGCTTCGTGTAGCTCTGTTTGCTGACCCGATGGGCGACGTTTCCTTTCTCCTCTCTCGAAGCCTCTGTTCTGACTTCGCCTTTCTTGTACTTCTCGATGCCTTCTGGCTTCTTTCCCGAATTCCAGAAAGGTAGTTTGTAGCCGAGAGAGAACACGGGCTCTGGAGTCAGGCGGAGCTGATTTCAGACCCTGCTTCGGCCTCTGCAAAGTCTTAGGGGCTCTCCATCCCCTTGTCTGAAAATGGTGGGAACGGGTCCTGCCCTGCAGTCACCTGGTTCCTGGAGACAAGGGACTGACGTCCCACAGAGATTCTGCACACGGGAGGAATTGTTATTATGCTGTGTAGGAACCCGCTACAGTGTCATCTTGCCCAGATTTGGAGAAGCGCATCAGTCCACTCGACTCCAGTTCTGAAACCGTCTAGAGCTAGTTTTTACCATCTCTCTCTCTTTCTCTCTGCCTCTCTTTTCCCTCCCGACTTTCTAACTCATTAGAGTATTCACAAAGAAAACGGAATTTTCTGAATTTTGTCTGCTGCGCTCATCACAATTTTCTGTTCTGCTTGTTGATGCCGAGCACAGATTTGCTGACATTTTAAGCTGGTTTTTCCCTGTTCCTTAAATGCTTTCCTTCAAGGAGACGCAAGACTCCTTGGCCTTTTCAGAGCTGGGGCAGCCTGTCTACAAGTAGGCAATAGCTCCGTGCATGTGACCTCCCATCTAAACCAGGGGCTAGAAAACTATGGCCCCCAAACCTACAATCTGTGGGCCAAATCCAGCCTGTTGCTTGTTTTCGTAGATGAAGTTTTACTGGAACACAGCCATGCCCTCTTATTTACAGATGATTTATGGCCGCTTTGGTTAAAAGGGCAAAGTTTAAAATAAAATAAAATGAAATAAAATGTCGAAGTTGAGTGCTTCAGACAGTGTATGGCCCACAAAGCCACAAAGTCTAAAATAGTTACTATCTGGCCTTTGTTTTTACCAGTCCCTGACCTAAACCATTCAGATGAAACTACTCTGCTCGGTTTGGGCAGAATTTCTTTTAAGTAGTTCCCGCCACTTTGAGCAAACCTGACTCAACGCGGTTTCTTGGGCACCCTGCATGGGGCGTCCTGCTCGAGAAGACGCATCCTGACTTCCGTCTTCAGCTTTCCTGACACCAGAGCTAGCGTTACTTGCACGTGGTGTTTTTTCTGGAATGAAACCGTTGCAGGGCGAAGTCAGATTTGAGGGCTGACTGGGGGCGGGGGGCACAGGCATGTGATCTTGCTGGTTCGTGTCCTAAGTTGGAGAATAATATGTATGCTTGTTCCCCAGAGCACTACCCAGCAAAGCGTCAGGGAACTTCAGCACAAAAGCGGTGGACTGGGGGTAAGGACTTCTTTTCTTTTTCTGTCCTGGGGGGGTGGGGTCTTATCATAAAAGCACACACAGACTCTCAGAGATGTTGGTTTTATAAGTACTTAAGTTTAAAAAAACACACACACAAAAGGTTTGGGATCTACCCATTTTGAATGCCACACGGGGTTTCCCTAGCACTTGCTTTCTGCAAGGACGTCTCTCCACGGCGCACTGTTAGACACACAGGTGAAAGCTGTGTCTTGACGTGTGGAACGCGAGCTCAGAAGGCGCACAGTCACTGTTACTGAGATAAGGCTGCTTGCAAAATCCAGTGCCTTCTGGCCACAAACGCATTCTCACTGTTGGGTGGAGGTCGGGCTTCTCCACCTATCTCCCCACCCAGAGACCCAGCCTGAAGGAGCAGCTCCCGCCTGGGCCACCTCATGTCCTCGACGTAGAGGACAGGAAATCAGATTGTGAATGGAAAGAGGCTGCCCTTTCAGTGACTGCTCAGAACAAGCACGCTGTCACTCTCCCTATGTTCGATTGGCCAAAGCAAGTGACGTGACATGGTCAGGCCTATGGGAAGCCAGGCCTAGAAAGGCATCAGTGATTGGGACCACAACGGCCTCCCCCAGACCACAGGCACCCCCACAGCAGCAACTGAGCTCCGTGGCTATGGTGTGCGCATCTTGTATCCTCAAGGCCAACAGGCAGCTCAGAAAATATTTCTTTACTGAGCAGAATAAGCTGCCCATGAGACGTTCGGGATGTCAGCCACAACGGAAAACTCCGTGTTCCTCCCTGCGCTTTCCCCACAGCTGCCTTTGCACACCTTTGTCCCAGGGTTTCTTGCCACATGCCGTTCGGTCTCCCCCATGAACCGTGAGCTCCTTCAGTTGTACTTGGGACCCTGCCTGAGCAACACTGAGCCTGCTGCTTGATTGATACGCCAAGAGCCTGAGTTCCCCTGAAGACTATTCTAGTAGGTTTACTCTGCTTGGAGACCATCGCTGTACTTCGAATCATGGTTGTCCTGTGCCAAGGGAAGCTGGAGAGAGACTGGGGACCACACGCTGGTCCCTTCCTATGCTAGGTCTCCTGCGGTGTGCAGCTCTGCCTTGCCTTCACAAGGGGCCAGTGTGGGGGCGAGTTGGGGTGGGCATCAGCCCTTGACCACCGGCTGGGCTGTGTGCCCTGAGGTCTCTGGGCAGAGCAGAAAAGGCACCTTTTCTAATGTGCACCGAGCTGCCAGGTGGGGATTCTTATCTGTGTGAAATGACTAAGTACAAATCCCAGGTTTTGCGTCCCCAGCCTGGTGACATCAAGCAGGGTCAGCTACCTCATCTGTGAAGGGGAACTAACGATGCCTTCTGACAGCCTGTGGGTACCAGAGCCCTCCACCCCTTATCTGTGGGGGGGGGGGTACATTCAGTGGATGCCTGAAACCACAGGGGGTACTGAACCCTACTGTACTTAGTTTTTCCCCATACATACACAGCTCTGATACAGCTGGATTGACAAATTAGGCACCATAAGAGTGTAACAACAAGAATCAATAATAAAATAGAACAATTATTAACAATATACTGTAACAGCAGTTATGTGAGTGTGGTCTCTCTCTCTCACAATATCTTACTGTACTGAACTCACCCTTCTTCCCGTGATGATGTGAGATGATAAAATGCCTGAGGGATGGGACAAAGTGAGGGGAACGGTGCAGGCACGTGACGGAGCGTTAGCTACTGTTGACCTGACCATACGTCGGAAGGAGGATCTACTGCTTCTGGACCCCGAGTGAAGGGGACTGTGGATAAGGTGGGGATTCTTGTACTCAGGGAGGTGATTCGGATTCAGAGCTTGGCCCGGTGTCCGGCACGAAGTGAGTGCTTGGTACGTACTCCTCTCCTTGCCCAGCCCTTAGAGGGCTGCGCCAGTTCTGTGGTCTTCGCTAGCCAGTTGTGGTGGTGGGGCCGAGCTAACAGCGCTCGTATCCACATGCCAGCCGTCTAGCTAAATCCCTTCAGCCCTTGAAACCCTGTCGATCGCTGTGTTTTCCAGACGAAAGTGGCCCATATCATTTCCTCTCTGGATTCTGCCCAGGACTTCCTCAAAACCCGCATCTCCTCAATTATCATGGAGGTAAGCGGGTGTGAGCCCATCACTTCATGGCTGCAGAGAGTGTGGGGTGGTCTTCCTAATGATCTGACTGCTCTTTGATTTCTTCCCAGGAAAGTAAGAAGTATGGGAACACGGTAATAGGGTACTTCGAACGCTATCTGCAGTGGGTCAAGATCTCCGTAAGTAGTTTATCTCTCATGAACGTAAGAGGGCCATGCGTTAGGATAGTCATGTTCTAGGATAAAATCAGGAGGAAGTAAAGTTAAAGTCCTCGTAATCTGGTAGGAGAGAAGCAAAGGAGCTGGAACATGGGGACCATGAGGAGGGGGGTCCTAGGACTCAGCACATGTGGTCCACACTGGACCCCTTCTCAGGCCTGCCCACTGAGCTGGAGAACATGCCCCTCACTTTCTCCCCCAGCTCCTTTGCTCACTGTTATGGGGGTTCCTGCCACACTTGACTCTGTCTCCCCAGTGAACTGTGAGCTCCCTTCGCGGTGGTGGTGGGTTCGTGCCCTGGGTCCCACTGAGCCTGTCAGGTGGTTGGTGTATTACTCTAGTCAGGGTGGCTCGAGCTACAGAAATTTGTTTTCTCACAATTCTGGAGCCTGGAAGTCCAAGATCAAGGTGTGTGCAGGGTTGGTTTCTTCGGAGGCCTCTCTCCTTGGCTTGTAGATGGCCGTCTTCTCCTTGTGCCTTCCCATGGTCATCCTTCTGTGCATGTCTGTGCCCGAATTTTCTCTTCTTTTATAAAGGCACCAGTCATACTGGAGTAGGACTCACCCCAATGATTTCATTTGAACTGAACTGCCTCCTCAAAGACCCTACCTCCAAGTACAGTCACATTCCAAGAAACTGGGGCGTAGGACTCTAACACTTGAACTTTTGGTTGAAAATATTGACTCTCTGGTTCTTTATAGAAACGGTTTGTCTAGACCTGGTCTAAACAATATAAGTATTATTTAATTAGATTTCCATTTTCTTCCCATGTCCTTTGTCGGATCTCAAAGGGGTCAGGCAAGAAATTCAGACTGAGACCCTGTGCTAGACCCCTGGATGTCTTCATTCTCTCGGGAGCCTGGCAGGGTGGGTCTTATTGTTCCGGATAACAAGGGCAGAAAGCAGAGACCCCGGCTCAGAGAGAATCAGCATCTCGCTTTCGAGTACCTACTTGTGTACATCGTCGACCTCATCCATGGCCATCAGCTCGCAGCTCTGTATCCAAGATGGTGTAGAGGTCCTTTATGTGAGAACAGGTCAAACGTAAATGGCACATCTCACGCTTGTCGATTTTTGTGAGCGTGCTCAAGGTTCGCGTGTGTTTCTCACCCTGCAGATTACTGAGCAAATTGCAGCCTGCAAACCCGTGGCCACCGCTTTAGACTCCGCTGTGGATGTCCTTCTGTGTAGCTACATCATCGACCCCGTGGTAAGAGTTTCAGCTTTCAAACTAAGGAAGCACAGTAACTCATCACTCGTCGTGGTTTGTTGGCAGATTGTAGTACACCCTAGGATATAAAATAGTTTTGCTCTTGGGTCTGTTACAGCTGTAGAATCCAGGACCTGAAATCTAAAATTTAGGGGCACCTGGGTGGCTCAGTCGTTAAGCGTCTGCCTTCAGCTCAGGGCGTGATCCCAGGGTCCTGGGATCGAGCCCCACATCGGGCTCCCTGCTCTGCTGGGAGCCTGCTTCTTCCTCTCCCACTCCCCCTGCTTGTGTTCCCTCTCTCACTGGCTGTCTCTCTGTCAAATAAATAAACAGAATCTTTAAAAAAAAATTAAAATAAATAAAATCTAAAATTTAGATGAATGTGTTGTGATACCTAACAGACTAGGAAAAGCTGAAGACCTAGCTGCATACCTTTGTTCCTTACTAGAATTATATGTATAGAAGTCAGGAGACCCTCATGAAGAAAACTCCTATTCGTCCGGAATAGTTGGAAAGGATCAGTCACTTGTACGCGGATTGCCAATATTTGAAAGGATTCTTAGAGCATATATATGTGTGTGTATATATATATATATATTATATATATATATATAGCTCCAAAGCTATAGCAAACTTAATTTAATTTTTGATTTAAAAGCCCTTTAACATATTACCATTGGGATGGTAAGTTCCAATTAATCAAGTTTATTCCTTAGTTCTATTCACTCCTCAATATACAGTGTCTCTGCGAGCCAACCCTCTCACTTCCTCTGCTGGAAGCCCCTCAGTGGCTCCCTGTGGCTTTCCCCAGTGAAGATCAGGGTCCTTAACTGAATACACTAGGCCCTGCATGATTGGGCCCCTGCCCACCAAGGCCACATTTTGCACTATTTGATCACCTTTCTCGCCATTCTCTAGACACATGTTTTCTTTCACTGCTTTAAATCCATCTCCATGTCCTCACCTCAGGGCCTTTGCACATGCTATTTCTGCTGCCTGGACTGCAGACCTCTCTCTCTCTCTCTCTCTCTCATTCTGTCCCTCACACCCACACCCCACCTGGCTCACTCTAAGTCCTCCAGAGGGTGAGAACAGAAGCTCTGGGTTCAGATTCTACTTCTGCATTTTCTGAACTCTGTCGTTCTGAAAAATTATTGAAATTTTCTGAGCTTTATCACCCAAGTGGGGCTGTGTGATGGTTCAGTGAGAGATTTTATGTCAAGCCCTTCACACCACAGCTGGTACGTTGACACTCAATACATGTTTGCTATTACTAGTAAGCAGTCTTCAGGTCTTAGCTCAAACATGTCTTTTTTCTCCAGGGAGACTTTTCTGATCTTCCCACCTAGATTGGGCTCTGTTTTCTACACTCCCATAGAACTCTACGCTTTTCCTTTAGAGGTGTTATTGCTGTTTGAATTGTACATTTGCGTGGTTCTTTGATTAAGACCTGCAGCACACTCTAGACTCTCAACTCCCCGAGCAGAGGGCCCGTGGGTGACACTGCGTCCCTGTCATTGGGCACATTGCCTGCATAGGCAATTAAATGAACGATGATCAGACAGCTATTTTTCGAAGCACATCTGTATCGCTCCATCTGTCCATCTCCCTGTCCCACATCCACACGTCCATCTGTCTGCAGGACGGACTTTCACACCTGACTGGAAACACTCCTGCACTCTCCCAGCCATGCAGACCCCAAGGCTTGGCTTCCTGGCCGCCATTGCTCCTCCCTAGCCCCTAACCCCCTTTGTCCTGCTACTTGGACCCCCGCTGATGGCTTTGCTTGTGCCCTCCTTAGATGTCCTGGGCTAACCTGGTTGACTCTGAATTGATCTCCTTGCATCCAGTCTTCACCACCTGCTCCAGCTACTCAAATCACCCAACTGTCAGATGACTTTCCACAAATAATTGGGGACCAGTGCAGGGGATGCCTGGAGGCTGCTCAGAAAGATTATAGGCTGGAGCTTCATAGCCGGGTGGTCTAAATAGTAGGAGCTCTGGGCATTGATTTTTCCCAGGAAAACAGACTCCAGACTGACTAACATGTTTCTTTTATGTCCTAACTGTTCCCGGAGGAATTATGGCAGCTTCCTGTAAAAGGATATGGTTGTCATCGAGCTCTAAAGCCTCTCAAAATGAGTTTGAAAGCATAGAAACCTGCCAATAAAAGAACACGATGGGCCGGAGTGGGGGGTGGGGGGAGGAGAACAAATTTACTGGAAATTCTGGCCCAAGAGGGGCCACTGCCATTCGACGGTACATCCCATGAGGGGAAGAGCAGAACCGCAGTGGCTGAGCCGTGGGGGTCGGGGTGGGGGGCCGTTGTGACATCGAGCTGCCTTCGTCTCGCGGCGGGGGGAGGCGGCCCCAGTGTTAGGGCAACATCATCCTAAGGCAGCGGCAGATGCTGCATGTACAGAGCGGGCCAAGAGTGAGACGCTGGCCGGCGTGTGGTGCCCACAGGGTCGTGCTGGGTGTTCCCAGCTGCATCCGTTCTGATCGGTGAGGAAGGTTAGACAGCGTTGGGGTCACCCCTGCGAAAGCCAGCGCTGTGCCGTGGGGCAAAGCGAGGACAGAGGCCCCTCTCGGCGGAAGAACCAGCACTCAGCTCCTGTCGCCTTGTGGGGATGGGGGCTCAGTGTTCGGAGATGGACCTTCGGCCTCTTCAAGAAAGGACGTAAACCCAAGCTCCTGTGTGAAATCCGACTTACGAACGTGGGCAACTATCTTTTGAAAATACTTTAAGCTGCTTTTTAGACAAAACAGGGTTGAATACAGCCTAGGATCTACCCTCAAACTGGTGAAGTTAAATATGGAATGTTTGTTGAGAGCCTCGTAATCCTGCCTTTTCCACACCATACTGTTTTGGGGCGAGGATGCTGTGGTCCCACCATTCAGATGCCCGGGAGGGGATGAGCGCATCAGACAACCCAAGAAACGGGGGAAGCTTGGCTGGCTGGAGGGCCCCGCTCTTCTCAAGGGCCGCGAAGGGACCCCATCTGCTGGGGTCCCAAACCCTCGCTTCTGCGCGTGCTGCCGCTGTGCCTTATTTGTAAAATAAATATGGTAATAGGACCGATTCAAGGTTTTCAGAAAGATTTAAGGACTTGGAGTAATACGTGGCACTTCACGCCGTGGCTGACTCCTCTTTCGTTCACAAATGGTCTCCATGAACAAAATAAGAGCTCATTTAAAACATTGCAAAAGAAAGTGATTCCCCCCCAAGCAACTGCTGTTTCCCATTCCCCATCTTCAGGCATGTGATCCTCCTGATTTTCTTTTCTTCCCTAGAATTTGTTTTGGTTTGGCATAGGGAAAGCGACCATATTTTTGCTCCCAGCCATCATTTTCGCTGTGAAGCTGGCCAAGTACTATCGTCGAATGGACTCAGAGGACGTGTACGATGAGTAAGTAGACCTGTTTCTGCCGAGTTGGGGGGCTCATTTTCTAAGTGGTCCTGACCTCAGAGAGCTTGGGAAGATGAGCTCTGAGGAGGTTACACTGGGTCTTTTTTTTTTAAAGGAGGAGGTCACCTCTGTTCTGGTGTCTTCTTTGTACCGACTTTCTTATGCTCGTTTAACTGTGTTTTCCCCCTCGCTTCCTCTGCTCAGCATCCTTAACCGGCCTTCTTATTTCTTGTTTGCAGTTCCTCTGTCTTGGGGACTTGGCACTTTACTTTATAACTGTTTTTACTAGCTTTCATTTTGACTCTGTAGCCTACATTTCACTCTGTGGTGACCCTGTACATGTCATTTTTGCTTCTCTCACTTCCCTCTCGACCTGCGTCTCTCCTGAATTTATTCTGTCAACATCTGTATTAGGTTAAAAAATGTGGGGGATGCGGCTGTTGAGCTGTAATAGTAATTAAAAAAAATATTTATATCTCCCTTTTTAGTACTTTATAGTGCTGAAACTGTATCGCCAAAAAGTAAGCCTTTTCTTTTTTAAACCGTATTCATCGTATGGGATTGGGGAGGTCATCATTATTAATATATGATGGGCTTATAAAATAAAAGGAATAACATCTTAAAATTACATAATGACATTAGATATGCCCAGATAAAAATCAGTGTTGATGTCTCTTAAAATGAAGGCTGGCCCGTACGACGTACTGAAGAAAAACTTGTTGAATTAATGAATTTTATACGTTCAGTTTATTTATCTATAAAATGGTTGTTTCAGTACTTTGTTTTAAAGGGAGCAGAATGTGAATATACCTTTCCACCTTTTCTGTAGACTTCACAAATTGTCGTATACTTTTCATGACCATTGCATTGCCTTTGTAACCCATGATGTAAATACTTCATCTTAGAGGTAACCTGGTGTTTTTGGTGTATTTATTTTTGTTACAGTATGGAAAATGGTAATATTGGTTTTCATAGACATCATTCCACTCAGACTGTATGAACAAAGTTTTTACACAGACCCAGCGGCTCGAGTTCTTGACCTACAGCACCTCCAAATACTGGAAAAGAAGCCCTTCCCTCCCGGAGCTGACAGAGTTCAGTGATTTTATGTGCAACATGCACTGATGGGCCAAAGAGTGAAAAGCGTGTACATTTTTTTTTAAATCTCTAGAAGTTTTGCTTTAATCATCTGAGCCTTTGATGAAAGTTTCAATCTGTAATACATTCGCTGAATTTCCAGTGTAGCTCTGGGAACAAGACATGAGTTGTGTCCCATTTCCTTGTTTGGGAACTTAGACTTGTAGAGAACATTCAGCAAATCGCAGATGTGTGTGTGTGAACAATAAAGGAATGATTTCGGAAATCTGACTCTGATCTTCTTATGGAAAAACACTCCTATATGATAGGTCTCTGTTACGTCACTGTGTCTGTTTTCTTAGAGCTACTCCAACAAACTACGCAGCAGAAGAGTCTTCTCTCACAGTTCTGGAGGCCGGGGGTCTGCAATCTCCTTCCTCAGAGAAGGAAGAGTCCGCCCCACGCCTTTCTCCTCGATTCTGATGATTGCGACAATGACGCCATTCCTCAGACCCATCACTCCAATCTCTGCCTCTGTCTTCACAGAGTGGAGTCTGCCCTTGTGAGCCTGTGTCCGGATTTCCCTCTGCTTCTAAGGAGTCATTGGGTCAGGGCCCATCGTAATCAGGAATGGCCTCCTCTCGATTTCATCACATTTGCGAACAACCTATTTCCAAACATTCACAAGGTCCGGATGGACACCAATGGGGGGGGGGGCATGGTCCAAGCCAGCACCGCCACACAACAGCAATAGCAAATAGCCAGAAAGATAACGGAGGTGAATTTGAAGGAGAGCAGTGCTATACACACAGAAACTAAGTTAAATAACCGAAATCACAAAAGATAGAATAATGACAGATTTTAGGAGACACATACAAAATAGTGACTCAAGCCCCTCTTCGTTTTATGTTTGTCTTTATTCAAGAACACGTTAATACTCCACTGCTTGTGAGCATGAATTGTCTCTTTATCTAACACGGTGACGCCCGGCCCCTGCCACGCCATGGATTCACGTGGCTGATACTTAGGTCCCGTCCTTAGAGATTCCGACATAGTTCGTTGGCTAGGGGTGGGGCCCAAACATGTGGATTTTTAACATTTCCCCAGGCAAGGGGCGCCTGGGTAGCTCCGTCGGTTGGGCGTCTGGCTCTTGGTTTTGGCTCAGGTCATGGTCTCGCGGTTGTGGGACAAGCCCCGTGTTGGGCTCTGCGCTCAGTGCGGAGTCTGCCTCAGATTCTTTCTCCCTCTCCCTCTGCCCCTCTGCTCACATGCACACGCTCTCTCTCTCTCAAAAAGATGGATAAATCTTTTAAAAAAAGATTTCCCCAGGTGATTGTAATAGATGACCAAGGTTGAGAAACACGGCCCTAGATTAACTGAATCATTTCCTGGGATATAGCGCATATAATTCTCATGTACAACCTGGCGGAAGAACTACTACAGCTCTCTATGCATTTCACCCAAAGGGACCCTGTCCCTCAGCTGTCAGAGATCTGTGTTCTGCTCACTGGTCACTGCTGCTGATCACAGAGGTGCGGATGCAGAAGGGGGCGGCCGTCGCTGCAGTCCCTCTGAGGACCCGCTGCATTGCACTCGTGCTGTCTTCTCTATGGGAGTCTACCATGCTGATAACATGGCCTATCCAGCGATCTTGCCCACTCAAGTCTTTTAAAGTCCATTCTACTTCTCGACACCACCACCAGCTGTGAACAAGAAGGCATATATATAATGTGCACATGTCATGTCCATTAGCCCACCGGCAGGACCCGTGGGGCAGCATATGACGGTAAATGTCCCAGACATCCAGAATAGGACAGAGCTTGGTCTCAAACGCTACTGTAGTGTGGCTGGAACCTGCCACTCCCACACAATGGCAATTTTGCTCATTGGGTTGTCTCAAAGGCCACAAGGAGCCAGAAGCTGCCACAAGATGGCAAGCAGAGGACACGTGTAATCTCTCTGCTAGGCCGGCCCTTAGAGCAGAAAGGGTTCTTGCTTAGTCTCAGAAAATCAGGTCAACTGCAGACAGGTACCATGGTCCTGATAGGCCATTTCAGTCTCCTCGGCACACAGACGAGGCTCGTCCTTAGCACCCATCCAGTCAGTGGCAGGATTACTCTGCACAGGCAACAGCACTGGCCACCCTCCAGGCCCAAGCAGCCCCATCCTTAGGCTCATCTCAGCTCGCACCTCCCCATGGGCATCCACATCGGGTGCAGAAAATGTTTCATCAGGTGCAGCAGTGGCTTTCCAGAACTCACAACTCCAGACATGGGTGTCTTTAGTATACGTATCATTCTTCACCACTAGTTAGGCTGCTGGCTGGGCCCAAGAACACATGATTAAGGTGGGCCTGATACTTAAGAGTATCATCTAAAGAAAGGCAAGTGCCTTTGAATGTAGCCCATCACTTCCCACCAGACTTGTCACTCGCACTACAGGGCAGCTGCACCCGGGGGACTCGGTCAGCTTTCCCTGGGAACCCAGACCCAGGCATCCTCAGACCTTCCTGGGACCATCTCCAGGGAGCCAAAGCCTCCCGTGTGAGTAATCAATGGAGAGACAATGGGTCCCTAACGATGGGGCACTACCTTCTTGTGGGAAGGGCACCTGTCTCTGGAACCTGACTTGCTGTTCTGGGATGTTCCATTTCCATTTTTTATGAGAAATAAAAATGTTCGCTTTCCCAGGATCCGAGGGGGCCAATGCAGGAAGGGGACACCTGGACACTGTGATGTGTGGCAGGCGTCCCTCAGCCACTCACCGTCCACACGTGTCCAGCACGAGGCCAGCAGGGAGCCATGTGGGCAGGAAGGAGGAGCCCCACGGGGGGACTCAGGGCTGAGGCGCCTCCAACCGCCAGAGGCTCCACTCCACACACTCCCCTGTGTCAGATCGTGGGCTTCCACAGAGGTCCTTGGGGTTTAGAGGCCCCAAGGGAAGTGGGCTGTGGGGCTGCCTCTCGCACACCTGCGCCCCAGGTCCCCAGGCAAACTGGGCAGATTTTCTGGTCGTACAGCAGCCTCAACAAATTACCTGGATGAGGCACATATTGTCTCTGATCCCCAAACAGCCCAACTAGTTTCTGGACTTCCCACGAGGCTTGTGAGGCCTGTAGGGGTGTGGCTTTTCCTTCACTGTGTCGGGGCCAGTCCACAGTCCTCCTGAGAACTCACTGGAGGCTGGTCTCCTGGGCTCTGCCCCTAAGCTGCTGTCACCTGCTCTTCATGGAGCTCTTGGGCTTGATGTCATCAGAGCAGTCACCCCCTTGGGGGAAGAGTGTGCATTCAGGGGCCCCTGCGACAGGACAGCAAACACGTTTGTTTGCAGGCCCGGGGAGCTTCCAGACAAATGATCTCTGACACTTTGTGCCAAAGCGATTGAGCAAGAGGCAGGAGCCATGTCCAAGACAGAATCCTGCCAAAATGCATAATCGATATAGTTGAGGTCAGAAGTCTTTCAAGGCTGGGGTTCTCGACGCAACAGCTGGATTTGTTCAGGATAATCCACTTGGAAACACCATTTTGGATTCACGTGAGGAAGCAATGAGCTTTCAGTGTGTAAAGGCCACAGGGCTGGCGTTACCCGGCTGATACACTCTGCTGCTTCACAGGCTCTAGGACCTTGTGAGGGCACCATCGTCCGTCCGGGTTTCATACGGGAAATCTATTTGTCGGGTTAATTGAGTTGATGAATTTAAGCAGATGGTACTGACCTCCTCGTCTCTAATACATACTCCTCCTCTCACATATGGTGATTCAAAGTTGACATGAACATGGGACATCCAGCACAGACCAGTTACGGACCGCCTGTGGGACAGATTTAGGACCAGCCTGGGAAGTGCATGTATTATGACTGGGGTCTAACTGCTTTGAATAAAATGGCTAAGAAAAACGTGAGAATGAAAAATCCTTGCTGTGCATCCACTTGCAAATATATCCAGGTCTGTGAGCCCTTGAAAGACTGAAGTTTGTAATCAGCACAGAGGAACCCTTGGAAGGACTTCTTTCTGCCTGTAGAGCTCGAGTCGGATGCCGTCTGGGACGCAGCTGGTAGGTCTTCTGACTGGTGTTTTAATAATATATATTTTTCGGGGCGCCTGGGTGGCTTGGTTGGTTAAGCGTCTGCCTTCAGCTCAGGTCATGGTCCTGGGCTCCTGGCCCCTAATAGGGCTTCTTGCTCAGCAGGGAGTCTGCTTCTCCCTCTGCCCCTCCCCCTACTCTTGCATGCTCCCGCTCTCTCTCTCTCTTTCAAATAAGTAAATAAAATATTTTAATGTTGTCCTGAGTCATATGTGTCCATGCTCTAGAAGTTAGAGCTGGAAAAACTTCAGACCTATCAAAGATAGTGACCAAGTTTGTGTGGAGACATGTTTCCCGCCCCTCCCCAGCCATCTCCGGTGCTCACCCCCATCCCGCACCTCCCAGGGATCCCTGTTCCCTTTCTGCCTCTCCTTCCTTTCCTTCCCCTCTGCCCCCAGAGCCATGCCAGGCCAGGCTGCAAGCTGAAGTCTCACCAGGATTTCTCCTCCTGGATTCTTCCAGAATGGAAGGGTGGTGTCAGGCTTGGTCTGGAGTTACGGTGTCACTTGTCATCTTTTTCTATGCGAGCAGAAAGCGGCTGGAGAACCGGTGCACCTGAGAGAACTGAGTTCTGGGACTTTACGGAAGTCACTTTGGTCAGTTTGCTCATTGTTAATTCAGTTTAAAATAATGGGCACTCCTGATACTATTGATACTATTGTGATAAAGATCTCTTGTAAATAGAGGCACTCCTGATACTATTGTGATAAAGATCTCTTGTAAATAGAGGCACAACTCATGCTCAAATGTAGATAGCCCTGCGGTTAATCAAATGCAAACACATGATGAAATTTCCATCGGCGTGGTGGCACATTCTGACAGCAGCCTAGGGTGAATGAACAGAATTTTTTTTAGAGTCTCCATGACCTGTTTTGGAGCCCTGGCATCACCAGTCACTAACTGTCTGTGGTCTTTCATTTCCTCCTCGCTGCATGTGGGTAAGACTAGCGCCTGTCTGCGGAGCAGGGATGGAGTGAGCGCATCACGCAAACTGCGTGCAGTAATAGCTCACGTCATAGCTGCTGTCACCCTCACCATAGTGCTGCCCGAGCACTTGCAGTCAATGTGTGAGAGCTGTGGTGGCGAGGTCTGCCCAGGCTGTGGGGGCCATAAACAGTCCTCTTGCCTGGGAAGGTGAGAGCCATTGGTGTGGATGCAGCCTCGGGTGAATCTAGAATGCCCTCCGGCCCACGTCCTCATCTCCCTTATGCATAACTTTCCTCCAGTGCAGACATGAAACCCACAGAGTCCCTCCACGCTGGGAACAGCTCTCCAGTCTTTGGGAACAGCTGTTCCTTTGGTAAATCCAACCACATGTTTTAGGTGCTGGGCTGTTCACCCCAGAATCCTGCTCTTTGCCAGGGTGGAGGAGTCCGGTGGCAGGAACGTGACTCAAGCCCAACTTATCAAAGTCTCCACCTGAGATTTCCACACTGCAGCTCGGCCCGGAGCTGCTGACACCCGTGTTTCCAACCACGTGCAGAAAAACGCGGAGAGAAAACAAAGCACGCGTGCAGAGAAAGTGGAGAAGCGATGTGAGAACAGAGTTTCAGGTCCCAACTCTGTGCATCTAGGTAATTGTATTAATTACATATTTTATGTTCTGTGTTGTATGATGTCTTAACATCTTGAAGCACCTATAGGCCAAGGGAGAAAATGCCCCACCCAGGGCTGGCTGATTCCTGAAGGTAATCAACAGTTTACCCAGAGGCACGCCTCTTGTACGCAAGCCAACCACCCCTTGTTCACTGTAACACACCAAGCCAATGTTAAGTCAGCCTATAGCTGGGCACCAGGCAGCTAGCCATTCTGTTCCAAGCCTTACAGAATTCGTCACACTGGCTGGTCCTAAACTATTTAATCTGCCCTGCCTTTGAGTCATGTCAGAGGAAAGTGTCTTCCCCTCAAACACTTGCAATAAGGGCTCTGGATAGGCTTTCTCCTCCGTCCTGCTCCTGCCTCCTGACCAAAGCCAAGTGCTTTCCTGTAGCCCATGTAGCATGCTGTGTCCCCTTCTTTTGGGAAATGTTAGTAATACATTCGTTGTTCACTGGCATTATCCTCTCCATGTTGTCACCCAATCACCCCCATACATTGAAGCACCAGGGGTACATTTTGAGACAAGGGGGGCAGTGAGTGGATGGTTCAGCGTTTGGCTGAGGACCAAGCCCTCAGATGTTTTTGGCTCACTGCCTGACTTGACTATTCAGCCGGCCGTGCTCGGGTGACACTTCCGGCTCGGGGTGCTTGTGCTGAACGGCCACTGCCTTGTACTGTGTCTGCTATGTCCTTCCCTGGTTTTCTAACCTAAACTGTGGCAAGAGATCCACTCAGATTCTTGCTTAGTGTAGGCGAGGGTATGAGAGGTCTCCAAGGAGAGGTCAAAGAGGGTTCCAGAGCTAATTGGCACAGCCAAGGCTTCCTGGAGGGAGTGGGAAGTGGGGAGTCGCTCCCCGCAGAGTGCTCTGAGGATGCCGAGACTGACTATCTCACCTGGTAGCACCAGTAGGCCACCACCAGGTGCCACTGCAGAGGGCATAAGAGCTGGGCACTGAGCCCAGGGGGTACTCCCTATTTGTAACAAACATCTTACTCTGGTGGACGTACAAGTCCCAGGTGAATGAGGTCCCCCTCCAGCAAACCATTGGAGACTGACACTGACTGTTGGTCCCCTGAGTATTGTCACCTTCTGGAAACACCCCTTTGATTCCAAATTTGAACAGATTGTTTTGTTTTGATATAAAAATGACGTAAGTTGTGTAAGGATGTCATCATCTGCCCATTGTCCTTGATAAGAACTCAGTAGCTCAGCTGGTGAGGGGCTCCACTGGGGGCTTAGCAAGAAAAACATGAAGAAGCAATTGTGGCAAGGGGACACTTTGTCTAAATACCAAGAGTTTGCAAGGACAATCTAACTGTGTTCCATCTGGGCAGGGCTACACTTTGCTGATGTGAAAATCTCTCCAAGACCTTGGGGCCATTAGGTCCTGCCACAGTAAAGGCCATTCTACCTGCAGTAGCAAAAGCCTTGCAGCAGCCTGGATCCAAGAAGACCCTCTTGCCTGTGAACACCAGCACCACTGTTCCCTAGCGACGTGCTCCAGCAGCATGGGACTTTTACTTTGCACTGGCAGTTGGACTTCTCTCCCTAATACCAACTCATATAAAGGTGCACCTCAACTAAATTTGGACTTTATTCCTTTCATCTCCCCTTGCCTGACGCGGCAGTGTGATTAATCTGTCATTGGCTTGGAGCATGTGATTTCTTTCCTGGCTTATTAAAAGACATTATCCTGAATGCTCATTGGCTTATGGAATTCCTGCACAACCGAATGACTTAAACTCTTGGCAAAGACAATCCCAATCTCTGGGAATTAATTTGCCTCTCAAAACAATACAAGGGCCAGATACTTATTTCAATTTTAATTAATTATTCAATAAGTACTATGATGATGGGGAATTTAGGTAAGGCTACAGGTAAAGCAAGGCATATCCTTTTTTCCTTTATTTTATATTTAGCTACTTTTTAAGATTACAGGGAAAACAGGGGGGAGGGGGAATGAGGTGGCTGGGTGATGGACATTGGGGAGGGTATGTGTTGTGCTGAGTGCTGTGTGTTGTGTAAGACTGATGAATCACAGACATATACTCCTGAAACAAATAATATGTTATATGTTAATAATTTTTTAAAAAGCTTACAGGGAATACAATGCTTAAATTTTATGGCCTCTCCAGCTATAGCTATGATTTGACCCCCAGTGTTGGTTAAGTCTGTGACGTTTTGTTAATTGGTGCATTTAGCCAATGCTAAATTTAACTTAGAGCCTATGTTGTAAAGATACAAAAGCCAACCAGCTCCTTTTTTTAAAAAAAAATTTTTGTTATTAAGACCCCTCCCCTTTCCCCACCAAACATGTGGTGTTTTCTCTGACACCACTTCTCCAACTCTCTGACATGAATCAGGTGTCCTACGGTTCCATTCAGTTCTGACTCCCTGGAGATCGTGCACATTCCACAGGTTAACGGCTCAGTCCCACAAGACCACCCCCACTTCAGACGCTAGCCGCAAATGGGGTACCCAGGCTGCCTACATGTCTGCTGGGCTGGCTACAAATTCTGGGGTTCCCATGACCCCCCTCAGTTTTGACAATTTGCTAGAATGAGTCACAGAACTCAGGAAATTGCTTTACTTGTTATTACCAGCTCATTAGAAAGATGGAACTCAGGAAGAGCCAAATGTAAGCAATGCGTAGAGAAGGTGGAGAGAGGGGGTGGCGTGGAGCTCCAGAAGTGGAGAATA
The DNA here is from genome assembly GCF_017311325.1 of Ursus maritimus. Classification (NCBI taxonomy): domain Eukaryota; kingdom Metazoa; phylum Chordata; class Mammalia; order Carnivora; family Ursidae; genus Ursus; species Ursus maritimus. The sequence continues at coordinate 70,638,871 of NW_024426996.1, forward strand.
AAGGCAAAAGACACGAAGATAAAATTAAATTTCCCTATAACTTGCAGCCCACTGACAAATATTTGAGACAGGCAGAGTATGACATTCCTCCAGGAACTCCCAACTGTCTTGACGCTTTTCTAGTGGCAAAAAGCAAGCTTAGATTGACAATAGCTGGCCTGTAAGTCTTCTTTAACATATGAAAATCCTTTTGGAAACTTCTTTTGTCTCTACCACACACACCCCAATATATATATAACCAATCACTTTTCACAATCCCAGTGTAGGTCTTAACACCCATGGATCCTGTCTGCATGCTTTAATAAAACCACTTTTTTGCACCCAAACATCTCAATAATTCTTTCCTGACCATTCGCTCTGGAGCCCCACATCAAATCACAACACTTCGAGGCCCTCTGAGGGTACACCAGTCTCCCGGCACCTCCATGTGTTCAACCTGGAAGCTCTCCAAACCCCATCATTTAGAGGTTATTATGGACATTTCATTTGTTTCATTAACGGAGGCAAGATTGGTAACATCATTTGTATTTGCTGATTAACTCAGTTTAGCCCCTCTCCCCTCCCAAGATGTGGGGGATTTTTTGTTGTTGTTGTTGTTAGGGTTTAAAAATTTTATTCAGACTGACTCTTCATTTACCCTAGACGATGTAAGAAATTTTTATGGGCAGCTGCCAGCATTTCAGCGCATCCCATGACTCGCATAGACAGAGAACTCCATACAAAATGCAGAAGACGTCTTCAAGCAGATTGCTGCAAATTATTGGCAGAAAAGATCTACTCCCCCCCATTCATAGATATAACTTTATATTCTGTCTAAGTGATGATTTATGGGATGATACCTCAACCTTTGCCTGGATTGTTTCCTTTCAAATGTAGTTGCAACAACTAAGACCTGTCTTGGATACTGCGTGATATACACTAATAGTCCCAAATCCTGATGCATGAGCCTGTGTCTCTTTGACCTCATGAAAATAACCTATGGAGTTTTTTAAATTTTTAAAAAATTTTTAAAATTTCCGATTTCTAGGCTGCAACCCCAGAGATTGTGATCCAGCTTCCCATGTGATTCTCATGAGTATGCCCACTTCTGGACCACTGGTCTACACTTTACTGTCTACTTTGCTAGGGACTGGGAGATGGGTCAAGATGAAATTCTGCCGCTATAATTGGTCTCATGGGATCAGATCATACAAAGTCCAGAGTGTAACTGACTAACATGTCATCTAAATATGGAGGCAGCTGGGAAGATGCCAAGCATCTTCTCCAGAGCTCTCTGGTCAAGACGTATGACTGCTCCTCTGAGGAAACACAGAGGGAATGCATCACCTCTCAAGCTACAGCAATAGAATCAGCCAGTACAGCTGCCATACCACGGACGCGCAGCCTCTCAGTAAGTTACTTTTCCATTGCTCATTAACGCTTATGTCAGCTAATGGGGAAGAAATATTACATATGCCAAAAAAGTGTGGGATTGCAATGGGGAAGCTTGGAGCTTCTTAATAAACAGGGGCAGAAGAAGATAATGGCCTCCAAAATGGTTTCTACTCCAGGGAAAAAAAAAAAAAAAGACTATCTTATTGAAACTGTGCTCATGACTCCTCTGACCGGTTTTGTCTTGGGGGATTGAAGCTGAAAGTTCCAACTCTCTAATCACATGGTTTGGTCTTTCTGGTGACTAGCCCCCATCCTGAGCTGTCTAGGGATCCTCAGCCACCAGTCATCTCATTAGCATATAAAAGACACTCTTACTACTTCAGAGATTCCAAGGGTTTCCAAAGGAACTGTGTACCAGGGAACCAGGGACAAATACCAAATATTTATTTGTTATTATATATTTTTCATTATATAAATCCTATTGATATATATTTTTTATTTCATCTATAGTTATTAGCTGTATAATTTTTCTATAAAATTTTAGCATATAAATTTAGGATTTCTAATTGGATCAAATTATGGAACTTTGTTTTAATTTCATTATATACATACATATATACGTATATATACACACATGTATATACTTATACATACACATACACAAACATACATATATTTATGTATAAATGAATATATTATATATATATATATATATATATTTATATTAATGTTTTGTTTTGAGAGGGAAATTAACTCCCAGAGATTGGGATTGTCTTTGTCAAGAGTTTAACTCATTCGGTTGTGCAGGAATTCCATAAGCCAATAAGCATTCAGGATAATGTCTTTTAATAAGCCAGGAAAGAAATCACATGCTCCAAGCCAATGACAGATTAATCACACTGCCGCGTCAGGCAAGGGGAGATGAAAGGAATAAAGTCCAAATTTAGTTGAGGTGCACCTTTATATGAGTTGGTATTAGGGAGAGAAGTCCAACTGCCAGTGCAAAGTAAAAGTCCCATGCTGCTGGAGCACGTCGCTAGGGAACAGTGGTGCTGGTGTTCACAGGCAAGAGGGTCTTCTTGGATCCAGGCTGCTGCAAGGCTTTTGCTACTGCAGGTAGAGTGGCCTTTACTGTGGCAGGACCTAATGGCCCCAAGGTCTTGGAGAGATTTTCACATCAGCAAAGTGTAGCCCTGCCCAGATGGAACACAGTCAGATTGTCCTTGCAAACTCTTGGTATTTAGACAAAGTGTCCCCTTGCCACAATTGCCTCTTCATGTTTTTCTTGCTAAGCCCCCAGTGGAGCCCCTCACCAGCTGAGCTACTGAGTTCTTAACAGGGACAGCGGATGAGATGATGACATCCCATCACAGCATACTTTACTCTTATAGCAAACCGACTTTACTCTTATCTTAAAAACAATTTCATTTTTGTCATAAACAAGTAGATTTGAAGTTATGTCAAACTGATCTAAAGCGACACCCACTGGGGGGCCTGGGGGGGCTCAGTCAGTTGAATGACTGACTCTTGGTTTCAGCTCAGGTCATGATCTTGGAGTTGTGGGATCAATGGAGCCCCAGGTCAGGCTCCTTGCTCAGCTGGGAGTCTGCTGGAGATTCTCTCTTCCTATTCCTCTGCCCTTCCCCCCCCCCTCCTGAAAGCTCTCTCTCTTTCTCTTTCTAGAATAAACAGATCAATCTTAAAAAAACAAAAACAAAAACCAGCACCTATAAATTGGCTTGATAATATGGGACCCAATGACCCCCTGTTAAAATAGTTAATATGATCCAGTGTAAGTTAAAACAAGGCCTTCAAGGATTTAAACTTATTATATAAAACTTAATTAATGAGCAGATGATTATCCTCCCTTCCCCCATAGACAGCCCAATTTTTCCTTGCTCTTAAATCTGGAAAAAATCTAGGGTGTCTCTTGGTGGATTACTACAATATTAATGCTGTATTCTCATCTACCGGGGTCTCCCCACTCAATATTTAATATTGCTCTTACAGATTTGCCTAATGTATTCTGCTCAGTGCCCCCTTCAACAGCTTCTCAGCTTGCCTTTACCTCCAAAGGGACACACGTACCTTTTTCAGAGTATCTATGGGGTGCCCCAACTGCTTTGTCACCACACATCCTGGCAGACAGGATCTTTTTTTTTTTTTTTTAAGATTTTATTTATTCATTTGACAGAGATAGAGACAGCCACCGAGAGTGGGAACACAAGCAGGGGGAGTGGGAGAGGAAGAAGCAGGCTTCCAGCGGAGCAGCCTGATGTGGGGCTCGATCTCAGAATGCCGGGATCACGCCCTGAGCCGAAGGCAGACGCTTAATGACTGAGCCATCCAGGCGCCCCTGGCAGACAGGATCTTAAAAAAAAAAAAATTATTTATTTGTTCATGAGAGAGATTGAGAGAGAGAGAGAGAGCACACGCATGTGCACAAGTGAGGAGAGGGGCAGAGTCCAAGGCGGGCTTGATCCCAGGAAGCCGAGATCACGACCCTGAGATCATGACCAAGAGTCAGATGCTCAGCCTACTGAGCTGCCCACGTGCCCCGTGGCAGACAGGATCTTAACTGCAACTACCTTTCAAGGAACATGAGTTCAGCATTACACTGATGACACCCTCCTCCAAGGAGAGTCATTTGACATACTCATTATAGACATACAACTTCAACATCCTTTAGTCCTTTCTGGATTCTGGTGGCAACATATCCTTCATTTACAAATTTTACTTCCAAATCGAAGTCAACAGGTGTCCATTAGTGCACTGAGAGACTCCTCATTCTTGAGGCTTGGGCTACGTCTTAGGCTTCCTGGAGTCCCTGGACCACTTTTGAAAGATAAGTTGGTGAAGGGCTCTTATGCAAGAACTGCCCCTCTCAGCCTTCAGACTGATGTTATACATCATGAAAACAATGAATGACTGGCTGCCTACTAAGGTCTTCTGGAAATAGAGGCTCTCATGAACCCTGAGCATGTAACCCTCCAAATACAACTGCCCGTTATGGTTTGGGTCCTGGAAACTACCCCACAAGCTACACACAGCTACTGAGTCCCCCTTAAGACAGAATGGAGCTAAACTTGAGCCCCCTGGTATATTCCACATGAAGGACGGGGTGACTTCCCCTGTTCTCACTCCCTCACCTCATGCCTTTGTGATGGGTGATGGAGGAGGTGGCCCCTGCCATAGACTCCTTGGCCACCAGAGAAGCCCCTTGAGATTAACTGAGTGAACAGCAATGAACATTCACGGGCTATGCACAAGGTACCACTGACCATCAGCTGTGAGCGCAGTGGAATGTTGTTGCTTTCTATCTCTTAGCCAGGATGTCCCTGAAAAAGGACTGAACCAAACAAACAACACACTTGGCCAAACTTCAGGCAGTCATCTTAGCACTGGAGGCCTTGACCAATAAGTGGCCCCATTTTCATATTTGTTATAGACAGCTGGTCTATTGCCTAAAAATTGTCCCTTTCAGAGTAAAGAAGTCTGAAAAGCTCTTTTCTCACAGATGTCCAAAATGTCAATCAAAATCATGCCTCTACGTATACTAAGGCCACAATACAAAGTCATGCCAGGACACTCTGCATTCCCTTCAGAGTTATAGGCATTACAAATAGCAACCGAGACACATATTTCATTTCTCAGAATACACAGTGCTGGGCTTCTGGAAGAGTTATCCAATAGAACCGTTATGTCCCTGATACTTCCCAGATAACCAGTGTAATTGAGAGACACTTCTCAAACAACTGGTTTTAATATTGCAGTCCAGCAAATAAACCTCTAAAAGAGCTGCTATTTTGTCTCAGGTCTTAATCTATTTTAAAAGATTCTCTATCTTGCCCCCACACTATTAGGTTTGGAGTCCAGAGTGAGGGCACATATTCTTCTGAAACCTGTAAATCACACTTTGTCCCAAAGTCAGGTTGATGCTCAAGGGACATAAGACTGATTTGAACCTAGACTTCTACTAACAGCAAAACTGGTTAGTGCAGCTGCACACCTTCTATAGACTGTTGTCTTATTACTTCCGGTTTAGGTGTTTCCCTTGGTTTACAATCTAGAAGTCCAAACACCCCCAATAAGCCATTTTTTCAACCAAACATGGCAAATGCTTGGACCCACATCAGTTCAAGTGGATTCCCACTTGGAAAGGATACCCCTGTCCCACATCCCAGACAACATCACCTGGCCCAAGAGCTCATCCCTGGAAATGACATTGCCCCAGTTGACATCATCTTACCTAAGACCTCACCTTCGACTCCAGTCCAACCGCTGTGCCAGAGACAACTTCAGTCAATCTGAAATCTCTGGCCCAGCAATGCCCATGGACCATCTATCTTAAGGCATAAATTGGACACAGGACACTTTTTACTTTTCTTCTGTTGATATTAAGAACTCCATTGTGTTTCTGAGCTCGTGTGCTTAGCTCATGATCCTGGTATACTCTTTGCTCTCTGCCAAAAGAAAACCCCCCTACACTCCCATGTCTAAAGAGAAATCTGAGGGAGGTTACTCATATCTGTGCCATTCAAGAAATTAATGAAGATTATTGCTCTCCCTAGGAGACACCTGCCTCATATCAGTCATCCCCCATGACCCACTGGGGTCATTGAAGACCACCCACTCTTCAATGCCTTCTCCGACTACCCCCCACCAGCTTAGCACCACCGCATCCTGCCTTGGTCTCCAATCATGACCACCATATGAGTCCTTCCCCTTAGTTACACATTATCCCACTAATTTTTACATATACTCTTTACTAACTTATCAGTTCATATCCTCCGACAACATAACTGCGGGACCTACCATCTTGACCCAAAAAGGCACCAAGATATTATTGTCAAACTCACACTTTTAATAGCTCCCAGCTCTACCAAGTATTGTTAGAGACCTCCCAAAACTCCAGATCTATTTTTTTGGATTATGCCATATAATAGAAAACCTGTTTATGGACTGGCCTACAAAGACTCCATATACTCCTACTTGTGTTCCTCCATACTACTTCCATAATAAAATGTTTTATTTCCTGTTTGGGGCAACTTATGCCCTGCTCCCTAAAAGTCTCCATGATCATCACACCAAGATTTCCTTAATATGATGTCAAAATATCAGAGGACAGATTGAATTAATTATGTTTTTAATAGTCCTTATTTTATGAAGTTTTGATACCTTGGAAGGCCTTACAAACTTGAGGAGAGACTGCGCCTCCCAGGGCTAATTAATTTCTAATATAGTAACTGGGAGAATACTTGTCATGTGCAAGTTAAGCAGCTCTTTCATCCAAGGCAAGATGGACTCACGTAGCAAACTACTATTCTCCCTACCCTAAATCCACCCAAGGCCAAGCACCAGACAGATAGGGAGGGACACCTCTAGGTCTCAAATCCACTGAAAATTTTCAAACTGGCCAATCCAAAGCTGTTTATGTTGACCTGCCTCACCGTTCCCCTGGAAACCACAGTAAGGGCCCTGGCTCACGCTTTCACCCTTCTCTTGATTCTGCTTCCTGACCAAACCAGATGTTTCCCTATGTGGCCCTGCATGGCATAGCATGCCCTCTTCTCTTGGGAAATGTAAGTTATAAATTCTTATTTCAATGGCATTAGCCTCTCCTATAGTCAATCAATCCCATAAATTAAAATTCCAAAGGTACATTTTGAGACACTGGTCCTACACAACTCTTACCTTCCGTGAGTTATAAGAAATTTCTAATAAATTCCCAATTTTGTTTCTGTTGTTTTCAGTTTTCTTCCTACTACTACAATCAGAATAATCTGACAAATACAAAATTCAACTCAATCTCACAAATATGTACTAAGTGCTTTCTAAGCTTCATGTTCGAGGTCTGGGATAGAGACATCACTACCCAAGATGATCATAGTGGCAAGTACACGAATGAACCACAGCAAGGTGACAAATCAACTGTAATAATGGTGAAGTCTGTAAAAAGTTTAAGAGAACCAAGATTTAAAAAATAATGAAATCTGTCAAGGGCAGAGGGACTGGGAGAATTTGCTAAATAGATAAGGGTGGAATGGAATTTTAGGCAAAGATAACAATCTGGCAGAGGTAGCGTGTCCTGAAACAGCCTGACATGTGGGGAGAAGAGTGGACAGTAAGATACAGCTGGAGCCCAAGGACGTGTGTGTATAGTGTAGTGGGTATTGACCTTGAAGCTGGCTGGGATCGAAAAGGGAAAGGCCACATATGTCAGACTCAGTAATTTGGACCTCATTCTGTAGAAGATTAAAAAAAAAAAAAATCAGAGGCTTGAGGCTAGGAAGTGACAAGATGTCACCACTACAGCAATCATCAAGTACTGAGCTGTAGACTAAGCTGGCAGTCTTGAGATTAGGAGCCAAATCACATTCATTTTGCATTCCCCACCATGACTATTATTGCACTTTGCATAGAGTGGTTACTGAACAATGATTGAAGAAATACTCTTCTTGTTCCTCCAGCTGTTGAGTGTCTCTTAACCAGTCTCAGACTCTTAAATCCTCTCTGCCTTTGGCTAGGTTAGATTTCCCCATCCAGTCACCCCAGCTTTCCCTCCAGTATAGCAATTACTCCTATATTGTCGTGATTAATATCCTTGTTTTCCCCCCTATTGTCTGGCATCATTTTGATGAAGAGACCATGTATGTCATTCTTAACTGCATTATTCAATGACAGAGAAACCCTAGGACATTAGGTGCTTCATGAGCGCTCTTTGGGTGACTAAGAGAATGAGTGAATGACAGAATGAGTGAATATAATGAATGAGTGGCAGAATGAAGGACATCTAGTTAGAGGTCAGCCCTGTTCTTCCTAGAGCCAAACAGTGTCAGCATATGAGAATGTTCTGTTCTTTGGGCATGGGTGCCATTTGCCCCAGGTGCCTCACGGGCCTTTCCGGAACTGTTTTCAGATGACTTTCATCTAAATACCTTCACCTTTTCACCTGACAGCAGCAATTCATTTGCCCACGTGCATGGTGACTCACAGCGGTAACACAGAGAAAGGACAGCTTGTCTTCTCCTTTTGTCAGATTTCCAGGATGGCAACTGGCAGTCTTTGTAACAAATATAAGTTAGAGACTGAAATTCAAAAGAGAGAATCTCTAGGACCTTCTTCTGCCCCAAGATACTGAGGTAGCAAGTGTGCATACATGTTCATACCTGTATGTGATGTATGTATGTGTATGTGTGTACACGTGCACAGCCAGCTGTATACTTTGGAAATTTTATCTAAAAGGATCAGACTTCTTTGTAAGATGTTTAAGATGTTTTAGAGTGATTTTCTTTTTTTAAGAAAAGGTATGAAGAACACAAAGACGATCAATGAACTTACCTTGTAGGAATAATTTGTTATAAAACACTAAAAAAAAATTTTAAAGAACCTATAAAACATTCAAACATCTTCATTACCTAAGGAAAAAGTCCTTATTATTATTAGGTTGATCTATTAAAAATTGCTGATACTCTGCCATTTTTACTTACCACAGACTGTGATTTCTTTTGGTTTTATTTAATACAAAGCCATGAGTTAGTTTTAAGATGGCTTCAGAATAAGAACCAAGTTTTGCACATGGCTTCAAACAAAATGTGTCTAATATTATGGGATGTGACATAGGGCATTCCTTTAAGATAACTAAACTTTAAATAGATTTTCAATTTGCATTCATACTGAATGTTATCCTGTCAACTCTTTGCTGTCTCTTATTTTTCTAAAGTAAAATTTTAGCAGTATGCATCATCTGATTTGCTGAATGGGAATTCTGAAATCTCATGACTCATGAACACTTTAAATTTGACATGCCAGTACTTACTGTGCAGTAGGTCTAAGACGAATGGTTTTTTGTCACCTAATTAGATTTCAGCTGATGTTGTTTCACCAATTTTCTCCTTTTCTGACAATGAATAAGTTTTCAAAGCACGTGATTTGACCCCAAAAAATTAATATCGCTTTGATACAGCAACTCAGCACTTAGCCTGAATTTGAGGTCCCTGTTGAAGAAAGGATTCATTTTCTACCAAATTTGGCCTGGTATTATTGCATGATTAAGGCTCAGCTCAGAACAAAATCTTATCCCATGATAGAACGGTGACTGCCCCTGCAGGTGCCAGCCCCGAGGTCAAGGAAACATACTGCAGTAACAAACACATAAGAGTAAAAAATAAAATCAGCTTCTCAACTTGAAATCCTCTGCCAGTGACCAGATTGCATGAGACATGCATTCAACCATCAGCCTTACCTTGTAGGTGGTCACCCATTGTTTTCAGACCTCATGGAATCCCCAATGGAACCCTGACATCCATCATTTAAATCTTTGATGAAGAGAAGAATGACAGAACCTCAATCTGGTCATGAGAAAAACACCAGGCAAAACCCAAAAGGGGCACAGTCTCAAAACACCTGCCCAGTCCTCCTGAAAATTCTCAAGGTCATCAGAAACAAGGAACAGCTGGGAAACATCACAGGCAAGAGGAGTCTAAAGAGTCATGAGTACTAAATGTCGTGTGGAATCTTGGCTGGGATCATCCATTAGGAGATGAAAACTTATGTTCACATCCAAATCTCCACATGAAAGTTTGTAAGAGCTTTATTCACAATGGCCAAAACATATCACAAGAAACCGGTATATTCTTTAGTAGGTGATGGATAAGCTGTGGTCCATCCAGAAAATGGAATATTATTCTGTGCTAAAAAGAAATGAGCTATCAAGCCACAAAAAGACCTGGTGGAAACTTAAAATCATATCACCGAGTGAAAGAAGCCAACCCGAGAAGAATAAATTCTGTGTGATTCCAACCGTATGATATTTATGAAAGGCAAAACTTTGAAAACAATAAAAAGATTGGGGATTACCAGCAATTAGGTGGAGAAGGGATAAATACACAGAGGATTTTTAAGGCAGTGAAACTACTTTGTATGATGCTATAATTATGGAACTATGTCATTATACATTTGTCAAAATGCATAGATTTTTCTATGTATTTTGGTGTATTTGTATATTTGTATTTGTATATTTGACAAATACATCAAGAGTGAACTATTATGGAAACTGTAAACTTTGGGTAATTATAATGTGTCAGGAAAGGTTCATTGACTATAATGATTGTCCCACCGCCGTGGAGGATGTTGACAGCGTGAGCAGCTGTGTCAGAGAGCGACAGGGTATATTTATCGTAATTCTCTGGGAATTTTGCTGGGAACCAAAAACTACTCTTCAAAATAAAGTTTATCATTGATTCAAAAAGAACATTGGGTAAAAAACGCGGAGGGCTGAACAAAGTATGGAATTTAGCTAGTAATAATATATCCATGTTGGGTCAATAGTTTTATAACTATAGCAATATAATGGAAAAGACGGGTGATACAGAGACCTGGGTGGGATGTGGGGCAGGAGAACCAACTTTACAATGATCTTGTAAGGCTAATAATACTCTTACATTTGAAAATATATAAATTTAGAATGAGAAGAGAAAGAGTTTACAATTTACCAAAGTTTGGGCACATTAATTTTTTTAATAAGAATATTAGAAGTGGCCTCCACTTAATTCTTCTCCAGTGATGTGTCAGGCATGTGCTCAGCGCACCTGAGCCTCAGCTCCATTTCTATACCATGAAGATCCAGCTGCACTTTCCTCTTGTGGTTTGTGTGGGAAAAAGTCAGTGAGCCTTTACATACTTCTCCAGGAGGCAGTGATCTGCTTCATCCTGGGACAATGGGGAGGCAGTTGGAACCTGCTGCAGCCGGCCTTGCTGGGGCTCCAAACCTCTCCAGTTTCCCCAAGGCACTGCAGTACAAGTGCATCATTTTCTTAGTATACTGAGATGTGAAATAATGCAGCTTCAGCACAATGCTGGCACATATATACACTAACTGGGAGTAATGATCCATTTCTCTCCATGAACATCCATGAAAGTGTGGAGAGCATAGGCAGTGATGAGGCCACCAATGACACCAACAAGGAGGAGATGACCTATGAGCTGAATCTTGAAGGATGAGCAGGTGTATGCCTGGCTAACTAGGACTGGAAGGACATTCCAAGTAAGGGAAACAGCAGGATCAAAGACAGGAAGGGAACAAGCAAGTGCACCAAGTATTCAAGAAATGCTGACCAAGTGCTTTAGTGTGTCCTGATTGGAGGGTGTGTGTGTGTGTGTGTGTGTGTGTGTGTGTGTGTGTGTGTATGGAGATGAGTTCAGAATGACAGGCTGAGCCAATAGGGAAAGAATTACACAGCTTGATCTAATAGTGTGTTCCCTGCTTGCAATACAACAATCAAGGCAGAAGTTGGGATGGGATCACAGGAAGACTGAAGGTCCATGCAAAGCCAGTGAGGGAAGTTCCATATTCCCTGGCAAAATTTAGAGACAATTCTCGGAAAAGATCCTGGGGTACATGTTCCCTTATAAATACGTTTTGTGTTCTGACCTACAGTATTCTTCCAGAATGAACATGCCTCCTCTTGAGGATCAAGATAACTTTCTCGTTTTTCAGGAGACCACTGTGGTCTACAGCTCCCTGGGAAACAAAGCAGTTTTATTTTGCCTATGTCCAAATAAAAGCCCAAAATATCACATTGCGAGTGTGTGTTTATGGAGGTCATGGCTCAATAAGGTGTTCAGGACAATGGGGATGGATCTTGGGGTGATCTGACTGTACAAGAAGCTTGGAGTTTGGGGAAATAGTTAACTCCAATGGAATTTGTAAAGAAATTCTTGGAACCACGGAATGAACCAGTCGATATTGATATCTCTGTGACCTTGGAATTCCCAAACAGGTGAATCTTGAATGGAAGCCCACCATAGTTATGACTTTTAGTACCTTTATTGTGGGCCAGGACAGTATTTTTAGAAAATTCCTATTAGATGCCAACCCAATTTCATATCCATACATCTGGATGTTAATCTAGTTCTTAAAAGTACATGAAGTCTCTACTTTTATTTTTACATATGTATATGTGAAAAAAATTCACGAGCTCTGAAAATACTGACCCCCATGCCAACATGTTCTCAGCCATTCAATGCTGGGTGTTGACACTTAGATATCAGGACTACCCAGTTACCACAATCCCCACCATTCCTATTGTCCCTGTCCCAAAGATAAGGGTCAGTTGGCACTTACTGTCACTCTGGTGCTATTGTTTCCTTATACCTGAGTTAAAAAGAAAACAAAAGATTTCTTTTGCCCAACTATCATGAAAAATGAGGTGACAAAATGTAGCAAACATCTTTGTGGACTTTCAATATGCTAGTTGTGAAAACCAAACACGTCTGTTTTTAATGAACATAACGTGAAACCCCATTATAAGCCAAATCTGTTCTGCTTCATTTTATGTGAACAGCTTAGCCCCATAAAATATTTAGTGTGAGCCCAAAATAAAGTACTGCTGTTGTCAGCAATCCGTAGGTGAACAAATGGAGGTTCAGAGAGGTTAATTGGTTGGGGAAGATCACACAGCTAAAAGAAGGCCATCTCCAGGTCATTCTAGTATGAGATTCTGCCCATGGAAGGCTGACCGGAGGAAGTCCTTGTGTGTGACCCGAAGGTGAATATTTTCAGCAGAAATCCCCCGGACCAGGAATTCACTCTTTATTAGCCTTTCAGAGCCCATGGATTCTTCTGCCCACACAGTAACTTCAGGTGCCTCTGTGAAAGCAGACTTGGAAACCAAGATGGCTTCCCCAGCTTCAGTCAATCATTCACAAACATTTCTTGAGAGAGACAGAAGGAACATCAGACGGTGTGTGTGGGTAGTCTCAGTGTTCAACTCTGGACTCCTCATCATCCCAGCTCTGTGAACTTGGACAGCCCTGAATATATAATAAGCTCCAATTTTCCATCTGCAAAATGATAGGAATCCTAGTTACCATATTGTGGGGTGGGTGTGTTGGGAATTCAGGAAGAGCTTTAGGTAAAATAGGCAGCCCAGGGCTTGGCAGCTATGATAGTTTTGTTATTGTTTATAACTTTCCCACATATGTTGCTTCTGCGGTCATCATCCCATCAAGGAAGGTCTTTGCAAGGCTGAGCTGACCTCCTCTCCTGGCCACTGGGGGAAAGGGAAGGGCTTGAAGGAAGCAGGTCTAATGCCCTGCCTATACCCCGTCCCACAGGATTACACCAACCACTTTCCCTGCAGGAAATGGCTCCCTCCCAAGGGGTGTGGCTGGGAGGAGTGTGATAAAGATAGACAGGTGTGTGTGTTGTAAAATTCACCTGCCAGGACTTCAATAAAAAGGGCCTTCTCTGCCTGGCACAGCAGATGAGACAGCTGTAAGCCTGCAAGCTCACGCTCACATCTGGGATTACACTGGATCTGCATACTCAGAACAAGGTAAGAGTCTCGCTCTTTTATGAGTTTCATTCCCCATCTTTCTTCTCACTCCCCTCAGGACTTCAGGATCCTATCAGGAACATGTGGAAGCTGAATCTCAATGTTCTGATGAACAAGTGGGTCTTCACATGATGTACCTAGGCCCCCATCCACCCTTTATTCAGGAGCCCACACACCTGTCACTGTCTGTCTCCCTTTCTCAATTCTGAGGAGAGGCCACAAGCTCTGGGTGGAAATGAGATCTGGACCATTTTCTGGGCCTGCCCCTTAAACAAGCAAAATCTGTATTTCTTTTAACATGGATCACTGACGTATGAATCATCTTATCATGAACTATACCAAATAAAACCCTGAGTAGTTCATAACTTTCTTACTTGTTGTCAATATTTTCCAAAGGACAGAGTAAAGTTGAAATGCAAAAGGAAGTTGGTAAAATATAGGCAGAAGAGGTAAGTTCTGGCTCCTTTCCCAGCTTTGTCACTTATCCAGTACGGGGCATTGAGCAATTCATTTACCAGTATGAGGAAACTGCCACATCTGTTACCGGGGCTGATTTATTTTTACTTACCAGGCGCAGCTCGTGAGTGAATTAAACAAGGTGAGAATCAAATAGTGGTTGAGGTCATAGCATACAATGGTGTCAAATAGAAGTGCTATCTCCTCTTTCAACATTTTTTTTCTAATGTCAACTTGATAAAATCCATGCAGTTTAGTGTAGCATTTAAGGTCATCCTATTTATGCAATGATTTATTTTTTTAATTTTTATTAATTTTTAAGATTTTATTTATTTGAGAGAGAGAGAGATCCCACAGGAGTGGGGAAGAGGTGGGGAGGCAGAAGAGGAAGGAGAAGCAGACTCCCTGCCAGGTAGGGAGCCTGACATGGGGCTGGATCACAGGACCCCAAGATCATGACCTGAGCCAAAGGAGATGCTTAACCAACTGAGCCACCCAGGCACCCATGCAATGATTTATTTTTAAAAGCATTGGTTGAGGACTGTCTACAAGCCTAGCACTGTGCCACATAGGGCTCCAGAAAACAATTAGGTATCATCCTTCCCTTCAAATTCCTAGTCTAAATACTCTGGTAGGAATTCACCCCATCTACACTGGTTTACTTTGCATAGTCAAATGATATGACCTCCCCTCCTTCATGACTTTCCTTAAGCTCTTACTGCACTCCAAATGCCCCCCTCACAAACCCAGCTATCTCAAAGTGTCCAAACCCCACACATGTTGAACGTTGGGTCAAATACCACCTTTCATGTCATTTACCATGTCCTTTCTCATTATGTGATCACCTGAGTCCATGTAGAACTGGATGAGAAATCCAGCACATGGAGCTGGAGGAGACTTTGGCAATTATCACACCTAATACCTCAATATCCAGGGGAACTGAGACCAGAGGGGAGAGTGACTTGGCCAAGATCAAGTTGGGGACAGAATTGGCACAGACTCCTTGTCAATGCTATTTAAATTCCCCCAAAAGTTGCTTCTAATCTCTTTAAGATGTGACCTACTCATTCACATTGACAAATCCAAGATCTAGTCTAGTGTTCCATAGTCTAGTGATCTAGGTGTTCCATAATGCTTGCTTAATGAGTAAATGAAGGAGTGAGTGAGTGAGCAAATGCAGGAGTAAAGGAGTAGTGAATGAGGGATGAGAGTTTATTTGGCTCAGAGAGTGATGAAGGAATGGAAGAAGAGCAGGAGGCTTTTAACATTCAGGACTTAAGTCGAGCAGAAATGTGAATAGATGGGCTGCTGGTCTAGTAATTCCAGAACCAGGAGGATTCCTGATCTCACTTCTAAGCAAAGAGGCATATGTCAGTGTAGAGGGAGGGTTATCCTGCAGCCTTGCATTGCTGAACTATTGCCCAGCACTGACTCACTTGCTCTTGTCAAACAGGTTTCCACCAAGCTGAAGCCATGAGGATCCATAGCCTCACCCTGCTCTTCCTTCTTGGGGCTGCTCAGATGTCATTGGTGAAGGGCAAAAACAAAGTAAAGAATAGACATGTCAGCAAAGGCACCAGAGATATATTGCGTACTCTGGAAGAGACCCAGGTTGAGCCACCCAAGCACCTGACCAAAGGCAAATTTGTCACCCAAGACCATGCCAACTGCCGATGGGTGGTGACTGAGCAAGAAGAGGGCATTGTCCTGAAGGTTGAGTGCACCCAACAGGACAACCAGTTTTCCTGTGTCTTTACTGGCAATCCAACTTCCTGCCTAGAGTCAAACAAAAAGAATGTCTATTGGAAACAAATTGGTCGAAACCTGCGCTCTCAGAAGGTCATCTGTGGGGACGCCAAAACTGTCCTGAAAACCAAGGTGTGCAGAAAGAAGTTTCCAGAATCCAATCTCAAGCTGGTGAACTCCACTCTGATTCAGAACAAGAAACCCAGCCAGGAGTTAACAAAGCCCTCTCCCAGGAAGCAGAGCAAAGTCAATAAAGCCTCCCTCATGGAACCTAACAAGGTCAAAGAGTTATCGCATAAGAAGCAGATAAAGGTCAAAGAGACTATCCCCTCTGCCTCAGTGGAGACTCAGACCATAGCCACCAAGGATCCCAAGTGTGTGGAGGACCCAGACTTAGTAAATCAGACAAAGACGGCCCTGGACTACTGTGGGGAATCCTGGGGCTCTTTCTGCCAGTTCTTCATCACCATGGTCCAGGGCAGTTCATGCGAATAAGTCAAAAGAGAACAGAGTCCTTTAGGAAGTCCTATGTCAAAGCCCTTCGGTATGCGGTAAAGCTCTGAGTAAAATTAACATCTGTGCTATGAGAGTGCTGTGGAATATTTAAACAGATTTTATAACTTTTCTTTTTGTGTTTTGGAATTTGCTTTATATTCATTTCCTTACATTTTATTTTCAGAGGTTGTTTACCTCAGTATATGTTTCCATGGCCCACAAAGCTATGTGTATTATGAGCAGTGAGGTCCATTCTTTGAGCTGAATGAGCCAGAGTGATGATTCAATGCACTTTCTGCTGAATTAACAAAGTTAAAAAAGCTCTGGGTATTTTTCAGAAATATGTTCAACCATTTTTGGTTTCTTTATGTTTACTTTCATTGAACTCATAAACAGCCCCCATATATCAGTGGGGGAAAATGTCTAAGTAATGACCCATCCTGAGTCATCCCCAAATGTGACCCATTCCAGAATCCCTATCTTTCTCCTTTCATCCATTGGTCTGTGGTATTTGATGCTTACTGCACTGTAATAATTAGGATCCCTGATTTCAAGTGGGATAAATAAGGCATGGTGTGATTAAAAACACAAATCGGGGTCTCACAGATGGTAAGAGGGGAGGAAGGATTTGAACCCAAAAGGTCTGTAAAGCCAAGGCCACAAGCTAGAGGAATGCTTTCCACCGACTCAGGTCAGAGCTGGGCATCACTTCTCACTATATGTGAGACCCTGATTTTGAGGGGCTCATTTCTGGCCTAGGGGAAAGGGGCTTGGTTAAGTACAGTGTCCTGTGATGAAAACCCCAACAGAAACAGGAAAAGTCAGTGTGAAAAACCAGAGAGAGGAGGTGAAAGCTGCTAGAAGAACTCGGGTTGAACTTCATGGAGGAGGTATTACTGGAGCTGGATTTTGGAAAAAGTATCCTTTGGTGGAAAATGGGAAAGAATAAAGACACCTTGGATAGATGACAACATGTGTGAAGCAAAGAGATGTAAAAATCCTAGAAGGTGGGAGAGACCAGGTGGTTGGAATATGGTGGGATATAGGGGTGATACTACTGTTAGTCATCTATGTGTTCATAAGTACGATCTGAAAGTGCCTTTATTCAAGAGTTGGGGAGAGAGGAGGTTGTGCCCCTAATGCCTTGCTACAATTTCACTAAGAGCAAAAAGTGAAGAGCAAAAGATGGTTAAAAAAAAAAAAAAAAAGACAAAAAAATCCCACTATACTTTAGAGTCTCTGTCAGTTGCAAGGAGGAATGGCAGGAGGGGTGGAAGAGTAGCCATTTACACTCACCAAGTTCCCAGGACCTACACTGAGGATTGTCAGTGGCCAATCCAGAGTGTGTCATTATTCACATCATCAACACTAACATTTATCTCTCCCTTGCAATGTGCCAGGCATTGTGCTAAGCTCTTTCCATGGAGGCTGCATGCATTCATTCATTCACTCATTCATTCAACATGTAATGTATTAAGCACTGACTCTGCCAGACTCTGTCCTAGGGGTTGGAGATACATCTGTCCACAGCAGATGAGCGTATGGACGCTCTGCGCCCATGGAACTGCCAGTGGGGAAAGTGATGACAAAATCACAAATGTACAAGAGATAGAGAGGGAAAGTAGAGGAGGAGAAGGGGGTAACAGTGATGAAGCGTCACCAGTCTTAGATCAGATTGTCAGGAGAGGCTTCCCCGTGGGGGTGACTTTTGAGTCTAGATGTGTATGAAGTCAGGAATCAAGCCTGGTAACTCTCTGGAGTAAGGATGTTCCAAGCAGAGGGAACAGGCTGTGCAAATGCCCTGAAATTAGTTTAGTGCCTACCGTGAGCTCCTACTATACTCCAGACATTGTTCTAGGGCTAGAAAATGGCAGCAAACAAAAAGAAAAACAAATCCTTCTCTTCATGGTGCTTATATTTCAATGACTGACTCATGTTTGGCATGTTCAGAAACATCAAAGGTTGCAGAACCATTGTAGGACAGGGCCCAGGATCTGATTTGTGAACCTTACCCCCATTTGCAAGAGAACTGAACCAACATCCCAGTCCATCCCAAGCTTCTCTTAGCCACCCCATGTAAGGGACATTCTCTCTTAAAGTCTACACAGATTGTGAGCTCTCTGGATCCCCCCCACTCATAAATCTCAGTTCCGTGTAGTCCTGAAACAGGATAAGACTGTTGAACACTTCCAGGGGTCATTAAATAATAACCCTGGTCCAGCATGGGTGACATGAACATTGAGGAATGGACCAGACTAGATTCAAAGACTTTTAAAGGTCATTTCCAGCCCATGAGGTGGTGCTGTTTCTCGTTCACTCATGGTGTTTGGCCACTGGCAGAACTAAGAGAGGTTTGTTTCCAACATGGCGGAGTTTCCTAGACTTGGGCTGGAGGTTTGCCTCTGCTGCTTCCCACACAACATCTCTGTACCAATTATTTAACTCTTCTGAACGCCAATGAGCTCATCTCAACAATGGGGACAGTGAAACCCACCTTGAAGGGCTGCTGTAAGACTCACATCGGTCAATAAATCTAGAGCACTTAGTGCCCCACTGCTTGCACAGAAGGTGTTCAACACAAGTGGTTGTCTTAAGTCCATAGCACAGGACCACTTGTGGAGGGAGTTCAAAATTTCCTTATGTAAACTCTTTAAAAGTGTGAGGGGATTTTCTCCCAACACAATAAGCAAAGAAGAACAATAATTATTGATAACCTAGTACCTGCCAGTGGCTTTGCCCCCTTTTCTTATATAATCCCCCCAACAACCCCGCCTGGTAGGTGTTATCACCCTTGTTTTCTAGCTGAGGCAACTGAAGCCCAGAAAAGCTGAGCACCTTTCCAGTGTCACCAAGCATGAAGTGGCAGAACCCGTAAGTGAGAAACTGAGGTCTGGAGGTCCCCCAGCCCTTTCTGTGTCCAAAGCTCATGATTTTCTTCACTTGATGGGAGAAGAGTGAAACTTGTGGTTTTAGATGCAGACCAAGTCCTAAAGTGAACAGGATTCCTCAGTCACTTCCATATATACATCCCCTTTCATGTCCTACAAAGAGAAAGATCAAGAAGCTAAAGCTTTTATTCATGCTTAGCCTTCCTTCATAGTTATATCCCAAAGCAAGGTTTTTAAAAAACACAGTAAAAAACAAATTTAAAAACACAACACAGATTTTACATTAGCTTGTATCCAAGTTGGTACTCCATATTTTCTCTCTGGGGACTTTCTGAATATGAAGTGGAGGGGCCAGCTTGTGTGTGTGTGTGTGTGTGTGTGTGTGTGTGTGTGTGTGTGTGTCCGCGCCCCTAAGATATGGTTCCCCTTGATAGCAAGAGACAGGAAGCTTTCAGGTAGGTACGAGTTGCTTCAGGATGGCATGTCTGCATCCCCTAAAGCAGCTCAGTAATGGGATTGTCTTATGTTCCTCATAAAACTTCCTCTCAGCATAAAGAGGGCCTCTTCCTTGCCTGCAGCACTGTCTCTGTGTAGTAACTCACAACCACACCAGTGCCGACTTGAATCTCTGGAGTCCGGCCCATTTCACCTGGCCTCCTATTCACCGACTTCTTCCCCGCTTCCCTCCTGGCAGAACAAGGAAAGGAGGCAAAAGTGTTGGAACTGACAAATGCAAGGGCAGCCATCATCTGCGGTGTGGGTTCTCATAACACCACACATACAGTACTCTCCTTTAAATGTCTCCCTCAGAAACACTTCATGAACAGTATGCAAAAATACATTCATTAGGAGCCCAGCTAAATGAAGAATCAGGATGACAAATGGGGAGAAGTTTCCAGAAGAAGTCTGTGTTAGGACCTGGTGAGTTCGAAATGAATTCTCCAAGGGGAGTTTTCATCAGGCAGTTGGATATGTGGGAAATAACACAGCAAAGGTGGTCTCCATGTCATCTATCATGATAGCCCCAGCACTTAGGTCACAGGCCAGCATATAATAGGTCCTGAATAAATATTGGTTGAGTGAATAAAAGAGGAGAGAAATCATGGCAAGGGCAAAGATGATGCGCTTCAGAGTAAAAGAAGCTGGATTTGAGTTTCTAGTTGTTTGATCTGAGGCAAGTTACTTTTTTCTTATTCTCAGGTTCTCAATCTATAAATTAAGTCTAAGTATCCATCAAGTAAGAATTAGACATGATTTAAAGTCTAAAGTGTGGTTCTTACACAATGGATTGTCACTAAGATTGGTTATAAGTGAATGAATGAATGAGCCAATTTGTTGAGAGAGAAGACAAGGAGGAAATGTTCTCGATAGGCTACATGGGACTCAAGACACACCATGCCAAGGGCCTGCCTGTCAAATGGAGTTTGGCTCTTCCTAATCGCCTCCCAAAGACCACCCTCTATGTAATGGCCCTGGAGGCACCCCACATTCGTGGAATGGACAGAGGCACTTTCCACAAAATAGGAGGAGATGAAGGCAAAGCTGGTTCTTTAGGGCAACCTTTGAGACTTTCTTAACCTGCCTTCCTGTGACTCACCACAGCACCTCCCCTTCATCTTCCTTCCATCTATGGCTTGAGTGCTGCCAGCCACCTGCTGCCTGGGTCATCTCCCTGGGGGCACTGTTCCATTTGCCCTGTGTACGACCATGACTCACACATTTACATCTTCACCCAGACCTCTCCCCTGACCTCCAGCCTCACTCAGCATCGCCACTTGCATATCCAAAAGGTGTCTTAAATATCATACACCCGAAACACTCCACTGATCTTCCTCCCAATTCTTGCTCCTCCATGTCCTTCCTCACTTAGTTCATGGTAAAGCCATCCTTCTCATCGTTCAGGTCAGAACCTTTGCAGGATCCTACTTGACTCCTCTCACTGAGCCAATTCCTGCCATCCAGACCTTCAAGAAGATATTCCAGATATGACGTTTTGCCACCTGATCAAAGCTCCAGCCTGTCCTCCTGGATCATTGCAGTAGTGTCCTAACCCATCTCCCTGCTGCTGGCTTTGCCTCCTGGAGTCTGTTCTAGCAGCAGCAGAGACATCGCTTCCAAAGTACAAGTAGGAGCACCCCACTTCTCTGCTAAAAGCTGTCCAGTGGCTCACCATCTCACTCAGAGTAAATGCCAAAAATCATTGCAAAGCCTTACAGCCTCCTCTGCGAGCCAGCCCCTCACTACTTTCTGACCTGATCTCCGATGATGTAACCCCTGGGTTACTCTGCTTCAGCCAGCCTGGCCTTACTGTTCTTGAAGCTCACTCTGTACTCTCCTGCCTCAGGCCCTTTGCACTTGCTCTTCCCTCTACATGGAGAACTCCCTTACTTCTTTCAGAGGTCAGCTCAGATAGCACCTTGGCCCTCACCTTTGCTTTATTTTCCCTATACCCCTTCTCATCACCTGACATGCACCATATTTACTTGTTTCACTTGCTTATTGTCTTATTGCTGCCTTAGAATATAAGCTCCCTGAGAGCAGACTTTGCTTTGGTCACTGCTGTTTCTCTAGCATGTTGTATAAAGCATGGATCTCAGTACATGTTTAATTATTTTTAAAACCCATGTAACCACAAGAGAATCAAGAGACAAGATTTCTTTCTGTCAGGCAGCCCTCAGCCTCAATTCCCATTCCAGAAATGTGATTGAAGTTAAATTGCTTGTCTTAATAAGTCTAAATGTCCTTATCTGGAAAATAGTACTCGAGAAACTCTTATAAATTAAATGAGTCAATATGAAGTACCAAACTCTTTGCTTGGAACAAAGCCATTGATCCAAAATGTTTGTTGTTTTGCTATGATTATTATTATTAAACGTCATGTTTTCCAAAGGGCATGATGCTGCCTCCTCTCTCAGTTCCTGACAAAGAAGGCAAGGTCTGCACCTCTCCCAGCTCATGCGCATTTAATTATAAAGACCCTCTCTTCATGATCTCCATTCTACTAACCTTTTTAGAGAGAGGGCTTTGATTTTTACAAAGATGTTTTGAAAGGATAAAAATTGAAGGAAAACATGAGTGTAACATGGACCCCCAGATAATCTGATTGCCGAGGATGTGAGAGAGGCCTAGGCAGCAGAAGGGGCCAGGAGAGAGGGAGGGGCAGCAAGGAGACGCTGGCCTAGAATTAGCAAGGCCCAGGGTTGAGCAGGCTGCCTTCTCTGAGAGACAGGAAGCAAAAAGGCCCTGTTTTCTAGGAAATGGACTAGTTCTGCCTGGCAGGCTCAGAACTCCTGCCAAACTTAGCATCTCCTCCAGATAAGTGGAAGAAGCCATGGTAGGAAGTACAGAGTAGCTGTGCTTTTGCAGGCGGGGTGGCATGGAGGGAAGAGCATGGGCTCTGGTCACAGATAACATGGATTTGGATCCTGACTCTGCTATTTACAAGCCATGTGACTCTGGCATGCTCCTTAACACTTCAGAGACAGCTTCATTCATGCAGCAAGCGCTACTGAGTGCCTTCTGCGTGCTGGCTGCTAGAGGCAACGGGATAAGCACCCAGAAGAGCCAGTGTTTACTGAGCATGTATTGTAGACCAGGCACTGCCCTATGCATGCATATTATCTCACTTAATCCTCGCAATCGCCCACCAGGAGGCACTACCTTTCTTCCTATAAAGAAGCTGAGAAGGTTAAGAAACACACTCAAGGTCGTAGTAAATATCAGACGTGGAAGTCAAGTCTAAGCAGTGTCTCCAGGGTCCAATCATTTGACCACTAGAGCACTTTCAAGAAGCTGGAAGCTCCAATGTAAATGAGCCATTGGATGCAAGCATGGGGTAGGGCCAGGTGGTGGGGTGGGAGGTACAGTCAGCACAGGGCAGCAGGTGCAGCTGGAGGAGAGGGAAGCAGTGGTCACAAGGTCAGAGAAGATTTCCCTAAAGAGATGATTCACGGAACTAAGACCAATAAGGGAAGGGGGTTACCTGGGCAAACCAAACGCACCGAGAGTGGCTCAGGTGAAGCTTGGAGGGTACTCTCTCAACTATCCGGTCGCAATAAAAGGACCAGAACATTAATCAGCAGTGCCGGCAACACTAGGGTCCTCTGATTCTATCCCCTCTCCCCTACAGCCTAGCCTGCACAAGGAGGAAGCACACCTTTAGGTGCAGGGGTCCTAGCTGCTCTGCAGACAGAATCACCCCCACGAGACAATGGGGAAGTTGTAGCACGTTCTCAGTTTGCTCAGTTCCTTCAACAGCAGGTGTTCTGCTGAGGGCCAGGGCTGGAGAGGGAGTGTGAAGTTGTGAATGCAGTAGACAACTCCGTGTGCCCTGGTCCACAGGGAACCACACGCGACATGGAAGATGCACGTTTGCTGTGGCTCAGTCTTCTCCCGGTGTTTGGAGCTCTGCATTTTACTTCAGCTTTAAATGCAAACCAGTGACTTGTTCTGGCACTCAACCAAAGGAAGGCCATGAAGGCAATTTTGACTAAAACCAATTTTCACAAAGCAGGCACTGACTCTAGAACCTGACCACCATGTGTAATGGGACTCGGCAATGGCATTTTTGTTCTGTATGCTGTCAGAACTAGCTTCCAGTGTCAAGTGACAGCCCCCCGATGAGACCAGCCAGGGTGGGGTCTGCCCAGAGCCTCTAGGGTGCCTGGAGCATGAAAACCTTCTGCACCCACTCCTACCAGCATAAGGGCTCTGGAATTGTCTTTCCTGGAACTGGGCATGGGGTTTTCTCTAAACCAAGTACTGGTAACCCGAGGGCAGGGTGGGGTTTGGCAAAAGCAGGAGTCCAAGAACCCACATCGGCCACCCCAGAATAGACACCACCGTTGTCCAGGAAGCTTGAGGCTGGAACCCTCGGACTCTGGGAACCAGGCAGGGCCAGACAGAGAAGCAGGTGTGAGGACCAGACAGGACAAAACGATCCTTTACTGGGTGTTCCCTGCATGCCAGGGGCAGTGACTTCCAACCTTAGCTGCAGGTTAGAATCCTGGGGAGCTTTAGAAAAGCTCACTGCCCAGGCTGCTCCCACACCGATGACATCAGAATCAGGCGGGTGAACAGCTCAGGGATTTTTCAAGTCCCTCAGTTGATTGTGACATGCGGTTAAGGTTGTGGTCTGCTCTGCTGGACATTGTTCACCATGCTTTCCCTGCATGATCTCATTTCATGACCATCCTATTATCAAGACTGTCCTACAGATAGAGAACCAGGGGTACAGGGAGGTTCATCGTCTGCCAGGGTCAGAGTTAGAATGAGGCAGAGCCTGGAATCTCCCCAGGCAGCCTGACTCCAGAGCCCACATTCCCTGGTGTAAACACAGGCATGAAGGCAACTACCATGCAGCAGAAAGAGCAGGAACCTGGTCTTAAACCACTTCTGCCCCCCACATCCCCACCCCAGTGCCTAGGGTGCCTTGAGCAAGTCAACTCACTTCTCTGATTCTTTCAGCTTCAGGTCTAAACAGGGGGATGTTATCACCTTTGTAGTGCTGGTGATTTACGGAAATGGTGTTTATGAAGCTCCTTGTGGTCTTTCTGGCACATAGTTTAGTTCTTGGTTCTTTATCCTTATTATTAGATCACATGTCCAAAAACGGGACAGCAGACGGGATGGCAGATATCAAGAAGGGAGCATCACTTGAAATGAGGCATCATGTGCTGAAGGGCAGGCGAAGTTAAAACTGAGGCCAATCCCAGGAGGGAGGACCAGTAGTCCAACAGACAGAGGCATGCAGGAGGGGACAAGGCCGGGATACCTGGGGGCATGTGAAGGGGCCGTGTCAGGCAGTGCCTCTCTCTGTCATCCGCATCCTCTCACCCCCACATTCCCCATCGCAGGTGTCAGTCAAGTGTGGAGGGCAATATGCCACGCCCGTCTGCCTTAGCACCCACTTTGCTCTTTTCCCCCCTCTGTCCCCAAACTGCTCGTTTTCTCCTAAGCCCTCTCGGCAAAAGTTAACAGATAATTGGCATTTGCTAGAAAGAAGCTAAGGTGTGACCCCCCTTCAGTCCCTTAACCCTATGCATGCACACCTTCAATCGAGGTTCATTCAAAAAGGACCATTGAAAGAAGGAAAAGAGGGAGATGAGGCAGAAAGAATGTGCTAGTCATTTTTGGTAATTCAAAAGTAGTGCATAATAAGAACAGCAAGAAACGAGCCAGAAAGTGCACACAAGCAAGCGAGAAAGAACACAGCCCCGTCCACGAAGAGACAACACTGACCCTACTTGGGTATGGAGCCCTCACAGCCTCCCTTAGACACAGGGAAATATATTTTTCATTGGATTACCACATCTCGTGCTTTTATAACTTGTTTTTTTACTTAAATCATTACAAACAAAAAGCATCATGAGCATCTGTGACAGTACTCTTATTTCTGCAACATCTTTTTCAGCTTAACAGCTTGCAGTACGTGATATATTGAAATTATTGTAAGACCCTGCCACTGTTGCAAAATTAGATTGTCGCCAATTGTTTATTATAAAGAATGCTGTTGAAAATTATCCTTAAAGATAATTTTTTTTAACATTTAGTAATCTCTTTAGGATAAATTCCTAGAAAGTAGATTGCAAGGTCTGAGATTTGGCTTTGAAAGAAACTTTTTATTTATTTATTTATTTATTTATTTATTTATTAAGATTTTATTTATTTATTCGACAGAGATAGAGTCAGCCAACGAGAGAGAGAAAACACAAGCAGGGGGAGTGGGAGAGGAAGAAGCAGGCTCATAGCGGAGGAGCCTGATGTGGGGCTCGATCCCATAACGGCGGGATCACGCCCTGAGCCAAAGGCAGACGCTTAACTGCTGTGCCACCCAGGCGCCCCTATTTATTTATTTAAAAAAAATTTTTTTTGATGTAAAGTTCGATGATTCATTAGTTGCGTATAACACCCAGTGCACCATGCAATACGTGCCCTCCTTACTACCCATCACCAGCCTATCCCATTCCCCCACCCACCTCCCCTCTGAAGCCCTCAGTTTGTTTCTCAGAGTCCACAGTCTCTCATGCTTCATTCCCCCTTCTGATTACCCCCCTTTCTTTATCCCTTTCTTCTCCTACCGATCTTCCTAGTTCTTATGTTCCATAGATGAGAGAAACAGATGAGAGGGTCAGACACCAAAGTCCAGGGTCCCAGCAGGATCGGTAAAAAGTGGGAGCCTGCCAAGCCTTGAGACGGAAAA
Organism: Ursus maritimus; assembly: GCF_017311325.1. Classification (NCBI taxonomy): domain Eukaryota; kingdom Metazoa; phylum Chordata; class Mammalia; order Carnivora; family Ursidae; genus Ursus; species Ursus maritimus. The sequence goes on from NW_024426996.1 coordinate 70,665,369, forward strand.
GATTGATGAGCTTGCTGGAAAAATATTTAGCTTTTCTTTTTCTTTTCTTTCTTTCTTTTTTTTTTTTTTTTTCTTTAAGGGGTTTGGAATAATATACGAAAAAGAGATAGTGTCCTCTTTGGCACCAGGCTGGGAAGCGTGGTTCTAGCCAAGCAGTGAGGCCCTCTCCTGAACTTGAACAGTACCCTCAAAATTGACACTTATCCGTTGCTGAGCATTCCTGGCTGCTTTAAAACAAAAAGCAATTCAGAGAATAATCATTCTCAGGGATGACTACATGAGAGTTAACGGAGCCTGACTGGGTGACAGCGACAAGCAGGGCACCAAGGGGCTACGCAGCCGGGGCGCCAAGCTGTCTGGGGTCAGCGTCTCAGGACACCGTGCACCTGAGCGTCCAGGGGTCAGGGCGTTGCTAGAAGATGGTAAAGCACACAGAGCAGCAACCCTCGGGTTTCCATGGAACCTGGAAAACGAAGGGAGAGAACACGGAAACTTTTTATTACTGAAAAATTCAAATATTCCTAAGTAAAGAGATGAGTGTAATGAATGTCTAAGTATCCTTCACCCGGTTTAAACAACTATCAACTTGTGACCAATCTCATTTGATCTAGACAGTGTCTCAATTATCCTCCCCCCAGATTGCTTAGAAGTAAATCACAGACACACATCATTTCATTCATAAATATTTCAACACCTATCTCTAAAAGATAGGGCAAGAGCATGCTCATTTTTAAAGCTCTTAAAACACATTGCCAAACTGCTTGCCAAAAAAAATTTGCAACAGTTTCCATTCCCACCAAGAGGATAAAAACATGGCCATTTCTCCTCACTTCTGTGACTCTGGGTATACCAGTTCAGAGACTGGTTAAGGGTGGCGGAGGGGGGAGGGATCAAACCCACAAAACTAAAGCAGATAATTCAATAGAGGGGACTGAGGATGGGGAACCAGTTACAAAGATATTGGCAAAGCTAAAAGGGCAAACAAGGCATAGTGAGCCCAGGAGCCAGGCCACAGAGCTGGAGCTGGGGCCTGAGGGAGGGAGCCCCTGAGGGGAACTAGAGTCAGTGGCTAGGGAATGCCACCGGAAATAGAAAGGGAACAGGGTCCTGGCTTCTTCCCTCCCTCTAACCCTAACAGAAGCCAGTGGGCAAGAGAGTCTGGAAAACAAATTTGCTTCGGGCTCCTACCCCTTGACCCCCATACCAAGCAGCCTGGGAGAGAATGGGGGTGGATCTGAGAGCCAACAGGCCAATGACCTGCCCTCTGAGCATTGCTGCTCTGGTTTAGCTTTGTTAATTAAAATAAGCCTTTTATGGGGGCACCTGGGCGTCTGCCTTCGGCTCCGGTCATGATCTCAGAGTCCTGGCATGGAGCCCCTCATCGGGCTCCCAGCTCAGCGGAGAGTATGCTTCTCCCTCTCCCTCTCCCTTTGCCCCTCTCCCCCGAATTGTGCTCGCTCGCTCTCATAAATAAATAAATAAATAACTAAATAAATAAATAAATAATTAGCTATTCATATGGGCCAAAAACTATCTGCCATCATGAGGGAAAGACATGAAATTGACGAGCATCGAGTGTAGACTATAGAGCAAGAAAGACGTGCTATTAGAGAGAATGCAACTGTATAACCTATTTTGAGGAGGAATTTGTCAATATTTCTCAAAATTTTTAATCACAAGCCCATTAGCCTAATAGTTTCCTTTTCACGATTTATGCTACATCTCCTTGCACAAACCAAAGATGTGTGTGAGGACATTTGTCACAGCATTGTTTCATGATAGCAAAACACGGGAAACAACGTTCGTATCCATAGGCACTGGTTAAATACATCAATGAGTTAGTTAGAATGATTTCTAAGAGACACAGCTAGAGAAATAAAGATTAAAAAAAAACAGTGTGCATATCATGCTTCCGTGTGTTTATAAATTAATACGGGTGTAAAATATTTCTGAAATTGTACACAATTGTTTCTCAAGTCACTAGTATGGCCGTTGCCTTTGGGGAGAGGAAGCAGGAGATTAGAATAGGAGAGAGAGAAAAAATGTAAACTGTTTTCACTATGCTTTGTATTAATCTAAGCCATATGAAATTGCCAGCATTCTGTCATTTTTGACCCACGAAACAGCAATTTCATATGGCTTATAGTACTATTCTTTATCAATAAAGAGGTAATTAACTTCTAAAAGATCAGGAAGAGCTGTTACACTGGAATGTGAATTTGGAGTTGACATTTTCAATAGGATAAGAAGGTGACCGGTGATATGTTACCCCACCCACTGTCAGGATGCCTCCTTATCTCCTCAGGAGTTAAGGTAAAGGCCAGGGGACATCCCACGAGCTCGATTTTTTCAGAGGAGTATACAAGAATGGTTTCTTGATTCTCAAGACTATATGGACTTTCAAATCTGTTTAAAATGAAGAACAGTTGACAGGTGATTGGGTGGCTCAGTTAAGTGGCTGCCTTCGGTTCGGTCATGTTTCCAAGGTCCTGGGATTGAAGCGGGAGTCAGGCTCCCTGCTCAGTGGGGAATCTGCTTCTCCCTCCCCTCTCTCCCTCCCCCTCCCCAGGCTCATGTGCTCTCTCTCTCTCTTTCTTTTTTTTTTTTTTTTTAAAGATTTTATTTATTTATTTAGCAGAGCGAGAGACAGCCAGCGAGAGAGGGAACACAAGCAGGGGGAGTGGGAGAGGAAGAAGCAGGCTCCCAGCGGAGGAGCCCGATGTGGGACTCGATCCCAGAACGCTGGGATCACGCCCTGGGCCGAAGGCAGACGCTTAACGACTGCGCCACCCAGGCGCCCCTCTCTCTCTCTTTCTTAAAATATTAAAAAAGAAATGGACAGCAGAGAGGCAAGCTGGAGCTGTGTGTGCCCTCCCATCAGTCCTGCGTGCTGCCAAAGGCACAAAACAAACTCGAACTAGGAAGCCAATCATCCCTCTGCTACTGTTTGAGGATATTGGTAGCTATCTGTTCCCAGAGCTTAAGTGCAATTTTCTTCGCTTAGATAAAAGGAAACTTAAGCAATCTTGACCGCTTCTGATGAAAAACAGCCTGAAGCTCTTCACATTTCAGAGCCTAACAGGGACTTGGAGGGCCTCCCACAGATGACTGAAGTTGTTTTGACTCACCAGGAACATCTCCTGGGGGCGGGTGCTGCAGCCAAGACAGCCAAGCCCCGTGGCCGTAACATTAATATCAGAAAAAGCAGGGGACATCGGTGGAGCATGAAGAGCCTTACACACATTACCTCGTAACATCTCCCTCAGGAAGGCACAGTGTCTTGTGCCCATTGTACAGGGAAGAAAAGTGAGGCTTCAGTAAGTCCAATAACCTAGAACCTAGATCTGTCTTATGCCACAGCTTTCTCCCAATGGTCACCCTGGACGTGACAAGTGTCGACGATGTCAGCTGGTAACGATGATGCCAGCTGGGAGAGATGATGCTGGGCAAGTGTTGTTTGCTGGGCGTGGGCTGTTCAGAGATGGGAAAGGGTGGTGGGCAGCACATCTGATTCAGATTCCTCAGTGGTTCCCCATGGCCTTCAGAATACAATCCAACTTTAGTGCAACATGCAAGAGTGCTCCAGGCTCCACCTGCCTTGCCAGTCTCCCCTTTTCCCACGACCTTCAGCTCTTGCTAGATGCCCTTGTTCAACAGAATCCAACCACTTTTCTTTTCCTGGGTGCCCTGCGCCCTCACAAGCCAACTGCCTTTGCCTCCTGCGTAGGCTTGTTTCTGCCTGGAGCACCCTTCCCCTGCACCACACATGTGGCCAACTCTAAGATTCCTTTTCTAATGCTCCCTCCAGCCCTCCACTCCTTTCCCAACCCCAGCCAAGGAGGGTCTCCTTTTCTTGTCTTCTGCTGCCCTTGGTGCTTCCTTCAAGCCTGGCATCCCCCCCTTTCTCTCTCCTTATTTCTCTCCTTTCCTTCTTTTTTTCCCTCTTTTATTCCTTCTTTCTTTCAACACTTTTTCATTAAGCAGCCACTCTATACCAGTTATTAAATTACATTTGGGCAATGGAAGTTGAATAAGAAAAGAGCCTTTTCTTCCCAGAGCTTATTGTCAAGAGCAAGAGGCAGACAGTGACTACAAGCACACAGATACTGAATGTTTCTGTGTCCAGCCCTGCGTCATGCATTTAGCATGCATTACGTCATGTAACCAACCCTGCAATCTTATGAGGTAGTGACTTGTTTTTCAGAGGGGCAAATCGAGGTAGGATCGGGGTTTGAACCCAAGCCATCTGTCATTTAATTCAATGCTCTTAAATGCCAAGATAAAAGAGGAGTTTAATAAGAAGGTGATAAATTCAATGAAAATATATGGAACCCTAAACCAAGCTTGGGACAGACAGATGCTTTCTAGGATGAGGTGATGCCCTAGGACTTAGACAGAGGATGAGCGTGGGCACAGGCGTGGTGGTAAGGGAGAGCATGGCTCCCCAGAGAACCGCAGGCAGTAGGACGTTGCTGAGGTGCAATGCCTGAGGATGGAACTGGGAAGATGAAGCAGAGGCTGGGCTGCAGAAAGCCTCATTTGTCACCAGTTGAGCGAGCACTGCAGGAAATAGGTGAAAGATGCAGGGGAACTAAAGAGAGTTTAATGAAGGGACGATTAGAAGGATATGGGCAGGGTTGAGGGAAATCTGGGCTTAGCAACTCGGAGCCAAGCAGCCCCACTTCCCCTAAGCTAAAAGGAGCAAAACGAGAGGCTTTTACTAGAACCCAAGAGGAAATGGTGGCTTTGGCTTCAACCCTTGAGTCCCCACTCCCACACCACTGGAGCTGGAGCCTCTGGTAGGAGAAACTCTGGCAGGGTCCAGAGGGCAGGAGGAGAATATCCCAGCTTCTTTCTCCTCTTGCCTCCTGACATCCTTCTGGCACCTCCCAATGGCCAAACCCAAGCAGAGGCCAGAGAGCAAATGAGCCCAGCTGAACCAGTCTATAAGGTTAGTCTCCTAGGTTAGAGAAGGGTAAAGAAAGGTGGCAAGTGGATATGGAAGAGCAAATGGAGACCACCCAGCACTTCCAGGTTAAGGAGTTCATATTTTATCCCATTAGTGATGGGTGCCATTGAAGGGTTTTGGGTAGGGAGGCAACTTGGTCAGATATGGGTTTTCACAAAGACCTCCATAGCAGTTACTCAGTGGACAGAGCTGCAAGCAGTTAGGCATGAGCTAAGGAGACCTGCTGGATCAGGGAAAAGAAAGGCCAAGGTGAGAGATGGTTGGTGGGGAATAAGAGATTGAGATAGAAGGAGATGGATAGATATAGAATGAGATGGAATATATCCAGGTGAGAGATGATGAGGAGCTGGAAAAGGGCATAGATAGAAAGGAAAGAAGGAGGTTAAGCTTTGATTTTAAAAAGAAAAATACAGAAATTGATGGCTCTTAGTGAAGACAAAAGCCAAGATTCTCTTGGATGTCCAACTAAGTTTCGTTTGGGACAAGTTGAATTTAAGCTGATATGTGCCATCAAAGGGTAGATATCTAGCAGATACTCTGATTTCAATTCAAATATTGATTGGTCTCTGTCCAGAGATTTAGATATCAAAGCCATCAGTAGGTAAATTCTACTTTAAAACCATGAGAGTGAATAAAATATCCCAGGGAGAGAGTGTGTCCAGAGAAGAAGGCCAGGTTTTCTGCTGGGAGTATCAGCACTGAGAGGCAGGAGGAGGAGAGCCACTACAAGGGAGACAGAATAAGAGAAGACAAGGAGAGCCAGGAGAATGAAGCTTCCGAGAGCAGAGGCTAGAGGGTCAACACCATTAAATACATGAGAAAGAAAAGGATAAGAGCGACTGCGGGTTCGAAGTAAGTCATGGGTGTAATGACTGAAGGTGGTGGGTGGATTGCCACGGACTGAGGAATGAAGTGAAGATGAAGAGGTAGACTCTGGAATGTAGATTCTTCTGCTTACAAGTCTGGATGACGAGAGAGGAAAGTAGAATGATACTTCGGAGGACCACCAGGTGAGTGAAGTTTTATGGTATGAAATCAGCTTTGAAAAAGAGCTGGTAGAGAGGGAGAAGCAGAGAAGAGGGAGAAGCTGATCATACTTCCAAAGAGGGAGGATTGCTGATGGAGCCCAGACCTGGAGGGACCAGAGCCGAGAACTTTGTACATTCCTTGCCTGGTTATTTGTCCAGACCCCCAAACCCCACTGCTAGGCTGGGGGCTGTATATCTGCGGTGCCAGGCACAGTGTCTGGCCCATGGTTGTCATCAGTCAATGCTTGCTGAGTGAATAAATGACTGAGTGGATGGCTGAGTGGATATTCACACTATAAGATCAGAGTAGAAGAAAAGACGCTTCTCTCTACCACTCACATGAGAAGGCTAAGGTTCAAACATAAACTCACCCAACAGAACTCCAGACACCTTGAGCAGTGAGGAAATCTTCAAGATTTACTTTACATACACACACCTATAAACGAAACCCCTAACCTTATCAAGCTGGATGAAGACCTCTGGTGAGAGTTACTGGATTAGAATCAGAGAGACTGGAAACCAACAATCTTTGTGTTTAGGTGAGCTGAACATTTTAATAGCACTGATTTTTATTAGCTCATTTAATTTGGCTTATAAGAGGCTACTCTGATTGTGCTGTTTCACTTTTTACCTTGAGGGGCGGGGAGTCAGCTTCTTTCTCAAGGCATTTCTTTAGGTTTTCGGTTGAAGTTCTCTTCCAGAACAACTAAAGGTCTGGCCACTTGCAAAGGGAGCTGAAGAAGGGGTCACACTTGATCCAAGTCTCCAAGACCATGGCCTCCATAGCTCATGCCTCTTATCTGGGAATAGAAATACTGTGGACCCGCAACTGGCCACATCAAACAAGAAAGTCACATGCACGGTGATTGGCTGAGAACACGCTGAAAGACAAAACAAGAAATGTGGTCATTTTAGGAAGAGGGTGAGGGTAAATGGGGGAAAGCAAAGAGCTGGTATTTCTTTTGAGAAGTAACATGAAGGAGCAAAATGCACTCACTCCTTTGGTCCCAGCTTCCTGTTCCCCATTGGTATGGGCAAACCTCCCAGGAACTACACCTATAAAATGGAAATTCATTCAATTAAAATTGTCCCCTGCAGTGTGCCATACACTGAGCTGGGCATTTAGAGAACATCAGTGAACAATAAGAATACCCCTTCTTCTGCATGTTCTAAGAAGCAAATGACATAGTGTCTACAAAATTACTTGGTGACAATTTATTAAAGGGGCCAAATTAGAGGTAATCACAATAATTATGGTGCTTCTCATATGTGGAATATAATGACACAACAATGTGCCAGAGGGGGAGGGTTGACAGAATCATTCAATGTCTTGTCAAATGGTCTGTGAGTTCCATGAATCCAGGGATCGTGTCTACCTTATTCATCTCTCTGATTCGCTAGTGCTGTCCTTGATACATACATATCAGGTTATTAATAAGAAATCATTCTCAACTGATTATTGCCAATTAAGTTACCAAATACCTCCAAAATGTGTGTTAATCTATAAATACCACATGACCTAGGGTCCTTCTGACAACTAGAGGTAATGCAAGGCACTGGATAAAATGCCTGGTTCATAGAGGTGCTCAGGAAAGCCAACCCATTCCTGGGGGTCACTTCCTATTTGTAGACTCACCCCAGTTGAATTTACTCACTTGGTGGTCATGGGTGAAGGAGTCTTCAGAGCCCCTCCAGGGACTCCCCACATGTATAAGGGAAGAACTAGGCACAGTGACGTGACGGGAGGTGCCCAGAGACACTCAATAGAAGACAGGGCTGGGGCCAGGTCAAGCTCCAGAAGGGATGCAGGAAGCTGAGACTAGCCAGTGCCCTCAAGGTATGTCAGGTATAATTAGAGAGATCAGTTTCTCACCACTAACAGTTAAATCCATCTTGGCTGATTAAACGTCAGGTGCAGTGTAGAAATGTGAGGACTTCAGCTAGGCTCTGAGAGGGGTGTGGGGAGGAGCTGGGTGGGGGTTATAATTAGAGAACACACTGTGAGCAAGACCTCGGAGGTGTCAGTGGGTGTGGTCAATCCAGGATTCAAGAGGACAGCCAGACTGGGAAAGAGACAAAGCTATCTGACCTACACCAAGTCCCTACACATGCCTGCCAGGGCTCCCCACCCTAGCTTATTTCACCCTTCCCATAAACTTACGAGACAGACTGCTGTTGTTGCCAACTGGGACTCCTTGGTAAACACCAAAGTTGGCGTTTGAACCAGGTCAGTCTAACAACAAAGCTTCCATGCCTTTCACTCTATCTGCATGTCTTCCTGAAGGGATCAGGTGGGGCCACCTTGGTGATGAGATCTCCCACTGGAAATAGGGAGATCTTGGTTCTACCCCTGAATAGCAGATGACCTGGGCAAGTGATGTAGCCTCCCTCCCACTTCCCTCCTGTCATATGAGGTAGTAATGGTTCCTGTTTTGTAAATGGGAACAGCAATTCCTGCCATATGCCTGTCTCAGATCAGCCCCCGGGGGTTTCCCCCGTGAGGTTCTCACCCCAGGAGATGGGCTGAGGGTGTGCCAGTGTCACTTTTCTCCTGGAAAAGAAGAGCGTGGCAAATCAGGCACAGCTTTTTAAAGCTTCTACCCAGTGACACACTCATTTCCACTTCTTGGGTCAATGCAAATCCAGTGGCCACACCCAAGCTTAAGAGGCAGGAAAATTCCCTCCTACTCTGTGTCGGGTGAGAGAAAACTGGAAAGAGTAGTGACTAACTACCACAGGTAACTCACAGTTGTATCACTCAGAATGTTTTGCAAGAGCTTTTGACACACCTGAGTTAGGTAGATGTGATTCTAGGCACATCGACCTGTAAGATTTAAGATTTCCAAGGAGGGGAGGATAGAAGTGCTAAAGTTTGATAAGTTAGTGAAAACTACAGTCAAGGTGGTGTTGGAGATCAGTGGTGATGGCATGCAGGGTACGTTTGCAGTGGGAGAGCCTGGAAGGATGGGAGCGATGGAAAAGACACGAGAATGGTGCAGGTCCAACCTAGACTTAGGATGGTAGCGATGGGAAGATAAGGAAAATCCTCAGAAATCTTTTCATGCAATAAACAGTAACTGAGTAACTACTCTGCGCCAAGCACTGGGCTAGGCACCGGAGGCAGGGACGGGTAAGAATGACCTGATTGTAGAGGCCCTTCCAGTCCCGGTGGGTGAGACAGATCTGGACAGCTCTTCCTCACAGGAAACACATAGAATTAATAAACCTTGAGCTTGGATGTGGCCGCTGGACTGTCTTTGGCCAAAATGTAGAAATAAGCATGTCACGGGGCATCCTCTGTTCTCACCCTTGTGCCTGCCTCACAGTAAGACTCAACACTTAGCTGTATCCCCAAGAGAGTAAACCTGAAACATGCCATGAATGAGGGATCTCCATTTGACTGAAGATGTCATGGAGAGTCTGAAAAGAGTTCTCTCTTTTCACATGCCACACAGCAGGACGTATCCCAATCTCCCTCCAATGACGTTCTTCTTCCCCTAGCTTGTGCTTTGGCCACCGTGGCCTTACTTTTTTGTTCCAGGGCTCCAAGCCCTCCCCTCCCCCATACTCCTAAAGCTCTTCCTTTTCTTTTCCAAAGCGACTTAATTTTCCCTCAGAGCCTCTCAGAGTTTGCAGTGTGGGACACACCACGGTTCCAGGCCGGTGATCGTTCCTCCTTAGAACTCGCCATCTTTAGAAGAGGAAACAGGTGGTGAAAATCAGCATTGGCTTTCTGTCTTCCCAGTTGCCTTCCCTGACCCTCTTCGTGGCCAGGATAATAGTGGCTTCAGCCAATCTGTTACCTAACCCTCTCTCAGGGGGCTCTGAGAAGACAAAGCAGGTCGTTTACTTGTGCCTGGCCTCATCTCACTCCTCATCAGGCACCCTCCCCTCTCTCTGTCAGCTCTTCCCTGTCACTTAGAGCTCTCCCAGAGGAGCCAGCCGGACCTCCTGAAGGGTCCACGGGCATCCCCAGGGCACTTGGGGGTTTGTGACTTTCTCTGGATGCTAGAATTCCAAGGGGCTTGGAGAAGGAGATAGAAGCTCCTGCTTGGGAATCCTACTGACCTTTCTCCCCCACAGATGCTCTGTAAAAACTCAGCTCATGATGCCCCAACTAGATGGGTAGAATTAATGTTCCAAATAAAAACTAAAGGACGAATATTTATAAATGCTCTTTCTAGAAATGCTAAAGCAATTATTATGTATTGTCCATATTTAAAATATATAAAGAAACAAAACTAAAGCTGAATGAGTGACATTCCATTCTGATGAATAGTGCCCATTCATCAAATGATGTTGGGATCCCTTTCCTACCGCTTGTCCGAGATGCTAAACTGCTGGCTGGACTCTGCCTCATCCCCAGCACCTCCTGGAGAAGGAGAAGGTCCACATGTGTAATGCCTTGAATAGGGCTCCTGTCCTCACTTCAGTCAGGCCTTCTAAAATCTCCCCAGGCCCTAAAAAATGGTCCATGATAAAGCCCTTCCCAACAGAATGAGGCAAGTGTGAGCAAGGTTCTGTCTCTCCTAGCCCCTGGAGGGGCCAGGGCTCGGTGTAGAACAGGGCAGTGGTGATGGGGAGGGGTGCACAGGACAGACAGAAGGCACCCGTGAGAGCCCCTCTCCTCAGGAAACAAACAGACTTAACGAAGCTTGAAGCAAGTCCACCAATCTCAGTACGTCCTTTTCCTGGAAAGCAAACAAGAGCCAAATGGCTACGAGGAAGCAGAAAACGCACTGCCTGCAGAACTTCTTCCTCCGAGCCTTCCTGTTGGGGCGTCCATTCTGGCTCAGCACCCTGTTTCTGCTACAGAATACAGAGTAAACACCCACCCCGGCTGCTCTGTACTGCAATGGAAGTAGGAGAACCAGCACTCTGGCCCAAGGAGAACCTAATAGGACTCAGGACATCTCGCACCTTCGGTCAGCTGGTCAAGGCTGAGAAGCTTGGCTGTGCTTTGCAGACCCACTGCTCTGGGGCATCACAGAGTCAAGGTCCCTGCCCTACTGTATTAATCATGTTCTTTATTTTCGACATTTTCTGATGCTTTGACCTTGCTGACCCAAGAGAGACTCCCCGTCCCATGGCTAGCCAATTTCTAGAAACATTAAAGGACCCACAGGCAAGTGCTACTTTCACATGCAAACCAACCAATCCAAAGACCTCACCCCCAAACATCTCTATCAGCTTCTCACAGGGCTGTTAAGCACCCGGCCAATATTCCCCCACGCTAATCACCCCAGGACCGGGCACCAGACAACTCAGGACAGCCCCTACAGCCCAGAGCCTGCTGAAATTATTCAAACTAGCCAATTCTAAGCCTGCGTAACCTGCCTTGCCCATTGCTTCTGCAATACAGACTCTTGCAATGTGTTCCCTTTGCTCTCTCTGACTCCTGACCCACTCTGCTGCTTCCCTGAGTGGCCTCAAGTGGTGCGATGTGCCCCCTTCTCTTGGTAACTGTGAGTAAAAAAACTAGTTTTTCAATGGCAGTCACCTTCTGGTCTGTGGGCCTCACTGTATCCACACAAAATGAAACCTACATTTTACAACACCTGCCTTGGGCTGAGGGCTGGAAGGGGCGTGGGCAACACTTGAATGTTGCTTAGCTCTGCCTTAGATGGGGGCGAAGAGCTTTTGACTACTCCCAGTCTTTGGGTATCCTGTAACTTCTGTTGGGATTAACACCGTAAAGGCAAGGCCTGGGGCAGAGAGGTGAGTCACCGACGATTTGACAGATTCTAAAACAGAATTAACTCTAGTAAGGGTTTCTCATGTACCCGTGTTTTGCAGTGCAGCTTGTCAGAATCCAAAGCCTATGTATATTCTTTCCATAAAATCCTACAGCCTTCTTCAATTAAGGTGTCTATAACACAAGTCAAGAGCATAAAGGTCTATGTCAGAAAACCCACTCCCCTCCCCCCATGCCATCCACCCGCCATGTTTCTCCTCTTTTCTGATACCAATACCACACTCACAATGATGTGGGGATTCTCCCCACAAGCAATTCTGCCACACCAGTTGCGTGCCCTCCAACTTCACTCCACTCTGACGCTACTCAGAGATAACATCTGATGACGCAGGCAAGGGCTCGGTGTCACAGGACAGCCCCCGCTCCCTTCACACCAATCACAAGTAGTAGGTCCCAGGGTACTCACAACATCTGTCCCACTTGGCTACAAATCGGAGGTTCCCGTGAGCCTCTCCCCGTGTTCCATTTATTCGCTAGAGCAGCTCCTAGAACTCAGAGTAACAGCTTACTAGTTTCTCGTAGGATATGATAAAGGACCCAGATGAAACACCAGATGAAGAAACTTCACATAGGGTGAGGTCTGGGAGGGTCTCAAGCACGGGAGCTTCTGACCTCGTGGAACTGGGGTGTGTCACTGTCCTGGAAGCTCTGGGAACCCCATATTTTGGGGATTTTTATGGAGGCTTCATCACAGGGGCATAACTCACCATCAAGTCCACTTCCACCCTCTCCCCTTACTGCAGAATGGGGGTGGGCCTTCTAACCACGGGTTGTTCTTTCTGGTGACCAGCCCCATCCAGGAGCCCCCCAAGAGTCACCTCATTAGAACAAAAACCACTCCTGTCACCCAGGAAATTCCAAGGCGTTTAGCACCTTTGTGTCAGGAACAGGGTCAAAGACAAAGGAACAGAAGATTTTCCTAGTACTCCAATCTCTTGGGAAATTATAAGGGTCTCAGGAGTTCTGTGCCAGGAACTGGGACTGAGACAAATTTATGTATTTTCTCTCATCTCGTAAGGTCCAACCTATGCAATTGGAATCCTTGTGATTAAATGTGCTTGAAAATAGATTACGTACATCTCTGCCTTCTTAAATTAATTCAAAGGAGGCACAGCAGGCCATAAAACAGGCATCCAAAATAAGAATATTTAAGCTCCGAGTGAAGGCTGAAGTACGTACTCACCTGTCAGTGGGACATCGGAGCTTTAAGTGTCCAGATAATACCTATTTCAATGGTTTAAGAAACATATGTTTCATTTTTTTCTAGCTTTCTGGAAAGTTAAAGTAATCCTAATTTCTATTAGTATAATTGAGAGATGTCTTTACTGATTCTTTCCTATTCTCAATTGCAGAAAGGGGCAAACAAGGACTAAAGAAGTGAAGTGCCCTGAAATTGATGGCTTGAAAATAATGGAGCTGGGCTCTGAAACCAGATCCGTCAGGCTCCGGAAGCCCGATTTCTTCACCTCACTCATGTCTGGGCTGAACAGCTAACACTGTCAGGTTGGTGACTTATGGTGACTAGTATGTTACGAAGTTTTATCTAGAGCAAGGCTCATCAGTAGTGCTGCTGGAACGGAGTGAAATGCCACGAACCTCGCAGGGTAGCAGAGAATCCAGCTCCAGCCGCCAGATGCTACAACAGACTTCTGACGGAGGGCAACACCACGCACCGCTCATTTAGGGAGCATTGACCGCACACACCCCTCTGAGCAGAAACCTCAGAGTTGGGAGCCTCTGAGACCACTTTATCCCGCTCTGTCTCAGTCTGTTTTATTTTCCTAAATGTCATGACTATCAGTTTTTCACCAGTGCCCCTAACTAGGAGCTGGTCTCAGTTAAGAGTCTAGGACCTGCCCTGGTTGCAGTTGTGAAGTTCGATGGCCCCGAGCTGTGCAAGCCTTTGCCTCAGCGCTTGTACCTTCGACAAAGTATTTCTGAGTGATTGATCTTGGACTCCGCTCTGTACCCACACAACTAGTAAGACCGACCCACTTTTCTTTTTTTAAGATTGATTTATTGATTTGGGAGGGAGAGAGAGAGAGAGAGTGGGGAGCAGAGAGAGAGAGAGACTCTCAAGCAAACTTCCCGCTGAGTGCAGAGCCCGTGCAGGGCTCAATCCCATGACCCTGAGATCATGACCTGAGCTGAAATCAAGAGTTGGACGCTTAACTGACTGAGTCATCCAGGTGCACAATGACCTCCCCACTTTCTAGTTGCCAGACTAGAAGGCCAGGTTCTCCTTCCAGCTGCACGAATGAGCTGTGTGACCCTGGGAGTCATTTCACCTCTATGCACTTCATTTTTGTCAGCTTTGCAGAGAAGACAGGTGAGGGGTGACAGGTGGCTCGATGGCAGAGGGAGTTGTCCCTACAATCCAGCAAACGCACTTACCGGTGTTCACCCAAAGAATACAAAAACACTAATTCAAAGGGATGCATGCACCCTGATGTTTATAGCAGCATTATCCACAATAGCCAAGATGTGGAAGCAGCCCCAGTGCCCATCAATTGACCATATAAATGGACCATGTCCATCAATACATATAAAACATAGATACATGTAAAATATCTGTTAATGGGGAAAGAGGTGGATTTGCTGGTCTATCCATATAGATCAGGTGGGTAGGAAGCCCAAGAAACTGTTCATAGTGGTTCCCTGTGGGGAAAGCTATAGGAAAAAAAAAATATGCTTTCTGTTTTTATTTTGCATCTTTTATTCTGCTGGACTCTAATCCGATGGCATATTATTTGGCCATAAAAAAGAATGAAATCTTGTAACTTGCAACAATGACATGGACGGAGCTAGTGAGCATCAGGCTAAGTGAGATAAATCAGTCAGAGAAAGACCAATATCCTACCGTTTTACCCATATGTGGAATTTAAGAAGCAAAATGAAGGAGCAAAGGGAGAAAAGGGAGAGAGAGAGAGAGACAAACCAAGAAAGAGACTCTTAACTATAGAAAACAAACTGATGGTTACCAGAAGGGAAGTGGGTGTGGGGATGGGTGAAATAGGTGATGGGGATTAAGGAGGGCACTGGTGATGTATGGAAGTGTCGAATCACTATATTGTATACCTGAAACTAATGTAACACTGTATGTTAACTAACTGGAATTAAAATAAAAACCTAAAACAAAGAAACAAAGCCAAAACAAGACCAAACATGCTAAAAATGGCTATCTGTTTCACTATAGCCTCGGGACTCTGGAAAGTCCCTGAAGCCCTTCTAGGGGTTCACAAAGTCAAAATCATTGTCCCAATACTTTAAGATGTTATTTGCCTTTTTCACTCACTTGCTGAGGAAGGGACAGTGGAAGTTTCCAGAGCCTATGGTAATATCACGACATATGGAATGCAGCAGCAGATAGGAGAAACCACCTGGCTTCCAATAAGATCTGCAAAAATGTAAAACAATGCCACTCTTCTAATTATTTTTTTGTTTTGGAAACTACAGGTATTTTTTATAACTATGTTTCTGTTATGTCATGGCTTTATTATTGTTTTAAAATAATGGTTTTATAGATATTACTACAGAAGCAAAAGTTTTGGAGGTTCTCAGTCATTTGTAAGGGTGTAAAGGGGTCCTGAGGGCAGAATATTTGAGACCACTATGCCTGGCAGTCAAGAGGGCAGGGTCACATTCTGCCCAGAAGGACCTTATGGACTGAATGGGCCTGATTTGTTCAGCAGGGGTGGAGTCCAGGCTCAGGCAAGTGGATGACAAGTGGGGAGAGGAGGTCAGGAGGGTCTTCCCTGCCAGAGAAAGCCCCACAAGGCATAAAGAAAGAAGGGTGAGCTGGCTGACATGGAAGTCTTAGAGAGCACACTCTCAGCCCCCAGAAGAGACTGGTGGGGGTGAGCAATGAGGACCCCTCCTAAATTTCTGACTTGCTAATTCAGTGACATAAGGAATTCTAGAGAAGGGGATCTGGATAGAAGGATGCTAAGTGTGGTTTTCTGCAGACGGAGGTTGAGGTGTGTGGGGGCTTCTTGTCACCACCCACAATATGGGAAATCAGTTTCAAGTCCTTAAGCAAATCTAGGATAAAGGAGATGCTTAACAGAATAAATCTTAAAAGTTCTCATCACAAGAAAAAAAATTGATGATACATGATGATAGATGTTAACTAGACTTGTGATCATTATTTGTTGTATATCATCATATTTGGAATCGCTATGTTCTGCATCTGAAACTAATATAGTATTACATGTCAATTATATTTCTATTTTTAAAAGACGATGCCATATGAACGGCAACTTATAGTCCTTAAAAAAAAAAACACAAGGATAGCGATTCAGTCCGTTTGGACGCAAAGAGCTGAGCGTTGGAAGCCTGACTCCAGCACCTGCTGACTCCAGTGGGTGGGCAATCCTTAGCCTCTTTGGGCCTCGGTTTTCTCATCTATAGAATGGGAATTTAAAATAGTCCCTACTTTTTAGGATTGTTGTGAGAATCCAGTGGGCGAGCATGTAAAATACTCAACGCAGTGGCCAATAAAATGCCTTTTCTATGGGGAGGGGGGGCTCTGGAGGCGGCCTGGAAACCTTTTCGTTCTTTCTAAAGTCACTTTCCCTTCCCACCAAGCTGACTTAGTCACCCACTTGGCAGCGGCCGGGCTTGATGGCTCACAGGCCCGCCACATCGCACCTGGAGAAGAAGGAAAACAGGCCAGGGGCCGCGCACCGGGGCCCAGTCGGCGCCCCAGGCCCCTCTGCCCCACCTCTTTCGCGCGGGGCTCCCGCCCCACCGCCTGATGTCGCCCCACGGGCGGCGGCCAATCAGCGCGCGCGCCGCCCTCACCTGCTCCCTGGCTCGCACCTGCGCCTGCGGGGCGGGCCGGGCAGGATGCTAGCGCTCTTCTGGCCGCACCTCCACTACCTGCGCTCGCTAGCTCGCGAGCCTTCCTAAGCCTCGACGTGCCCACCCTGCCGTCTTGTAGCCCATCCCAAGCCTTTTGACGGCCTCCTTTCCTTAAAAGGCGGGTTCGTGAATTCCTGCGGGAGGGGTGGGGGGGAATGGGGGAGGGGAGAGAGAGGGTGGGAGCCACCCAGGGGTAGGGCTTTGCTTACAAGGTTGGCTTTGAGCTAGCTTCCCCCCGCCCCCCCCAAGACCCAAACTGGCTTTTTCCTCTACGCTGGCAAAGATTGTCACGGGTAGGCGACTTCACAGAAGAGGAAATTCGCTGGTTCCATGAGAGGACGGTGGAAAGAGGGTGTCATGGGTTAGGGCCCCCGAAGCGTGACTGCCCCACCCCCTCCACCCACTTCTGTGAATTTCCTTAGAGCCAAGAGCTTCATCTAACGTTGAGGCCCTTCCTGAAGATAATTCTAGGGGAAGACATGATGGCTCTGTTATATATCACCAATTGATTAAGATCTCTTGATACTTACAAAATGGCAGGCATCCTACTAAAATGCTTTTTACATTGTCTCATTTAATCTCTCCTTAGGAGGTTTGTATCATTGCCCCCAATTTGCAGACAGGAAAATGAGGTCCGGGGAGAGTGATTTACCCAAGTAGTAAGTGACAGATTGGTGTAACCACTCTTGCTTTTCCCCCCTCTTACTCCATAATGGAGAGGTTGGCATCCAGCTGAGAATCAGAACAGGGTATACTAATTTTCTTATCAGAGGATGGAAACAGGCCAAGAGAAAAACACCCATTTCGATGGTGACTGTCCAACCCATTCTCTCTTCATGGCAGCTCATCAGTAAATCCCATGATTTGTTTATTCCTTCCTTCAAAAAACATACGTTGGGTCTTTCCATGAGCCAGCACCATATGAAGGTAGTGCAGCAATCAGACGTAAACCCCTGCCTTCGTGGGGCTGACATCCCAGTGGGGCAAGGGTGGAGGGAGCCAGGCAATAAGCAACGAATGTAAGAAAATAGTAAGCTTATGATATGGTACAGTAGGTTCCATGAGAAAAAGAACAGAATAAAGAGGGTTGGAAGCATAGAGTAGGACTCCTTGAGAAAGTAGCAAGCATATGAGCTTACTGCTATCTTAGGGAAGAGTTTTCTAGGCAGAGGAAGTGGCCAGTGCCATTGCTCTGAGGCTAGAGTGTGCCCGGAGCCAACTAGGAAGCTAATAGGGCTGAAAGAGGGAAGGGGTGAATGAAGGGGAGAGAATGATAGATTTGAAGTCTGGGGAGAGACAGGAGGGGCAGCTCACATCCTGTAGGACGTTGCAGGTCATTATAAAGACTGACTTTGACTTGGGTGCCATGGGAGGCCATCAGAGTGACATGATCTGACTTTCGTTTTAACCATCAGCGTAGAAGTCAGGTAGATGACTCTACCGCTATGCTGAGAGCAGCACGCAGGGACTCATGGGTGGAAACAGAAAACCAGGTAAGAAGCATCCCTAGCAATCCAGTTGACAGATGTTCGTGGCCCCAGACAAAAGGTGGGGGCAGGGAAGGTAGAGAGAAGGACTTGGATTTTGGATCTCTGTTGAAGATAGAGTTGTTGAATAGGATTTGGTGATTGCCTGGACATGGGTCATGAGCAAGAGGAGTCAAAGGTGATTTGAAGGTTTGACCAAACTGAAAGAATAGAGTTGCCGTCACCTGAGACAGGACATGCTACGGAAGGAATGTCAGTAGTGGGGGTTAGGAGTTCACTTTTCTTTCTCAGCGATTGTGCAAAGAAGTGATGAGGCACAACCGCATTCGGTGTAGGGCTTTCCCCATGCTCCCGCGTGCTGCTTCATTATGTGGCTTGGGCTCTTAGAACACCATATGTCCCAGGTTCCTTTCTACCACCCTTGCCTGGTACATTTTTATCTTAGGGAAATGGTACCTTTCTATGAATCCTGTGCTGATACCAAGTGCCTGATGTCAGGCCTCCCTCCTCTGCACAATCTCAGCCCTCAAGTCCAAGCCACCCAATATGACACTGGGTTATATGCTGTCATTTGTAGTTCACTACTTCCTTAAGGTTTGCTAGCTATGGTCCTTAAAAGGTCAAGGCTCACACTTTATCTTTTGTATCTCACAGGGCACCTAACGCATGAAAGCGGCTCATAATGGGACTTGATCAGAGTGTACTGACTGAGCTGCTTACATTGTGGTGAATGACTATTGCCGTATCAAATGGGAGCCCCAGATTTGGGATCATGGAGTCAACATTTCTGTAGTTCAAACATCTTGTCATCAGGTGAGAAACCTAGGTCCCAGAGAGGATAAGTAACTGGTCTAAGGTCTTTTAGGGAATTAGAGAGCTGGGACTAGGACTTATTTGCTCTGATTTTTAGACTGGCGCTCTTACCCCACTCTCATAAATCTGGGCCTTAGGCAACTGGCATCTCCTAAAATAGACTCCAGTTTGAGACCCAAGTTGGTTCAGAGTGGATACAAAAGAGGGTGTTTTGAAATAGACATTCTCAACCTTTGTTGGTGGTAGTATAATTGCCACAACCTCTTTGACAATAAGTAATTAAACTTTATAAATGAACAAACCCTTTCCCCAGGAAATCCCTTTCTAAATATTTATCATAAAATAGGCTCAGATGTGTGGGAAGTGCCGTTTATGCAAGATTAGTTGCATTACCACATCGGGGTTGCGGTAGCAAAATCTGGAAAGAACCTAAAAGAACATTAATAGGGAGGTGGCACAATAAATCCTAGTCACCTGTGCAAGGTATGCAGTTTAAGAAGGAATACAGTAGGGACTTCTGGGTAGCTCTGTTGATTGAGCGTGTGATTGTTCTTGGCTCAGGTCTTGATCTCAGGGTCAGGGGTTCAGACCCCGCATTGGGGCCCTTAAAAAAGTTATACTAAATAAGTAAATAAATAAATAAAATAAAAAGGAATGCAATAGATTCTTGTGCTGAAATGAAGTTTCAGGCAAAATATTGAACAGTGTGTATACAAGATGGTCTCATTTGTATAAAAAAGATACAGACCTATCTACATAAATATGCTGTGTAAGCATAATATATTTCTGGATGGAAACACAACAAATTGATAACAGCAACTGCTTCTGACAAGGAGAATAAGGGAAGGAGGCTTATCTTTACACACATTTGATTTTTTTCAACATTTCTACAACCCTTTTTTTAAAAATGAATATAATTAAAATACATTCATATCATTTATTTTTTTATAATAATATTTTTTGTTATATTATGTTAGTCACCATACAGTACATCCCTGGTTTTTGATGTAAAGTTCCATGATTCATTAGCATTCATATCATTTAAATGCTAAACATTGCAAAAAATTTTGCAAGAAGGCCTTGCCCTCCTCCCATTTTTTTTTTTTTTTTTTTTTGGCTGATGACCTGGATGAATAAGTCTGCTGCTGTCCAAGGAAGGAAACCTGTCAGTAACCATTTCCCTGAGAAAGCTCACTGATTTTGACTGTCTTTTGCATGTTCATTCTTGCCAGTGACTGTTGATAAACTTGGAAATGACTCCACTAACTAGGTGTCCCTCAGAGGCCAGACCTCAGAAGGAGATCAAGAAAATGAGCTTCCACCTGTTATCTCTCACCCGTTTCCTCCAAGGCTGGGCCCCAGGTTCGGGCAACTGTGATTCACCCACTTTTGCAGGAGGAAATAAGACCTCATATGGCAGCCACCAGCCCTGACCTAATGACTCAGAATCTTTGGGGTAAGGTTCTGGCAGTTACTTTTTTTTTTTTTAAGATTTTTATTTATTTATTTGACAGAGACAGAGACAGCCAGCGAGAGAGGGAACACAAGCAGGGGGAGTGGGAGAGGAAGAAGCAGGCTCATAGTGGAGGAGCCTGACGCGGGGCTCGATCCCACAACGCCGGGATAACGCCCTGAGCCAAAGGCAGACGCTTAACCGCTGTGCCACCCAGGCGCCCCTGGCAGCTACATTTTTTTATCCCCTCCCCTGCCCACCCAGATACTTCTGAGGCACACAGCTTTGCTAACTGCTCCCCTCTGCAATTCACTTTTGAACCCCATGAAACTTAGCTTCAGTAGTAGAAGGACAGTTTCCTAATGGGACCCTTGATATGAAGACACACAAAGTATCACCTATGAAGTTGTGGTTGGTGTGTTATTGCTTCCCACAAAAGATGTCCATGTTCTAATTCCTGGAATCTGGGCATGTGTTATCTTATATGGCAAAAGGAGTTTTGCAGATTAAATTATCACCCTGAAGATCCAGGTAAGCCTAACCTAATCACAGGACCCCTTAAAAGAGGAGAACTTTCAGAGGGAGACGTGACTACAGAAGGATGGCCAGATGGATGCAGTGTTGCTGACTTTGAAGGTGGAAAAGGGGGCCACAACCAAGGAAAGTGGGCAGTCTCTGGGAGATGAAAAAGGCCAAGAAACAGATTCTCTCCTAGAGCTTCTGGAAAGGAACTCAGGCTTTCAACACCTTAATTTTAGCCAGGGAGACCTATGTAGGATTTCCGACCTCCAGAACTGTAAGATAATGAATTTGTACTGTCTTAAGCCACTAAATTTAAAATAATTTGTTATAGCAGCTATAGAAAACATAAGTATTCTGGGTAAAAGTATTTAATGTGAATCTAATCAAGTGTCTATTTCATCAGGACTGCAGGAAATACGGGACCAAAGGAACAACTTAAATGATACCAGACAAACCAAGAATGTAACATGCTGGCCTAGATTATTTTAAAAAAATAATAATAAGGATAAGAAATCTCGGAGGGACTACTATGGATTAAAATAGATGAAAGAGACATGACCAAAGTCAATGTGTGATACTTGATTAGCTCCTGCTTCAAAAAAAAAAAGAGAGAGAAAAAAGAACTATAAAAGCTATTCTTGAGACAAATGGAGAATTTTTAAGATACTCCATATTTTAGATCAGATTATAGAATTATTGTTAATATTCTCAGGTGTGATAATGGAATTGTGGTTAGTAGGAAAATGTTATTATTCCCAGGAAATACTTACTGGAATATTTAGGGGCACAGTATTATAGTGTCTACAGCTTAATTAAAAAAAAAATTTAAAGAAAGTAGAAGTAAGGGAGAGAGTAAAGGAAGGGAGAGAAAAAAATAGAGTAAGGAAAGAGAAAGAAAGAATATAAATATACAAAATGTTAATTTCTGTTCAGTCTCGGGAAAGTTTCTGTGTACAATGAGATCATTGTATATTCTTTCAATTGCTCGTATATTTGAAAATGTTCATACTAAAACGAGGTATGGAGAAACCTGAACTAGTGGAACATTTGAAGATAGAATAATAGATCCTGAATCACCTGTTCTGGCAAATACTACAGATGGATTGATCCTCGTGTATTGGGTTTTGCGGTGTCTTCCAACCATGAACTCATTCATTCATTCATATATTTTTCTATTTGCATGCATATCAAGCATGCATTAAGAGTCTCTTTTTTCTAGGTTCTAATTCACAGAGATCACAGGGAGAGAACTCTTCCCAGGGGAAGGCAACGCTCAGGTTGAGATTTTCTGCTGAGCTCTGGGCAGTTGGCTAACCTGGAGTGAGAAAGACCCATTTCAGCTCTGCCTCCCCTGACAAAAGAGAAGGGAAAGGAATGGGAAAGACCTCCTCCCCTTGCATCCCCACAACCGTGAAGTGCAAGGTTGGAAAGTTGTGCTTTGTTCAATCCCAGTACACATAAGCAGGACACTTGACCCAAAGACTATCCATCTGTCCAAGCTAGGCAAAATCATTCATTGTTCCATTCAACTAAAGTTTCTTGAATTCCTACCATGTATCAGGAGCTAATAAAGATACTATGGATTCAAGTGGAAAAAACAAAGTTCTTACCCTTATGAAGTTTATATTCTTTTTGAGGGTGAGGATGAGAATAAATAAATAAATAAATAAATAAATAAATAAATAAATAAATAAAACAATGTCAGGCAGTGGTAAGTGTGACAAAGACAAACACAGCAGAATGAGGGGATAGGGAGTCTGGATGGCTGGAATGGCCTCCTGAGAAGTTGACCTTTGAGCTGAGACCACAGAGAAATGAGGGAAATTAGCCACATGACCCTCTGGGAAAGAGGAAAGAGCATGAGCTGAGTTCCTGGTAGCAAATATTCTTGGTATATTCTACAAGAGATAATGTGGCTGGAGTGGGAGATGGGAGAAAAGAGGCTGTAGAATAATAATACAAATAATAATAATAATAGGAACAATAATTATGTATTTGATCTTTGCCCTTGACTGCTGGCACAGAGCTCTTGAAGTCCTTGGGATTTCCTGAGGGATAGAGGTGATAGGCATGGGTTTTGTTATTCAGAACAAGCCCCTTTCCACCACACCTGTTTATGCTATGGAGGTGACTCTTGGAGAGTCCCTAGGTAGTTTCAGGATGGGGACTGATTGCCAGAGGAACCCCACCCCCAAAACCCTGGAGGAGAGAGGGACTGGATACTGAGTTTAATCACTAATGGCCGGGGGTTTAATCAATCATGTCTACATGATCAATCTCTACAAAAACGCCTAAACAATGGGATTTGGGGAGGCTCCAAGTCTGCGAACACATCCATATGCCAGGAGGGTGGCACACCCCAATTTCATGGAACAGGGGCTCCTGAGCTGGGGACACTTGAAGACCTCACCCCATGTACCTCTTCATCTGGCTGTTCATTATATCTGTAGGGGAGGAAAAGATTCCCCTGCCCTGCTTAGAGTCCCTGGTTTGGTCTGAAAATTAAACTGACAAAGACAGATTAATGGGAGAAAAGTAGGCAAGTTGTGCTAAGTTTTGACATGTACATGGGAACCTTCACAAGAGAATGAGGACCCAAAGAAGTGACCCAGGCAGAAAGCTTCTACACCTTTTAAACAAAGAAACAATACAGTTGTGAAGAATTGGCAAGGCAGAGGAGATTGGACCAGAGGTAGTCAATACTGAGCATTAACAAAGTGTGTTTATACTTCCTATAATTCCTAAATTCCCTGTCTCTGATAATAAGGATGTCTCCCTTCCTCCTGGTAGAGAAAGGGTTCCTCTCACATGGGATATTTCTCTCCTGCTTTCAGGGGGAAGAGCAAGGTGGTGTGGGTGGGCAGAGTGACTTTCCTGCTTCTTATGTTTTCTCAAACTCCTTCCATTTAAGATATTCAGGATACCAAAGTGCCATATTTTGGACTAGTGTGTCCTGAACCCCTTCACGTCCTTTGTAATAAACTCTACTAGTAAGCATTGCATTTTTCTGATTTCTGTGAGTCATTCTAACAAATCTGAGGGTGGGGTTTTGTGCCAATCCTTGACCTTGTAGCCAAGTTGGTCACAATATGGGTGACCTGGGGACCTGATACTTTCAACCAGCATCTGAAATGATGGCTGAGCCCTTAAAGCCGTGGAGTCTGAAAAGATTGAGTAGTTAGCATCAAAACTGAATTGTAGGACAGCTAGTTGGTGTCCAGAAAGTAGGAGAATTGGTTGATGTGGATTGGAGAAAAACCACACATTTGGTATCAGAAGTGTTATGAGTAAAAACAGATCATAGAATACTCCATAACTGATCTTGCAAATGCTTTCTTCTGTTTCAGTCTCAAAAGAGAACCCACAGAACTTCGCCCTCCTGTGGGAAGGATCAGAATTTACATCCTTTACTGCCACAAGGTGATCCGGATCCACCCATTAGTTTCCTGTCGTCATTTGGTCAAAAAGGATTTCGATTTGATGCAGGTCCCAAGTGTAATAATATACTATATTGATGACCTTATGATAATATTGGAAACCTAAGAGCAAGCTAGGACTGACTTGAATGCTATAGTGATTCACATGAACAACCGAGGGAGGTTAATAAATCCAATAAAGATGGAAGGACCCACCCAACCAGCGACGTTCTTAAGAACAATCTGGGTAGCAGCCATTCCAGGACATTTCACAAGTGACTGAAAATACTGCTGTTATTTATCACCCTCCCCCCAACCAAACAAGGAACCCTGCATTTGGTGGGTTTATCTAGATTTTGGAGAATACATATTCCACATCTGGAAATATTGCTAGTTCCTAAAGACTTCCTGAGAGAAGGCCATGTTTGAGTGGGGAGCTGAGCAAAAGCAAGCCACGTCTCAATTATGTGCAGAGATAACTCTCTCAGTGCTTTTAAGCCCTATGATCCCCACTCAGATATAATTTTAGAAGCATCTGCCACTGGACATGCAGACTGGAGACTATGGTGAAAGCCTGTGTGTGCCTCCCAGTGGCAGCCATTGAATTTTGGACCAGAAAATTCCACATGCTGCTGCCCAGTACTCGGCATTTGAGAGACAATTACTACCTTTTTGTTGGGCATTTGAGATTGCCTGTACGGCTGAAGGACATGAAATAACCACAAAACCTGAGATTCCCATAGTGTCTTGGGTGATGTCAGAGAAACACTCTAATAAGGAAGGTAAGGCCCTGAGAAGTTCCAGAATAAAATGGAAACAGTTTCTACAGGAACATGCTACCAGGGGAATTGAAGAGGCACCCACCTGTATGTGCAGGCAGATAACCTCTTTTCCTGATGACTGACTTTGGAACCACCTCAGAAGCCACCAAAACCTGTCACCACATGGACAGTGCCCAAGAACACCACTCAACTGACCAACCAAGAACCGCTTGGTTTATGGGACAGTTCCAAGGAGAATGAATAGTATCCTGTTTGGAAGGCTGCAACATTAAGACGTGCAGATGGAAAGACTCTGAAGAAGCTAAGAATAAATCAGCTCGATTGGCTGAATTGCATGCTCTTTTCATAGCAAAGCTGGAAGAATTGAACAAAGGTAAAAGCCTTTGAGTTTTTACCAACTCCTGGGCAGGAGCTAATGCTGGCCATGTGGTCAGGTAAATGAGCAGTGGAGAACTTGACTGGGATGTCCATAGAGGGAACAGCCCTATGGAAATTGCTGTGGGAAATTAAGGAGCGCATTGAAGTAAGACATGTTGATGTCCATCAGAACTCTTTCCCAGGTTCAAAAGATGATTGGAACCACCAAGTGGCCCTTCTGCTGCTCTCCCTTGAAGTGACTTATCTGGGTCCATGAGATGAGAGGATATGGCGGTGCTGTAGCAGTGCAGAGGTGAGCTGAGTCTACACAGATTCCTCTTGCACCCTCGGAGTCACAAAACACCAAGGACTATTCCGTCTGCCAACAAGAGAGTCTGCAAATGGCTATGGGGAAAATTCCCTGGGAGAAAGGGCCCGTCCATACCCGGCAAGTGGATACATTGGACAAATGCTGGTGGCTCCAGGAGGTTATAAATGGGCCCTGAGAGGATTAGACTCTCCAGATGGGGCTTTGCATACCCAAATGTATGTAACTACTGTTAAAGGATGGGAATGCAATATACTGGACCAATTTAGGTGACTGAGTTATATTGCTTCAGGCCAAAGGACGCACTTTACAGCCCATAGTGTCCAACAGTGGGCCAAGAGATATCACATCAAATGGGCATACCATGCTTCATATCGTTCTCAGAGGAGTGGTTTAATAGAGAACTGGAATGGGCAGTTGAACATTTGCCATCTAAAACAGGGGTGGGGGGAGAAATAGAGGCGTGTGGGACTGGTTTACCCTACTTCATGGACATGCGCTCACACTCAACATGAGCAGGGCTAAGGGTCCCCACTAGAGAGATTCCTCCAGTTTTCTGGGGGATCTGGGGAAGGGAGTGGGGGAGAATGCTGGTGTGATTTATACAATTCTCTGCCATGTCACTGTAACTTTCTTTTTTTCTACCTGATGTCATGCTTCCAGAGCCAGGGATCCAACTGCAGTTAGTGGAAGCGGAGATGATTCTTAAGTAGGAAGCCATAACTATACTTCTAAACCTTTATGTCAGAACTCGGGAGGACCTGATGGATAGACTGTGCCTGCCCCCCATCTGGGAAAGTTGGAGTTGACAGTAAATGTTATTGTTGTGCCTACTGGTTGAGACAGCCCACTAGCTGTGTACATGTGTAACCTTACCTTATGTGAATGGAAGTGGACTGAGGGGGAGGCACTTGCTAGACTCGTATTGCTGCCAGTAGTCTGGACCAATGTCCCTTCCAAAGGTGCAAAAGTTTGGATAAAAAAGACACACACACACACACACACACACACACACACACACATATATATACATAACATATGGAGAGAAGGAGAAATGATAGCTGAGGGTAAAGAAATGATAAGCAAGCTATGCATTAAGGGAAACCCAATATTATAATAATCACTCTAGAGAGGCTCAGAGCAAGGGAATAGTATTATCTCTTAGCACAGTTATACCAGATGTCCAGAAGTGTAAAGCTAGTGTTTTCCAAGACCACGCCTGCTTTTGGAACCTGACAAAGTCAAATGGCAGCCTGAAAATCTGAGTGAGATCACTCTGGAAGACATTCTGGTCATATGATATGGTAATGAACTGGACCAACCATTAATGACTAAATGGAACTTTAGTAACATGACTGTATCTTTGGACCCCTATCTTTCAGGCTGCCAAATTGTGCCCTGACCACACTACATTATGGTGTAATGCTTGGTGGTGTTGGTAAGATTCAACTACCTCATGTAAATGAGTCTTACGATAACTTGGTGTTGACTATCAAACGTATTGGGGGATTGCATCCAAACCTCTTGAGGACATACCTACAGACTTTGACTGGGCTGAGGAGGAACTAGATCTAGCTAACCACCAGTTGATTTCTATGCTGAATAGTCCTGCACAAGCTTATCATAAGTATAAACTGCAGTAGATCAAGGGAGGAAAGAGCAATCCAATTTTATTATAACAAAATAAAACGGCAGGCCAATGTGCCAGTGTGCTATGCAGAAATACATATCACCCTTGTTTTAGTGGATGGAAAACTTTTAAGCAGAATAAGGGGAAATGTATGTAATTTTCAAGAATATGAAGGATGTGTACTAAGGACGGCACGTGTTGTGAGGAGTACTGGGTGTTACATGCAACTAATGAATCATTGAACACGACATCAAAAACTAATGATGTCCTATATGGTGGCTAACTGAACATAATAAAAAAAAGAATATGAAAGTGTATGTAATGGCTTTATGGGACAAATTAGTTGTTTCTTCGAATTTATCTCTAGCCTACATTGGCTTCTCCTAATCTGTTAGGTATATTCATGTTGGTACTATTGCTATATCTCTTCTATAAATGCTGCATCAAATGTAAATGTTCTGACAGGTATGACCATTTTGCTGCAAGGGATCTGTAGTCAAAGACCAAGGGGCAGCTGGTGGAATAATAATAATAATAATAATAATAATAATAATAATAATAATAAATTTGGTCTTTGTCCCCAGTTCCTGCACACAGCTCCTAAAACCTTTGGAATTTTCTGAGTGACAGGAGTGATTAGAGCATCTTTTGTTATTCATAATGAGCCCTTTTCAACCATACCTGAGTTTATTTTAATTCGGTAACTCTGGGAAGCTCCCTAGATAGCCTCAGGATGAAGGCTAGTTGTCAGAGAAAACAACCCGCTGTGTGATTTGAGGGTTGCAACCTTCAGCCCCATTCCCCCTTCACCTCTGGGGGGGGAGGGGAGTTGGAGATTGAGTTCAGTTACTAATGGCCAACTATCTAATTAATCATGCCTACTTAAAGAAACCTCTTTAAAGACCACTAAACAATGGGTTCAGGAAGCTTACAAATTGGCAAACACATCCCTGTGCTGGCAGAGTGATGTAACCCAGCTCCGCGGGACAGAAGTTCTTGTGTGCAGGTGCCTTTGGACCTTGCCCTTTATGCTGCTTCGTGTGGCTGTTCATCTGCATCCTTTATAACAAAATCTAATAGCAATCAGAGCATTTTCCCAAGTTCTGTGAATCATAGAAGCAAATTACGTAGCCAGGGGTCCGAAGGTGGGGAGCTGGGGGCTGGGAACCCTCAGCTTTGTAGCCAAACTTTGACAGAAGGGTGGGAAGCTTGGGGACCTGATACTTAATACTGGCATCTGAAGTCAGGGTGAGCAGTCCTGTGGGAATGAGTCCTGGTGAGTCTGTTAACTCCAGGCAGTTACTGTCAGAACCAAACTGAATTGTCCAACACCCCATCAGGGTTAGAGAATTGGTTGATTACACGTAAAAATCATTAGACACAGAGAGAGCGCAGCCACCAGACCCGGAGGCTATGACGAGAAACTTGAATTCTCTTATAAGTACTCTTTTATCATTTGTATTTTTTGGAATACCAACTCTACATCTAGCTGCTTACATTTATTAATCCCTTTATTTTCAATATTCACAATGATCCCTTCCGATCAGTATTATTATGCACATTTTACAATTGAGATAAAAAGTAAGGTCAGAAAGTGTAGGTAACTTACACGTGGTCACACATATGGGGATGGGAGAAACACAATTTGAATTTGAACACTGTCTGACAATGTCTGCCTGGCAAAGGCAGCAGCAGAACTGAGAGTGGAGGTCGCCCTGCTGTGCGTGCATTCTTTGAGGGGCAGGATGGGAGTATGGAAAGAGAGGCAACTGCTCTGGCCAAAAACACACGACAAGTAAGAACAATGCAGTTCATGATACTACACCAAAGGGTTTTGTGAGAGGCCAGACAAAAAAGGGATAATGTTATTAAATAATGTGTCTGATGACATCGTTGTATTTTTCATTTCTTTTCGAGCATGTTGCCCTGTGGCTCCACACCATACTGTATGGATGGATGGATGGATGGGTGGATGGATGGATAGATGGATTTCTCTGCTTTGGAAGAAGAGCTAATTAGAAGTCATTTCTAATTAACTCCATACCCAAGAGGTACAAATTTCCCAGTTATAAAATGAGTAAGTCACGGGGATGTAATGTACAAAGGGTGATTAGCATTGCTAATACTGTATTATATATTTTAAAACTGCTAAGAGAATAGATCGTAAAAGTTCTTATTATAAGAAAAAAACTTTTGGGGCACCTGGGTGGCTCAGTCAGTTAAGTGCTGTCTTCAACTTAGGTCATGAGCCCCATGTCGGGCTCCCTGCTCAGTGGAGAGTCTTCTTCTCCCTTTGTCCCTCCCCCCAGCTCATACACTCGCTCTCTCACTCTCTCTCTCAAATAAATAAATAAATTCTTTTTTAAAAAAAGAAAAACCTTTTTTAACTATGTATGGTGATGGAAGTTAACTAGACTTATTGTGGTGATCATTTCATCTTATATACAAATATCAAATTATTGTCTTATATACCTGAAACTAATATAATGTGTGTCAATTATACTTCAAGTAAAAAAAAGAATACACATTGTATCAGTTTAAGAACTTTCATTAATATAATATATCACATTAACAGCTTCAAGAAGAAAATTGTGTTACTATTTCCATAAATGTTAAATAACTTCTGACAAATTTCAACACTCATTCCAAATAAATAAGTAAATAAATAAATAAGCAAATAAAATTCATTTCTTAGCCTTGACTCTCAAACTGACTTTCTAGGGACAGAGTAGTGTTAAATACTGGGCGCTTTTTTTTTTTTTTTTTTTTTTTTTTTTTGCAGGAGAGAAAGTCTTCTCTATATTGGAAAACTTCTCCTTTACTTATCAAGAACCAAGTCTGGCCACCTAGGATCACAAAATCACACCACAGGCCAAAGGAAGACCCTGGATATGATGTGCTCTGTGCAGGAAAAGGAAATACAAGAAGAATAGGGCAAAAGGGTCAGAAGCAAGTGTCCTGACTACCCCGGCTCAAGATTAAAGCCCGTGAAGGTGGAGGGATGTGAAGGACCATAGAAATATCTCCAGGGGATTGGAGTTAATGTAAGGGGAGAGCTTCATTTTTGCTCGCCTATCATCACTAAGGCAAATGGCAAGATCCTGAGAGATGGCTTTCATTGAACATGGCACCCACATCAAGGAGGCTATGGCTAAAGGATTTTGAGAGGGTAGTGCTCCCCAGAGCTGCTGTGCTCCCCATCCTGAGAAGAGAGACCTCACAGGTGGAAGCCTGGGATGCTGCCCAGGACCAAGTGCTTAAAAGCAGAGCCAAGACTAAAGAACCAGCCAGCAGGAGCCACACACATCAGCAAAGACCAAAAACCAGTGGCCCCACCCTGCCCCATACACTCCTTCCTGCCCCGAGAAGCCTTCCTGAGAGTGAGGTGGTGTAGGAGAAACTGCTTGAGAGAGGGAAAAATAACCCTGAGGAGCAGTTTTATCTTTGAACTTAATACTGACCCCAAAGAAATTGAGTTAACCCTAGAGAGAATAACTAAAATCCCAAAAAAGGAAGCAATCTTTAATCACCTCACTAAGCCCCTCTTCTGCCATCATTAGCAGGGATGAGGACTTCAGATCACAATGCCAGTGGTCCACAGAAAATGTGTGTGTTGCAGATCTGAATTGTAATGCATTCATTCTTGACTCTGGAAGATTGCCTTACTCACACTCTGAGCACCTTCGACATATTGATCTCTCAGTATTTCTGGAAATGCTCACTTCACCTGGCTGTCAGGTATCAGACGCCTGGTCTGCCTCACCTTACAAGTCACTACTTCTCGGTTGCCTTTGGCAGCTTCGTCTCCTCCTTCCAACCTCTATATGTTGGAGTGCCCCAAGGATTGGTTCTTGGAGTCATGCTTTGGTCATCTACATTCCTGACTCCCAAAGTATCCCAAGACCAATCTGTTCTCTGGGTTCAGACTCATTTGTCCAACTGCCTGACAAATTGCATGGATGTCCAGTAGGCATTTCAAAGTAAGCATGTCCAGAACTTTGACTCCCAACCTGCTCCTTCCCCAGGTGCCCCCATCTTTATAAATGACATGGTTATCCCTATAGCCACAGTTATCCTTTTACCCAGGTTGTAAACCTAGGACCCATCCTTGTGTCCTTTATTTCCTTTATGCCATACATCTGGTCCATTAGCAAGTCCCACTGGTCTACCATCAAACCACCCTCATCTCTAACCTTGAATCCTAACCAGGCTTCCTGCCTCCATTCCCCTATACAGAATTCTCTACCTCACAGCCTGAGAGAATGGTTTAAAACATAAGACAGACCTGTCACTTCCCTGCCCAAAACCCTTCAAAGTCTTCTGTCATATACGAAGTAAAGTCCAACCTTTTTTTGTGGCTTGTCATCTCTATATAGTCCGACCCTTGCTTCTCTCTGTGGTCTCATTTCTAATTTGTAGCACCTCCAACTCATTTCTCTGCTTTGCTTACCCTGATCCAATTACACTGACCCGCTCCTAGTTTCACACACCCCAAACTTACTCCTGACTTGAAATCTTTACCCCTTGTCTTTTCCTCTGCCCAGAAGGCCTTCCCTAGGCATTCTCACGGCTGATTTAACTCCCCTCTTCCTAGAGACATTCTTGATCTCTCTCTCTCTCTAAAATAGCACCCCTCCATCACTTTCCATGTTCCCCATGAGTAGACAGGTTGGCTTGAGAACAAAACTGATACAGAAGACAGCAGAGTTGAGAAATGGAGAAAAACACAATAATGATATATCTTTCTATAATCATCTATCCATAACAAATGGCCTAATGGTGTAAGCCCAAGTGTCTGCACTTGGATTCTTTGCAGGATCGTGAGCCAACAGAATCTCTTTGTCTGAAAATTCTGTTCGGGTTGTGTTTTCTGCCACTTGTAACCAAGAGTCTTGATCCTAAGAACCAAACCCATGTCACCCACATGCTGTCTACATTGGCATGACTTTAGTATTCTGTCTTCATCAACATGGCTTTACTCTGCAAGGGAAGTCTTTTTTGTTTTTGTTTTTGTTTTTTTTTAAGATTTTATTTTATTTTATTTTATTTGAGAGAGAGAGACAGCAAGAGAGGAAACACAAGAAGAGATAGTGGGAGAAGGAGAAGTGGTCTTCCTGTTGAGCAGGGAGCCCAATGCGGGGCTCGATCCCAGGACCCTGGCATCATGATCTGAGCCGAAGGCAGACGCTTAACAACTGAGCCACCCAGGTGCCCTGGTAAGTCTTTTTTTAAATTATCCCTTAAAATAATCTCTCTCAGTAAGGGTGCGTGGGTGGCTCAGTCACTTAAGCATTTGACTATTGACTTTAGCTCAGGTCATGATTTCAGGGTCTGAGATCAAGCCCCAAGTTGGGATCCTCGCACAGCAGGGAATCTGCTTGGGATTCTCTCCCTCTCTCCCTCTTCCCTTACCCCTGTCTAGCCCCCTCTCTAAAAGAAAAAAAATCTGTCAATAAAATCAACATTGTTTAGCAATGTAAGTTTTTTGTGAATGTAAAAACTGCTAAGTCATGCTTCAAAGTTACTGACAAAAACAAATTGTGCCATCAATGTCTTTGACAACATGACTCAGCTATTCCAGGGAACGGTTGCCCAGGGAGATAAAAAGTTGCAAATGACTTTATTATTCTTGTTAGGAGCTTTTTGAAATCAAACCAATTTAAGTGAACATCAGACTTCTCAATATTTCAATAGAAAATATCAAATGGCTGTCTATACTTCAAGACACTTCTAAACCTTCCCCCTGAAAACCTCTGCCTCACTGTGTCCACCAATTCTAACCAGGCCCCTGCACTGAAAGACCTGTTAAACCAGCCCCCCAAATCTCAAAATATCAAAATACCCTGACTTTGTCCTCTCATTCTGATACTCTGTTATACTGTCAAGGTGGCAATAGACTGATTGGCTGATGCTCTCCCAGCAGTTGTTCCAGAAATATTCTCATGAACAAGCTTTTAAGAATGCTGGAGCATCTGGCTGGCTCAGTCGGTAGAGCATGCAACTCTTGATCTCAGGGTTGTAAGTTCGAGCCCTACGCTGGGTGTAGAGGTTACTTAAAAATAAAATCTTTTGAAAGACCTAAATGTGAGACAGGAATCTATCAAAATCCTGGAGGAGAACACAGGCAGCAACCTCTTTGACCTAGGCTGCAGGAACTTCTTGCT
The DNA here is from genome assembly GCF_017311325.1 of Ursus maritimus. Lineage (NCBI taxonomy): Eukaryota > Metazoa > Chordata > Mammalia > Carnivora > Ursidae > Ursus > Ursus maritimus. The sequence continues at coordinate 70,698,936 of NW_024426996.1, forward strand.
AGACACATCTCCAAAGGCAAGGAAAACAAAGGCAAAAATGAACTACTGGGACTTCATCAATGTAAAAACCTTTTTCATGGCAAAGGAAACAGTCAAAAAACCAAAAGCTAACTGACAGACTGGGAGAAGATATTTGCAAATGACAGATCAGAGAAAGGGCTAGTATCAAAAATCTATGAAGAACTTATCAAACTCAACACCCAAAGAACAAATAATCCAATCAAGAAATGAGCAGAAGACATGAACAGACATTTCTCCAAAGAAGACATCTAAATGGCCAAAAAAACACATGAAAAAATGCTCCAAATCACTCGACATCAGAGAAATACAAATCAAAACCACAATGAGATACCACCTCACGCCAGTCAGAATGGCTAAAATTTAACAAGCCAGGACATGAGAGATGTTGGAGAGGATGCAGAGAAAGGGGAACCCTTCTACACTGTTGGTGGGAATGCAAACTGGTGCAGCCGCTCTGGAAAACAGCATGGAGGTTCCTAAAAAAGTTGAAAATAGAGCTACCTTATGCCCAGCAATTGCGCTACTGGGTATTTACCCCAAAAATACAAATGTAGTGATCTGAAGAGGCACCTGCACCCCAATGTTTATAGCAGCAATGTCCACAAAAGCCAAACTATGGAAAGAGCCAAGATGCCCTTCAAAAGATGAATGGATAAAGAAGATGTGGTCCATATATATAATGGAATATTACCCAGCCATCAGAAAAGATGAATACCCACCATTTGTATCGACATGGATGGAACTGGAAGGGGATTATGCTAAGTGAAATAAGTCAAGCTGAAAAACACAATTATCATATGGTCTCACTTATATGTAGAACATAAGGAATAGCGTGGGGGACCACAGGGGAAGGGAGGGAAAACTGAATAGGAAGAAATCAGAGAGGGAGACAAACCATGAGAGACTCTGGATTCCCAGAAACAAACCGAGGGTTACAGAGGGGAGGGGATGGGGGAATACGGTAACTGAGTAAGGGGTATTAAGGAGGGCACATGTTGTGATGAGCACTGGGTATTATATGCAACTAATGAATCATTGAACACTACATCAAAAACTAATGATGTAAAAAAAAAATAAAATAAATAAAAAAAAATAAAAAAAACTAATGATGTACTATATGCTGGCTAACATAATAAAAAAATTTTTTTAAATAAATAAATAAATAAATAAATAAATAAATAAATAAAGGGGCACCTGGGTGGCTCAGTCAGTTAAGCGTCTGCCCTTGGCTCAGGTCATGATCCTGGAGTCCCAGGATCAAGCTGCCCATGGGTTCCCCACTCAGCTCTCTGGCCCTTCTCCCTCTCATGCTTGCTCTCTCTCTCTCAAATAAATAAATAAAATCTTTTTAAAAAATTAAATAAATAAATACAATGTGAAGAAATTAAAGATATAAAGTCTGGCTAGAAACCACTGCCTCATCTAGGTTCTGGCCTGAGTCCTGCACAATCTTTGTTAAAAGAGAAAAGAAAAGAAAAGAAAAAAAGAAAAAAAGAAAAGAAAAGAAAAGAAAAAAAAAACAACAGAAGATAGGCATAGAAAAATAAAAAAGGAAAGGAGACATAAAGCAAACTGAGCTTATTCTCGTTGATGTATTCAGAAGGATGAAGAAAAAATTTTAAAGAATAGTTTTTTTTTAAGCACAAGATTTGATTTTCCTATTTCTAGGAACGATCTAAAATCTTTGCACATATAACAAAAATCCTTTCTCATGGATACGGGTCTTGCTCCTTGGGAAACACAGATTCCTAAGGGAGATGCTCTACTTTTGAAGAGAGGGAATCCAGTGCTTAAAGCCAAGAAAGCGTGAGAGAGACTAGAAGTGCATGTTTGATGGGGGACAACATGCTTCATACTCCGTAAGGTAAGCTTTTTTCTCTATTTTCACTCAAAACCTCTCAGTAAAATCGAAATTGGAAGTTAATGCAATTCATCCACTAGAGATGTAAGAAAGTGCTGAGTTGTGCTTCAAAAGTTGCTGCACAGCAAAAACAAAACCCAAAGAGACAGACAATATGTGGGCGATAAACATCATTCAAACGATTATTTGGACATCTATTAGACCCAGGCACTGGTCCAAGCCTTGGGAATGTAGAGACGAAGAAGACATGGTGCCTCTCTTTGTGGAGCTCACGCCAGCGGGAGGGACATGGCGGAGTGGGTGGTCTCCCACAGAACAAAAGTATTTTCATGCAGCTATATGTAGAATTCCCCGTACTGTGCTTTTAAAGCAAGTGTGATGGATGATTTTCACTAGCAGATAATTGTCTTCCAACCAATCCTGAATGTTTGAATTGAAACATAAAGCAGGCAGCCCCATCTGGGTTATGGATTCATGGTTTCCTCTTTCTGTCTTAACCCAATATCACTGGCATACATTGGTAACGGCTTTAAAGCGGTGTTTCTTAAGCCTGGCCGGTAGACTTACCCATCAATACTTTTTTTTTTTTTTTAAGATTTTATTTATTTATGTGACAGAGAGACAGCCAGCGAGAGAGGGAACACAGCAGGGGAGAGGGAGAAGGAGCAGGCTCCCAGCCGAGGAGCCCGATGTGGGACTCGATCCCGGAACGCCAGGATCACGCCCTGAGCCGAAGGCAGACGCTTATCGACTGCGCTACCCAGGCGCCCCTACCCATCAATACTTTTAAGTCTGGAGCCAATCAACATGTTATTGTTCAACACAAATCACAGCGCTGTGACACTTAAAGCAACATCCCGTGACCACTGGTGGCCCATTGCTCCATAGATGATTCTTGGATTATAAGAGCTTTCCTATTTCGGAAATCTGGAGGGAAATACTAAGTGATCAAACCTGTGTTGACCCTTTTGAGCCAGAAGACAACAGAAAGGACATAAACTTCTCCACCTGCCAGGACTTCAGGACAGAGTTGAAACTACTTCTCACTGAACCGAGTAGTGAATCACCTGCTTTAATCACTTCCCCCATGGTCTACTGAGTAAATGATTAAAGAAATTCATTCTTGCATAAGCTTGGAGCATCTCTCAATATTCTTTCAATACTGGAATTGAACTAAAGGAAGAATGTGTTGTGCTTTCCAGAACCAAACCTTCACTTAAGCCAGTTGGACAAAAGGAAGCACAGGGTGGTAGTAGTAGTAGTATTGTCAATATAATGATTATTTTTCTAAGATTCCTCTTAGATAAATAACACAGTCAAATCTCTCCTTGCTCCCATTTCCAAATCTCCCATATTAGTGCCTTCATTTGTTCATTCATTCATTCACTCAACAAACATTTGCTGCTTATCCACTCTGACAAATATAAGTAGAATTTGCCCTTAAAGATCTGATGGATGTGAACAAGCAAACTGACCATTTTGGCGCAGTATAAGCGGCTAAGTCATGATAGTCAGGACAGGCTTCCTGGAAGAGGCAATGTTTTGGCTTGTTCCTGAGTGTCATCACACACTGAAATAAAGTTCTCAGACACCAAACTGAGCAGTCGTGCAGGGCTGCCTCTGCAAGGGAGAGCAGCAGCAGCTGGATCCTGCCCATAGCTTTTATTTTGTTTTTTATCAGAAAAGCAAGGACAGATGCCTCAAAGCGTGGGAAAGGAGTACAAAGAGATGACAAATATCCTGAAGCCATAAAGCAGGCTTGCATTCTCCCCTACTCGTAGGCTTGCAGGGAGTCAGCCATGGGATAAAGGACGAGCGGGATGTTTGGGCTGGCAATCGCCAGGTGCAGAAAGGGGGGACCGAGGGTCACATTCTTTCATAGCTCCTAACTTATGCCCTGCCCCTGGGGATCCCAGGATCTTGCTCCTACCGGGCCATTGCATTCAACAGCCCGAGAACAGGAATGCTGCTGACCTTTCAGCTGCTTCCACAGTCACCCCTTAGGGCTTACAATATACTTCCTTTTTTTTTTTTTTAAAGATTTTATTTATTTATTTGACAGAGAGAGACAGCCAGCGAGAGAGGGAACACAAGCAGGGGGAGTGGGAGAGGAAGAAGCAGGCTCCTAGTGGAGGAGCCTGATGTAGGGCTCGATCCCAGAATGCTGGGATCACTCCCTGAGCCGAAGGCAGACGCTTAATGACTGTGCCACCCAGGCACCCCTACAATATACTTTCTAAGAATAACTCCACACCTAAGGACTGAATATGTGTCAGTCAGGCAGTAATGTCAGAGAATAGGGTTCCAGGCAGAGAAAACAGCACATAGGAAGATGAAATCTGGGAAAGAGCATGAAAGAGGAAAAACCCGGGGGAAAAAGCAAGAAGAGCAGATGCTCCACATGACTTGAGTGAAGGCACTTGGGGAAAATCGTGGAGGGGACAGTTTATAGAGTTTTAGCCCTATCCTGAAAGAGGGGAGCCATTTAAGGAATTTACATTAAATTAATTCATCAAGTATTATATAGGTTAAGTAATTAGTAGTGGTACTGCTAGCAGTAAGAGCCGTTCCTCGCACCGATTAAAAGTAAAAGTAGTCAAAACCACAAAGCAGTATCTCCTCACACCCACCAGAATGGCTACAATGGAAATGATAAACAATGCCAAGTGTTGGCAAGGATGTGAACCCTCATCCACTGAGATAACGTATATTTAACAACCACTATGGAAAACTTTGTTGGTAGCAACTACTGAGGCACAACCTATGACTCAACAATCCACTCCTTAAATGCTATCCCAATAGAAATGTGTACATAGGTCTGCCAAGAGGCACGTACAAGATTGTAGCAGCATTGTTCCTAGTAAGAAAGAACTAGAAATTTCCCAACTATTCATCAAGAATAGGATGGGTAAATTAATTATTATATACCCACACAATAAAATACTGTACAGGAATAAGAACGAGAAAATTATAACAACATACAGTGGGGATGAATTTCACAAACACAACGCTCAGCTGAACACCAAACACAAAAGAGTATCTATCCTATGATTTCCTTATTAAAGTTAAAAAGAGGCAAAATGCTCCCTGGCATAGGAAGACAAGATGTGGTTACCCATGGTGGGTAGTTACTGGAATGGGCATGAAAGAAGCTTCTGGGGTGGTAAAAATGTGGTTTCTTGACCTGAGGGCTTGTTACATGGGTGTGTTCATCTTGTGAAAAACTCATCAAAGTTTTTATAATTTGTGTACTTTTCTGTATGTGTGTTACAATGCAGTAAAAAGGCACTACCCTTCGCAAAACACGCACACACACACAAATGGGAAGACGAAAAGAATACCAAAGCTACTAACACATTGCTCTGGGACTCGAGTCTAGTGAGAGACCAGAACAGTCTTTCAGCAGGGAGTTGAGCTTAGTGCCAAAGTAACAAAAGGTGGCCAACTGACATGCAATTTTTGGTGTCATTCACAGTATTTTTAACATGTGTAATTACAGTTGATCCTTGAGCAACATGAGTTTGAACTGTATGGGTCCACTAACGTGTAGATTTCTTTTCTTTTTTTTTTATAAATACAGTACAATACTATAAATGTATTTTCTCTTCATTTTGATTTCCTGAATAACATTTCCTTTTTTCTAGGTTATTTTATAGTAAAAATACAGTATACAATACCAATTATATACAAAGTGTGTGTTAATCAACTGTTTATGTTATTGGTAAGGCTTCTGGTCAACAGGAGGCCATTAGTAGTTGAGTTGTAGGGGAGTCAATAGTTGTACTTGACCACTCTTTCACACCATACACAAAGATAAACTCCAAATGGATGAAAGACCTCGATGTGAGACAGGAATCCATCAAAATCCTAGAGGAAAACATAGGCAGCAACCTCTTTGACATCGGCCACAGCAACTTTTTTCATGACACATCTCCAAAGGCAAGAGAAACAAAAGAAAAAATGAACTTGTGGGACTTCCTCAAGATAAAAAGCTTCTGCACAGCCAAGGAAACAGTCAAAAAAACTAAGAGGCAGCCCACAGAATGGGAGAATATATTTGCAAACGACACTACAGATAAAAGACTGGTATCCAAGATCTACAAAGAACTTCTCAAACTCAATACACAAGAAACAAATAAACAAATCAAAAAATGGGCAGAAGATACGAACAGACACTTTTCCAATGAAGATATACAAATGGCTAACAGACACATGAAAAAATGTTCAAAATCATTAGCCATCAGGGAAATTCAAATCAAAACCACACTGAGATACCACCTTTCGCCAGTTAGAATGGCAAAAATTGACAAGGCAGGAAACAACAAATGTTGGAGAGGATGTGGAGAAAGGGGATCCCTCCTACATTGTTGGTGGGAAGGCAAGTTGGTATAGCCACTCTGGAAAACAGTGTGGAGATCCCTTAAAAAGTTAAAAATTGAGCTACCCTATGATCCAGCCATTGCACTACTGGGTATTTACCCCAAAGATACAGACATAGTGAAGAGAAGGGCCATATGCACCCCAATGTTCATAGAAGCATTGTCCACAATAGCTAAATCATGGAAGAAGCCAAGATGCCCTTCAACAGATGACTGGATTAAGAAGTTGTGGTCCATATATACAATAGAATATTACTCAGCCATCAAAAAGAACGATTTCTCAACATTTGCTGCAACATGGACGGGACTGGAGGAGATAATGCTAAGCGAAATAAGTCAAGCAGAGAAAGACAATTATCATATGGTCTCACTCATTTATGAAACATAAGAAGTAGGAAGATCAGTAGGAGAAGAAAGGGAAGAAGAGAGGAGGGGTAAACAGAAGGGGGAATGAACCATGAGAGACTATGAACTCTGGGATACAAATTGAAGGCTTCGGGGTGTGGGGGAATAGGATAGGCTGGTGATGGGTATTAAGAAGGGCACGTATTGCATGGTGCACTGGGTGTTATACGCAAGTAATGAATCATGGAACTTTACATCAAAAACTGGGGATGTATTGCATGGTGACTAACATAATATAATTTTAAAAATTATAATAAAAAATATTATTATAAAAAAAAGAAAAAGAAAAAAACTGAGAGCCTCTCAGGTTGTTTCCGCCCTGTTTCAAACTGGGGACAAAAAAAAAAAAAAAAGGTTGTACATGGATTTTCAACTATGTGAGGAGCTGATGCTCCGAATCTCCACGGTGTTCAAGGTTCAACTCTAGTCACTAACATTCTGAAACTTTTACGTAAAAATCGAAATGCCCTTCACTATTGGCTTCTCTAAAAAACAATAAGGATCTAACAATACTGTTCTAGTTTACGTTTTTAGAGGAAATCTTTGGCTGCTTTGTAGAAAATATACTAGAAACAGCAAAAGCAAAAGTGGAGACGAGGTAGGAAGCTGTTGCCAGAATCCAGATAAGGGGTAAGAGTATCTTGGATCATGGGAATAACAGGAAAAATGCCAGTAGATGTGCAAATTCTAGACTTATTTTGAAAGCATGACTCATTGGGCGAAAGCCAAGAAGAAATCTAAGTGTTGGTCTTACCAACTGGAGGGAGATAGTTGTCAATCACTGAGATAGGAGAAGCCTGAGAATGGAATAGGCGTTTAAGGGGCATGGATGGGAGTGGTCTGTTTGGGATATGTTAAATGTGAGACAGCTCTAAATAGCCAAGTGCAGATTTCACAAGATAGTTGAGTATTTGATTCTGGGGTTCAGGAAAGAGGTCTGGAAAGGAGATGTAATTGTGGGAACCATCAGCTTATGATGGTGTTTAAAGCCATGAGATGAGAGGCAAGCAAAGGAGTAGGTGGAGTCCAAGGCCTGATCTGGACTTCCAACATAAAGGGGTCTGCAGGGAAAAATAAGAATCAGCAAAGGAGACAAAAGAGAAGTGGTCAATAAGGTAGGACAGAACCAAGAGAGTATGGTACCCTGGAAGGCAAGGAAAACAGATGTGTTTCTGAGGATGCAGTGATCAACTGTGTCAGATGTCAAGGAAGGTGAACACTGAAGAAGGGCCAGTGCATTTAGCAACATGGAAGTCTTTAGGACCCTGGCCAGAACTCTCTTGATAGTGTAAGGGGGCAAAAGCAGGCAGGGTGAATTCAGGAGACAATGGGAGGAAAAGAATAGGAATCTATGAGTTTAGTTAACTCTTTCATAGAATTTTGCTGCAAAAGGAAGTTAAGAAGTGAGATCACCAGTCCAGGGGTCCAGAAAAGCATCTTCCTGTTTGTGTGTCTGTGTTTTGTTAAGTGGGAAAATTAACTACATGTTTGTGTGCTGACAAGAATAGTCTAGCAAAAAGCAAACAATGTTATAGAAAACAGAGGGAAATATGGGGGGAAATGTTCTTGAATAGGCAAGAGAAGTAAGATCCACAAACAACTGGCTTTTGATATCGTCCCTGGTGGTACACTGTGTGGGTACAGATGCTGGTAGATAGAAAACCTCTCTGGGTCTCAGTTTCCTTATCCATAACAGGGGCTTATAATAATGTTTATCTCATCTAGATTTTATAAAGGCTAAATGACTTAATATAGGTGAGTACCTGGTTCCCAGTAGCACTCAAAAAATGACACCCACACGGATTTGTCTCAATATCCCTAAATCACAATTTTCAAGTCTGGAAATCTCTCTATCGAGAGGTCATATGTCTATTAAGTAAATACAAGAAGCTAGTGAGATTAGGTTCATCCATAAATAACTCATCAAATTTTTTAACATTTCACTCTTAATAAAGTGCCTCGGGCTGCTGCATGAAATGCCTCCCTATTAAAATATTAAATCAAAGGCAATAACAAAATCTAGCAGAGCAGCATATTTCATAACTTCAGTATCCTGTTTGCATAGGTTAATTTTAAACCCAAAGATTTATTTAAATGTTCCACAGCCTTTATAACAAAATTAAGGTATGGGAGCTGCTTCAGGCTGTGGGTCAAACTCTGTGAGAAACCACCTCTCTCCCTACTTTATCTCACAGCACAGATTGCCAAATGGATAAGCCAGAAGCTTGAAGTCAGCCAAGTTGCGCTGATGAACTGCTGTAATTGAGGTTAAGGGCAATTCACTAGGAATCACAAACTCTGGGCTCTAGCCCTGAGGTTCACTTGTCCTGTTGGACTTGAGCATTGGAAAGACCTTTCACTTTCTGGGCCTCTATTTCCTAACCTGGAAAACAAAGGGCTTAGGCCTGATGCCATCACTTCAGCTCCCATGGTCTATGATTCTGAGAACTTGAGGTTACGTGAGGCTTTATGGACAGTAGGAAGAGATTGCTTGGGGCCACTGCTATCCCACTGTGAAATTTGGAGAGATTATTCAACTTCTTTGAGTCTCAGTTTTCTCCTCTTTCCCCTGAGGTATGAGAACCAAACACGATCCTGTTGGGAAACAGCTCTACTAAGGGCACCCTGCTCTTCCAAGCTAAGGGGCTAACGCAGTGGCTACAACCAGGAGAGGGCAGGGTACGCGGGCATCAGCCTGTGGAGTGCACTCAAAGTAGTCCCGTCTGCCTTGCCCCTCAGAAGCTGAGCCGGTGTGGTAGACAGGTGTCTTCTCGTTTTCAAACTGGTAGATTTGTAATGGTGGGAAGAACGTTAAGGACACAAATGGACTTTGTTGTTGATTAACGCTGTCTGCAGTGGATATAGGAGTGGTGAAGCATAGCTGTGGCTCTGTGCTTGCAATCCCAGGTTTCAATGGGTACAAGTTTGTCAGACTGATTTTTCAATTCCATCTCGCTCACTATCCCCTTCCTCTCCCTTCAAGACCACGTCCTCTCCATAGGGAGGCTTTGAGTGCTCTTCAGTTTTTAACTTTGACTAACACTGAGGGAAGTCGAGTTCGTGAAGAAGTGTGGCAAAGGCTGACTTTCCTCATTGGTCTTTGTGGTAGATTGTCCGCAAAGGTGGTCACTATGGCCCTCCTCACATCAGGAGAGGCGTCACTTTCCCCAACCCCTAAACTGAGCTGGCCTTGTGATTTGCTTTGACCAACAGAATCCAGCCAATGGGATTTTGGCCTTGGGATTTCTAAGCCTACTCTTTAAGGAGCCCCCATAGATTCTTCTTTTATTCAGAGGGAAATCCAGCCAACCATACGAAGAATGCCAGACTATTCATGTGGATAGAAAAGAACACACAGAGGACAAGCTAGGTTCCAGACATATGAGTGATTCCAGCCAACACCAAAAGAGTGAGGCCCAGTCATCCTAGTGGGTCCCCAGCCATTCAAACCATTCCAGCTAGGGCAGCACACGGGTGAGTCAGGCCATCTTGAATCCTCCAGTCCCTCGTGAACCATGCCAGCTAAGACCACATGGGGGCAGACTTGAGCCGTTCCAGCAGGACCCCCACCCCCACACCCACACCCAGATTCCCGGCCCACAGATTTGGGCACAATAAAATGGTGGTTGTTCTGAGCCACTAAATTTTGAGAAAGCCAAAGCTTAGAGGAGTTAATTACCTAACCCAAAGTCACAAAAAGAGTAAATAGCAGAACTGAGATTAGAACACAAGCCCAGTCTTTCCCAAATTGATGATGAAATTCATATTCTTTCCCCTCACATTCCATTCTAGTTGCATAAAGAACTTGAATTTCACGATTTTAATTACAGAATGATAGGCTTCAAAGGACAAGCATGTTTGGTTGGTACCTGACAATTCAGCTTTCAATTATATACTGACTTACTCTGCTCTCTAATTACTTGATCAGACATATTTCAGTTTATAATTTCTCAGAAGTCAGAAAAAGGGAATGTGCTTCCTGATGGTATTTTAAAGAATATTCATTAGATTTATTATAGGTAGGTCTCACTTTCCATAATAAAATCAATCTTTTAAAAGTGTTATGAGAATTTTTTAAAGTTTTATGTAAATAAAGCTGCTGTAAATTAAATTAGATTTTAATAATAGAAGTTTTCATTTAAAGAAAATCATCAGTGAACCTTTTTAATAGAGCTTTTGAAACACTTTTAAGATGATGAATCATTTACGGTCATTTTCTGTCCTAGAAACTGAGATTTTTATGTTAGATTTTCTTGAACTGGACCACAGCTTTAAAAGATAAGAACTGTGCAGGGCATAGGATAGTCCTTGGCCCAAAGTAAGTGCTAGGGAAAAAAAAATGGTAACAATTACATGCCTGTTGTGGCTGAATTGTGTCCCCCCCCCAAAAAATGTTAAAGTCCTAACCCTCAGTACCTATGAATGGGACCTTATTTAGAAATAGGGTCTTTGGGGCGCCTGGGTGGCACAGTGGTTAAGCGTCTGCCTTCAGCTCAGGGCGTGATCCGGTGTTATGGGATCGAGCCCCACATCAGGCTTCTCCACTATGAGCCTGTTTCTTCCTCTCCCATTCCCCCTGCTTGTGTTCCCTCTCTCGCTGGCTGTCTCTATATCTGTCAAATAAATAAATAAAATCTTAAAAAAAAAAGAAAAAAAAGAAATAGGGTCTTTGCAGATATAATCAAATTAAGATCAGATCATAGTGTGAGCCCTAATTCAATATGACTGATGGCTTTATAAAAAGAGGAAAACACCCTGTGATGACAGAGACAGAGATTGGAAGCTGAAGCTATAAGCCAGGGAACACCAAGAATCAACAGCTGTCACCAGAAGCTGGGAAGACACCAGGGCAGTTCCTACCCAGAGCCTCAGAGGAAGCATGGCCCTGCTGACACCTTGGTTTTAGACTTCTAGCCTTCAGAATTGTAAGAGAACAGATTTCTGTTGTTGTGATTGTTTGATAGTACTGTGTTATGGCATCTAAGAAAATAATACCATGTACATAATTTTCTTTGACTTTGAAGGAAATATTAGAGGGAGGAAGGTATATTAGGAAACAGAACAGAGGACTACTTTGTAGCCAGATCAATAGATATTCCCAACCCCTGTCTCCCATGCCACCCTCCACGTGGGGGTCGCGTTTATCGTTACCATTCTTGTCATCATCATTTTGCTCCTCTTCATCCCTGGAACTCCATGGGATGGAGAATGGAAATGGCCTGCTGTGGCCCTTGAAGTATGTGTGCAGTCTCTGGAAGGCGCCTGCTACCTGTAAGCACTGTGGGGACCCTGAGTACTCGGCATGACCATTAGCTCTGCAAGAAAGGGGACATTCTAAAGGCTATGAAAAAAAAAATTAAATATTTTCTTTTTTTTTTTTTAAGATTTTATTTATTTATTGGACAGAGAGAGACAGCCAGCGAGAGAGGGAACACAAGCAGGGGGAGTGGGAGAGGGAGAAGCAGGCTCCTAGCGGAGCAGGGAGCCCAGTGCGGAGCTTGATCCCAGGATCCTGGGATCAGGCCCTGAGCCGAAGGCAGACGCTTAATGACTGAGCCACCCAGGCGCCCCAAATACTTTCTGAAGCTCTGTGCGGCTGGCACTGCTCATGTGACACATTTCCAGCCAACGAAACATCATTTGTTTGTTTGACAAAAGATAAAGGCATGACTAGGCCAGTCTTCCTTGTCCTTCCTCCTTCAATTCCAATGTGCTAACTTGGGGTAGAGCAGTCATCCTGCAACAAATAGGTAGCAAGCATGAGAGAAAGACTAAGAGAATCATCGTGCAAAGCCACTGACACTGCAGAGCCACAGAACCAAGTCTAACCAACTCCTATCTCCAGACTCAAGTTACATGAGAAAAATAAACCCATATTTGTTCAGGCCATTACAGGTTGGAGTTTCTGTTATAACTGGACACATTCCTAACTGATGGAAGAAGCTATGGCACTAGTTCAGACCAGAGGGAATATATAAGAATAAGAAAAGCAGAAAGGGATGGAAAACCAGGAGAGAGAAGAAAAACACTGTAAATATGGGTATTAAGTTAGCACTTGGGGATCAATTGAGAATGGGGAAGAAAAAGAAGCCTGGTGTAACTAGGAGGTTTTAAGACTGGGTTCTGGATGGATTTCTTCTTCTGTTAGCCGTTATGTACAGTTCCCTATCTCTGATGTAGCAAATGGTTTTGAATAGCCCATGCTAGCCTTGCGGGCGACACAAGTAACTGAACGCCAGATGGTTGCAAAAAGCAACACAATTAACTCTCCCAACATACAAACATACAACTGCCTTCAGCCTTGAAAGCTCCTTGGCTTTTTCTACCCAAACATGAATTTCTCTGCTCAGGTCATCAGTGTCCCAGCTTAGGCTCCAAAGAGTATGTGTAGAGTTCCACATTCTGAGTTTGCAGCTTTTGGGGGGAACATCTTTGCGACACTGTGTCTTACAGAGAAGAAGTCATCCAACTTGACATTGTTTCTAATTATTAACCATACACATTCTAAAAGATTTGCTTCATAAAGTGTGGTCCCAAACCAGCTGCATCAGCATCATCTGGAAACCTGCTAGCAGTGCAAGTTCCCAGGCCCCATCACAGATCTCCTAAAGCAGAAACCCAACAATCTGTATTTTAACAAGGTCTTCAGCTGACTCAATGCGCATTTATTTTCCAGGGTGATTAGAAGCAGAACACCTCTGGCTTGACAAAATTGACTCTCCCAATCCTCCTTTGATATACAGTTGGTTACTGGATTAGAGGTGGAAATTTTCTTAGGGGCCAAAGAGAGAACAGGGATAAAAACTTGAAAACCTTCCCTTTGCAGCTCAATGCTCGTAGAATGTATTTGGTGGTTGGAATGATCTTGGCTGAGGTTAAGCTTCCAGTGGGGAATTCCGTACGAGGAAGTAGAAAGTCAGGCTCTCACACAAAAACAGACACATAGACCAATGGAACAGAATAGAGAGCCCAGAAATGGACCCTCGGCTCTTTGGGCAACTAATATTTGATAAAGCAGGAAAAAACATCCGGTGGGAAAAAGACAGTCTCTTCAATAAATGGTGCTGGGAAAATTGGACAGCTACATGCAAGAGAATGAAACTTGACCACTATCTCACACCATACACAAAAATAAACTCCAATGGATGAAAGACCTCGATGTGAGACAGGAATCCATCAAAATTCTAGAGGAGAACATAGGCAGCAACCTCTACGACATCGGCCAAAGCAACCTTTTTCATGACACATCCCCAAAGGCAAGAGAAACAAAAGATAAAATGAATTTATGGGACTTCATCAAGATTAAAAGTTTCTGCACATCCAAGGAAACAGTCAGAAAAACTAAGAGGCAGCCCACGGAATGGGAGAATATATTTGCAAATGACACTACAGATAAAGGACTGGTATCCAAGATCTACAAAGAACTTCTCAAACTCAATACACGAGAAACAAATAAACAAATCAAAAAATGGGCAGAAGATATGAACAGACACTTTTCCAATGAAGACATACAAATGGCTAACAGACACATGAAAAAATGTTCAAAATCATTAGCCATCAAGGAAATTCAAATCAAAACCACACTGAGATACCACCTTACGCCAGTTAGAATGGCAAAAATAGACAAGGCAAGAAACAACAATTGTTGGAGAGGATGTGGAGAAAGGGGATCCCTCCTACATTGTTGGTGGGAATGCAAGTTGGTACAGCCACTCTGGAAAACAGTGTGGAGGTCCCTTAAAAAGTTAAAAATTGAGCTACCCTATGATCCAGCCATTGCACTACTGGGTATTTACCCCAAAGATACAGACGTAGTGAAGAGAAGGGCCATATGCACCCCAATGTTCATAGCAGCAATGTCCACAATAGCTAAATCGTGGAAGGAGCCGAGATGCCCTTCAACAGATGACTGGATTAAGAAGTTGTGGTCCATATATACAATGGAATATTACTCAGCTATCAGAAAGAACGAGTTCTCAACATTTGCTACAACATGGACAGCACTGGAGGAGATAATGCTAAGTGAAATAAGTCAAGCAGAGAAAGACAACTATCATATGATTTCTCTCATCTATGGAACATAAGAACTAGGATGATCGGTAGGGGAAGAAAGGGATAAAGAAAGGGGGGGTAATCAGAAGGGGGAATGAAACATGAGAGACTATGGACTATGAGAAACAAACTGAGGACTTCAGAGGGGAGGGGGGTGGGGGAATGGGATAGGCCGGTGATGGGTAGTAAGGAGGGCACGTATTGCATGGTGCACTGGGTGTTATACACAACTAATGAATCATCGAGCCTTACATCGGAAACCGGGGATGTACTGTATGGTGACTAACATAATATAATAAAAAATCATTTAAAAAAAAAAAAAAGTCAGGCTCTCAGCCACGTTTCCACCGTAGAAAGGCTGATTCTTCCTGGTGTGTACCTACGACTGGAATCCCCACCCACCCCACCATGCTAGCTTGATGATTGTGCTTCTGGCCACTTGCTAAGCGTTTGAATTTCAACAAATAGTTCCTCGCCTGGGAGCCCAAGCATTCACCTAGTTGTCCAAGTGTGACGGTCAAAGAGTAAGACCTCCTGGAAGAGCTCCCAGTGAGGTCAGACTAGCGTTCTGCAGTGGCACAGTGCGACCAGAAAACAGACTCCGTGCTTAGGACATTTGAAAGCTGAACTGACTCCCTTGCACTGAGAAGAATGCTGAGATTCTAGGAGAACTGATGGGAAGAAGATTGGCTCCGTCAGAGTTCTTGCCCTGCTCTCGATGAGTTACACTGTGTCTTAACACCCTCAGGATTATCATTCTGCCCTGCTCTACTCTATCTGAAGGGGCTGAGTTCAGTCCGTGGAAGAGTTTGTGGGAGCCTGGAGGGCAAGGGGAAGGGAGAAGTGGGTGCTACTTCTCCCACCCTTTCTGCCTAGGTCAGGAAGTTTGTCACCCCTGCACCTGTCCTTCAGGCCCATCATGATCCCATCTCCAGCCACCTCACCTGGCCCCTAGGTTCTGGTGACACATTCTCCTCCCTTTGATTTTCCCGCCTGGGGACACTGACGGCTTCTTGATACTACTCGTCTCTAGCCCCAGCTTGGCTTCATGGCCTTTTTCATTACTGATGTAATAAACTCCTTGCATTAAGTTTCCTTTGTTGTAAATACCTAGAATGCTTTCTTTTTTTCTGATCAGAACTTGATGATACAGCTGATTTGGCAATTGTCACAAAAGGGTAATTGGATCTTTCTTTCTTTTTTTTTTTTTTTTTTTTAAAGATTTTATTTATTTATTCGACAGAGAGAGACAGCCAGCGAGAGAGGGAACACAAGCAGGGGGAGTGGGAGAGGAAGAAGCAGGCTCATAGTGGAAGAGCCTGATGTGGGACTCGATCCCAGAACGCCGGGATCACGCCCTGAGCGGAAGGCAGACGATTAACCGCTGTGCCACCCAGGCGCCCCAAGGTAATTGGATCTTTCAACTGAGATGTACAGATAAAATAGATCTCAGATACCAAGGAGAAGTTGGGAGTCAGATGCCATAGTCCTGAGAATTTACAAAAGAGCAGGAGACTAAGAAGTGTCCTAAACCCCTCACAGACATTGAGGATTGATCTCTGTGCTGTACACGCCCAGGCACCCATACCCTCTGGCTTCTGGTTGGGTTTGGTCAATAGAAGACACTGGGTAGAGATGGGGGGGCAATAGGAAGAAAGAGAGGGTGCTTAGCAAGATTCCTGAAGCATAATCATGGTGCCAGCATGGTGGGGTCAGGTGAGGGCTCCAGTCTTGGATCCACACCAGCCAGAATCAACTGACTCTCACTCCTACTCCTCTCTTCTAGTCTGAGATTTTAGCAGTGGCTGCTTTCCTCACCTATGGCTACTCTTCTTGGCAGGCGGTCCCTCTCCAATGGTTATAGCTTTCCCCATGTTCCCTGTAACACTCATACCTAGGAGTGATAATAGGTCCCCCCTGTTGCTATCTGCTGGACTCTTCCCATTTCCTTGTTGTTTCCGTTAACCCTGCCCAGACCTTTGGAAGATGACCCCTCTTCCAACTCTCTTTAATTGCACTCTGAATGTGCCATCTGTTTTCTGCCAACAGGGTGATTTTTACAGCACAGACAAGGATCAGGAGTTGGAGATTAAAGAGAGGGTGTGTGAAGAGGACTTCCTTTGGAGAACTGACTTGGGAATTCAGGAGGAAGGGCCTCATGGGTGCCCAGGGAAGATAATGACTTAGGTCATTAGAAGTTCTGGGCACAGGGAACAGAAGCAGGGGTCCTTTTTGAGTGTGGGCTTCACTCTATAAGAATCCTTCTGGTCTGACACACCACTCTCCCTTAGCTTCCAGAGGTATCCATTTTTATGAATTCCTTCTGAGGGATTGGCGATGTATTAATTTGCTTGGGTTGCCACAACAAAGACCACAGACAGGGAAGTTTAAATGACAGAAATGTATTTTTTCACAATTAAGGCTGAGAGGCCAAGATCAAAGTGCCAGCAGGTTTGGTTCCTTCTGAAACCTCTCTCCTTGGCTTATAGATGGCATCTTCTCCCTATGTCTTCACGTGGTCATCCCTCTGTGCAGATGTATGTCCTGATCTCTTCTTATAAGGACACCAATCATATTGGATTAAGGCCCACCCTAATGAGCTTACTTTAACTTAATCATCTCTTTAGAGGCCCTATCTCCAAATACAGTCTCATTCTAAGGTCTTTAGGGCTTCAAAGTATGAACATTAGGGCTTCAACATATGATTTTTGTGGGGGGACATAAGTCAACCCATAATAAACAGGATAAAATTGAATTACTTTGGCCTCGGCATGTGCTAGCTTAAATTTAGCTTCTTGGATTTACTAAGTCCACTCAATTATAGCTACTTTCTACCTTGCAGAATGTAGTTGTCATTAACTTTTCTCTCAAAGTCTTTATCCTGAGAGATTTATGCTTTTCTTTATATGTCTCACTTGTTCCCATTTAGTATGGTTTTGGACGTCAGAAAAAGTAAATGCTTGTGTTTCATCCATCATTTCTCATCAGATATCTCTAGCCCACTTTATATCTCTTAACACGGCAACATAAGAATTTTCTAAATCATTGGGAAGTCTTCCTAAAGCTTATTTTTATGGCCACATAATGAATCTTCCAACTGGAAGGTATCATGTTCTATTTACCTATTTGATCTATGGCTGTGTTTCCAAGTTTTTGATATAACTAACATTACAGTAAGCCTCTGGGTCAAGAGTATTAACTCTTTAAGTCTTTCTTAATATATACCTCAATTCATCGACTCTAAGATACCATCCATTATAAGATACAGCAAAAGAGGTGAACAACTTTACTTCTGGGGAGGAGGAAAGGGGAGTTGGTAAAGACAAGAGAGTGGTTTTTATGTCTTTCAAAACATTTTGACTCTATGTGTATCTATGAAATCTGATAAAAATAAAAACTGAAGGGAAAAATCAAGCCAAAAAATTATGTCTTCAGGGGTGCCTAGGTGGCTCAGTCCGTTAAGCCTCAGACTCTTGATTTCGGCTCACGTCATGATCTCAGGGTCATGGGATCGAGCCCCATATCTGGCTCCATGCTCAGTGGAGAGTCTCCTTGGGATTCTCTCTCTCTGTCTTCCTGTTCCTCTCTCCACCCTGTGTGCTCTCTCTCTCTCTAAAATAAATAAATAAATCAAAAAGAAAAAAGAAAATTATGTCTAACAGTGTGACCTCATGATTTAAAACCAAAAAAAAAAAAAAATTCATAGAAAAATTATTAAGGATCCACAGGGTAAATTTAAGAGTGAGTTTTGTTTTGATTGTTATTTCTGGATTTTTCAAAATTGAGTAGTTGCTAAAGAAGAAAAAGGTTTGCTTTTATTCCTTTTTTTCTAAAAAGAAAAATGAGGGGAGCCTGGGTGGCTCAGTCATTAAGCATCTGCCTTCTGCTCAAGACCTGATCCCAGGGTCCTGGGATCGAGCCCTGCATCAGGCTCCCTGCTCCACTGGGAGCCTGCTTCTTCCTCTCCCACTCCCCCTGCTTGTATTCCCTCTCTCGCTGGCTCTCTCTCTCTCGGTCAAATAAATAAATAAAATCTTTAAAAAAAGAAAAGGAAAAAAAAAAGAAAAATGAGCAGAAGGAAATGCACCAAATTGTAGTCCTTGCATGGTGAAACTGTAGATGCTATTTCTTTTTTGTGCTGCTCTGAAGTTTCTAAATTACCTCTAATGGACATGTTTGGGGGCTTAAGGGCCTAAGAAAGAATACTCTGCTGGAAACATAGAGAAATCTCTTTGCCTCAAGTAGAGACCACCCAAAGGGACATCCCAGCTCCCTTTGGGATCAACTGAATGAGGCCTTTGCTGAGACTGCTATGCAGTCTCATTTCTCCTTTTGCCCAAAGCAGATTCTTTTGCCTCCCCTCCTGAAGTACTGATCCCATGAGCACCCCAATAACTTCTCTACTTTCTACTCCCAAAAAGCCACTACTCTCAAATCTCCTCCTTCTCAGAGTCTATACCCTAAGGAACCTGACCTACAACACCATATGCTTTAGGCTGGTTCAAAGGACATAGTCTACCAACTTGTTGTAAGTTATGAAAGTATTTCTAAGGGCATGGTTTTGAAATAGAAAACTCATTTTGGCTTGCAATTTTGAGGAACATGTTAATAAGCAGGTTACAAAACAGTTCGCATGCTATAATTGCAATTAAGAAGATAGATATAAATACATACATTTCATAATAACAAACATTTGAGGACATAGTTAATGGATGAATGCATTCTTTAAATTTTAATTTGAATCCCAGTATAGTTAACATACAGTGTTATATTGGTTTCAGGTGTGCGGTATAATGATTCTGCACTTCCATACATCACCCTGTGCTCATCATAACAGGTGTGCTTCTTAATCCCCATCACCTGTTTCACTCATCCACCCCATCCCCCTCCCCTCTGGTAACCATCAGTTTGTTCTCTATAGTTAAGAGTCTGTTTCTTCGTTTTCCTCTTTTATCCCCCAAGGATTTTTTATTTTGTTTCTTAAAGTCCACATATGAGTGAAATCATATGGTATTTGTTTTCTCCTAACTAGTACCATGTTGTTTTGATTCCTACAGATTTGCAACATAACTTGAAGTCTAGAATTGTAATGCCTCCAGCTTTGCTTTTCTTTTTCAAAATTGCTTTGGCTATTCAAGGTCTTTTATGGTTTCATATAGATTTTAGGATTTTTTGTTCTAGTTCTATGAAAAATGCTGTTGCCATTTTGATAGAGATTGCATTAAAAGTGTAGATTGCTTTGGGTGGTATAGACATTTTAACAATATTTGTTCTTCCAATCCATGAACATGGAATGTCTTTACACTTCTTCGTGTCACAATAGACGAATACTTTTTGAGTACCTACTTTTTGCCAGGCATTAAGTTTGGCATTATACCAAAAATATGAAAATGGTGATTATCTCTGGATGATGGAATTAGAAGTGGTTTTTACTTTCTTCTTCCTCCTTTTAGAATATTTTCCAAATTTTGTTTTGTAATTACATACAATGTTATAAAAATTATTTTATAAATTAACCTTATGCAAATAAATTTTTATGATAGCAAGTATTTCAATAAACATTTGCTATGAACTTTATATTACATGTAACCCCAAATTCTCCTCTCCACCCTCCAAAAAGCCCAAGACCTACAAAAATGAGATGTGTCAACCCAACAGAAGTTGAAAAGCAAGTTTTGAATATCAAGATTTGAGAGATGGAAGGTGGTCATTAATTCTCTAGTCCAGAAAAAAATACCCTGAGTGTTTTCTGAATCGTTTGCATTTTGAAGATGAAAGGAAAAGGGGACTCAGGTATTTCCCATTGACCTCGGATAGATTATATAACAAAAGAACCATAAAGTTTTCCCAGCCTTGAGTCTTTGACAAAGACACCATAGACATCAAGGAAGGCAGAGCCTGCACTTGAGACTTTAGGACCAAATCCTAAATGCTCTGGTATTTTTTATCAGTCCAATCTGAAATCTGTCATCCAAAGATTATATCCATTAACTTCCTTGTTGCATGTCTATTTAGAATATATTCTTAACTGACTACAATTGGTCTTCAATTCAGAGAGAAAATTCAATATATTGACAATCTAAAGCTAAAAGGACAAAACATAGGCAGAACATTTTAGAGTATTATTCCTTCTTCCAAAATATATTTGTTTTGCTTTTTCCTCCTTGGCTTAAATGAATATATTTTATTGCATCTCCCTGGCAAAAACTTTTGACTGAATTCCAACAAGGTTACCTGAAGGTTAATTGAAATGTGGACATTTTTATGTAATCTTTTCCCGTTGTTAATGAATTTCTGACAAGCCAAGATAAAGGGTGAGATGTAAAGATAAGTTGACGTCTTCCAAATTAGAAGTCTAACCATTATGGTGATCCCACGCCAAGTCACATCCAGGTCTGATCTAATTGAACACAGTGTAACTAAGTGAGAAGCCAAGAGAGTTGATCCCTCTAAGCAGTGTTCCAGAATTTCTCTGGGCTGGAACAAACAAAAGTATTGCAAGGATTTCCGAGAATTAGTCGTGTTCATCATTTTCAAGGAAATCACATAGTATTCATTAGAGAAAGGCTTCTGTTAGGCTGCCCTCATTAGGAAGGATGGAAGTCATTGCGATGAATCACTGGAAGCTAGCTGGTTATAGAACGGCATGTGGTGGGGAAGGGGAGGCCCTGAGTACTTTGGTCTCTCTGATTGTGAACACAAGGAGTGGTCACCTTCCTTGAATCTAATGGGGCAACTATATGGTTCCCTCCTTTGCAGGGTCTACTTGATCCACAGTCTGTTCTACAAGCTATTGCTACACCCATCTCCCCAAAACAGAATTCCTTTCCGTACATGTTTGCTGGTGGCCATTTACTGACTCCATGATTTGACAATCATAGAATTTTAGAGCAAGAATGATCTTAGCAATCACCTTGTCCAGCTCTCTCAGTTATTTACATGAGAAAATTGAAGCCCAGAGAAGTGAAGTGATTTGCCCAAGGCCACACAGCAAGTTATTTCCATGCGAACTCAATCCTTAAGGCAATCTCCCATTATCTGCCTCCACGCAGAGGTGCCCAAACTATCAGAAACATTCTCCTTAAGCATTGAAAATATTCCTACTGCTGAAGAGATAGTATGTAGAAAAGTGAGGGAAGCCAGAGACCAAGAAGAGTCCTGAAGGCTCCACTGGCAGGGCTAGGAACTAGTCTTAGAGAGCTGGCCTTTTCCAAGGAGGGCTAACTTGGCTAATGTCTGACTGGAATGTGTTTCCAGGGAACAGCTAGTGACACAATGACTGCCTGAGTAGCAGGGAAGAAGGCTGCCCTGCTCTTCTTCCCTTCAAGCTTTGAAGAAGCTAATTCCTCATCCACTTAGCCCCATCCACTTGATGGGCGACTCACCTTGAGATGTGAATAATTTAGGGACTAGACTGCCCTGGGGTCCAACGTTTCAAGGGCTAGTGAGGCTTCAAGGGAAATGCAGCAGTGAGATGAGATGAAGCAACCAGAGAGGAAAAGAGAAAGCAAGGGTCAGCCTGCCCCCCCCTTCCCCGGTGTCCCAAGATAAGTTAGTTCAGTCACCCATTGATCACCCACAATTACTTATAGAGTCGGGCTGTATCCCAAAGACAGAAACCAATGGTGACCATGCCAATGAAATAAGTAGGCTCTGTGCTCAGTGCTCCACTGCATATCTTCACTTCATTAACTCCTGTGATCCTCACAGTGGCTCTATGGCATGTGCTATGATTGGCTCTATTTCACAGTCAAAGATACCGAGCCATGGAGAGATCGTATTCCACAGCAGGTAGGAGGGGTGGCTGGACTTTGGAGTCAGATCATCGAAGTCATGAGCCCACATTTTTAGCTCCTTCCCCTGCCCTTAAGGAGATAACCATGCACTGAAGGGTGCAGACATGGGAATAAGGAATTTCCATTTACTCCTTCACCCATGCAGACATTCAGTGAGCATTTAGGCTCCAAGGATACAAAATCCAGACAGGCCTGGACCCCAGAGTCAGAGAGACAAGAGACAGGAGACCAGGTCTCCTCTCTCTGGTTCCATACAGGGCTCCATTTACAGCACTGTGCTTGTGTGCCTTACTGCCTATACTAGACCCACAGCGACTTGATGCCAAGAATGTGTCTCATGCACCTCTGTATCCACAGCTTCCAAGCACCCTGCTTTGCATGCAGGAAATGCTCAGCAAATATTTGTTGGATGGCATGTAAACAGAGCTCGGAAAAGGCCCAGGTGTAGGAAAACAATTCCCTGGTTCGTTAAGCTACTGTCTTGCCTGATCCCAGGAAGAAGAATCCATGATATAATCCATGTAAAGACAACTTGGCTGATAATATCCACTCGTGGAGATCTCCCTGGATGTCCAGATTGGAGCTCTAGGTTCTGCAGTTAGCTCCCTCGATCCTGCTATCTATCACGAACTTGGACCTTACCAAATCAAGTGCTATCAAATTGTAGCATTAATATCTAGAATCATGATAGAACTGGGTGAAGAAATGAATTTTGAAGTCAGACAGACTTGAGTAGAATGCCAGCTCTGCTCCTAATTGTTTTTTCTAGAAGCCATTTAATTTCTTATACCTTCAGTTTCCTCATCTGTAAAATGGGAACAGTAGTCTACTTAGTTGGATCATCGTGAGGATTAAGTGGTATGATAGTTAATTTTATGTGTCAATCTGGTTGGGCCACAGTACCCAGATATTTGGTCTGAATGTTTCTGAGACTATGTTTTTTGTCGATGAAATTAGCATTTAAATCAGTGGACTTGAGTAAAGGTGATTGCCCTTAGTGTGGGTGGGCCTCATCCGATCAGCTGAAGGCCCGAATAAAACAAAGACTGATCTCCCCTGAACAAGAAGGGATTCTGCCAGCAGACAACCTTCAGTCTTGAACTGCACCATTATTGCTCCTGGGTCCCTAGCCTGCTAACCCATTATGCAGACTTTAAGTTTACCAGCATCCATAACTGCATAAGCCAATTACTTAAATAAATACCTCTCTGGGGGCACTCTGTTGGCTCAGTTGGCAGAGCACGCCACTCTTGATCTCAGGTTCATGAGTTTGAGCTCCACGTTGAGTGTAGAACGTACTTTTTAAAAAAAAGTTAAAATAAATCTGTGTGTGTTTGTGTGTGTGTGTGTGTGCGTGTGTACATATATGTGTATGTGTATATGTACGTTTATGGAGGGGTGTAGACATATATGCGTGTATGTACACATACACACACACAGAGATTCTGTTTCTCTGGAGAATCCCAACTAATACAACTGGTATGATTCCTGAAAAGTTCCTGATATACAGCTTGTTCTCAATGGATATTAGTTTTATTTCCCTTTCCCAGAGACCTTCAGCCTCTTCATCCCACAGGTAAGCAGATGACTGTCCAAAGTACCAAGACTCACCCACTTTCCCAATATAACCCTGAAGAGTTTGAGAAGATGAACGAGATAATCAGCTTTGAGCATCACAATTTAAGACACAAAACATCTGCTCCACGCCTGAAGGTGATCATTTCATTTTCAACAAAGCATTCTTGAAAGGACTTCAGAGTTCATCTGATCCCCAAATTACAAGGTGTTGGCCTACGGACCACAAACTCGTATAGCTGGTTTTGTTTTGGGGGTTTTTTGTTTTGTTTTCTTTGCTTATTTTTTACTCATGCAAGCTTTTTATTATTTTTTTAATTTAATATTTGAAAGGTGTCACATAAAAGTCTGGATTCCTGGCTCCTCTTGATAAGTAGGAAGATCTGGTGACCTCGGGTGTGCACACCTGGAGCTGAGAGGTGACGGACACCATAGATAGGACACAGGTCATGGGGGTCTTTTACTCATTCGTGTCAAGCCCTGTAGACGTTTGAGTCTGTGACTCCTTGTGTCCTCCAGCTCCTTCAATTCAGAAAAGAGGAAGCATAGACTCAGGGAAGTCTAATAAACTTGCATAAGGCCATGTGCCAGATGGGCAAAGCCAGGTCTAAAACCCCACATTCTTGCCTATCAGGCCCCTTAAAATATGCCGTATTCCAACTGAGCACAAATGCTTTTGTTGACAAGGTAGGTGATTCCTAAGGGTCTTTAGTTCCCCCGTAAGGCCTACTCATTTTAGCAGTAAGATCAAGCTTAGTTTCACAGATGAACGCAGTGTTTTAAGATGGGGCTAAAACACGAACTGTCTTATTTACCCCTGTGATTATAAGCATAGTTCTGGTGTGAGACCAAACTTGGCTTTGCCATTATCTTGGGCAAGTTTCTCATGTTTCCAATAAGAGTTATACATACACAGTGTCAGTGGTGAGGATTAAATGAAATACTTCACATAAAGTGCTCAGGACGATGTCTAGAATTCTACAAATGTTCTTGAATTAAGACCTCAGAGGAATTAAAATAAATATGGCAAAATTAGCAATGTAGCTAGGTGATTTTGCATCTGCGAATATGTATGAGTTCACAGTCACACACACACCCCCCCCACAAATTCAAATCCGACACCCTGGTGTTTTCCTCAGCTTCTCCCCTTTTACACACGTGTTCATGGACTCGGTTGGTCCAACCTGCAAATCACGAAGTAGGTCCATACCAACCTATTGATTAAAGTTCAAGGTTTATTTGGGGTTATTTTTGCCCTCAGAATACACTTCACTACTAGTACACAGTCAAGGCATTATGTTCAAAAAAGACAAGTCTTGAATTAATCCCCATTGTCTGGGTGGTTGAGTTACCAAGGTGATATACAGTTGGGTTAATTTGCTGCTGTTTGTATTGATTTTAGGATCTGCTTTATTTCATTCTTTATGGTTTCATTTCGGTTTTTAATATGTTACACCTAAGTTTCAATCATGAAGTTGAACTATGTTATTGTACAGCTCTGTGTTATTGGAATTAGGGCAATGAAAAGGACAGGTGCCTTCTAAAAGCTTAGCCGGGGCAGAGGAGCAGACATGTCTAGAGACCATTTTGATAAGCAGTGTCTTGGATTTGTGCGCAGAGAGCTAAGGCGAGTCTTAGGACCGTGAGCCATAGACCGTGGGGCTTAAGAAAGCTTGCCGAATGAATGAGTGAATGAATGAATGGGTGAGTGAATTTGTGATTCTATTCGTCCCCTCTAGACTGTGAATTCTTTAAGGTAAAGACCGACCGCATTCATCTCTGTATCCCAGGTTTGGCCAGAGCTGGGCCCCATCTGTGTTTTTAGAGTGGAAAGCAGCTATCCAGGGGTCCCGCATGCAGCGCTAGGCCCAAATGAATTCCAAGCATGTCGAATTTCTCAGTTGCTGGAGCACCTGTCCTCTCCCTGCTCTTTGCAAACTCATCACTTGCTGCCACGCCCCTCCATTCTGCCCTCTGCTCCAGTCTATGAGGAAGCAACATCCCTACCTCCTCCCAGGGGCCCACCCTCCCAACCTCCCTCTGGAAGAGGTCTGGCTAACCCCCTCTCTGGCCTCTTTGACTCTTTCTTATGCAGAATTTCTGCCTCAGGCCCCGAGTGACCCATGAATGAGGGCAAAGCCCAATGACCTTGCACCGAAGACTCCTTGACCCACCTATGCTTCAAGGTCTGAGATAATCATTCTCCTCGTTCGGCATGGTGCACTGGGGGTTATACACAAGTAATGAATCACGGAACGTTACATCAAACACTAGGGATGTACTGTATGGTGACTAACATAATATAATAAAAAATATTATTTTAAAAAAATCATTCTCCTCTGCAGTTTCAAACGTATCCCCACTGTTTTTTATCGTGCTTCTCCTCACGAGTTGCAGTTCGCTAATCCCAGTTTACGTGTAAGGACAACTCACTGGGCACTAAGGACTTTGTTTCCGCTTGTCTGACTTTCACAGCCCTTTGATGGAGGCGTGTCATGTTGTAAGTGTTTTATAGGTGAACAAGCTGAAGCCCAGAGAATGAGTAACCGGCCCAAAGCCACGGCCAGCAAAGAGCAAAGGATGTGTGTGGCCCCTGCTTCCACTCTCCGCCACCCCCCACTCGCACCTTGGTGCCCGCCAGCGCTGCTCTCCCCAGCTGAGCGCGTCGGTGGCTTGTGTCTTCACAGCCCAGCCTCCTGACCTCGGCAGGTTTTGGCGCTGCCCCTCTCCTTCTCCTTGGGGAGATCGCTCCACACGGACTGGCACAGCACGGCACCCTGCGGTCGGGCTCCTCCCTCCCTGCCTCGCCCTCTTCTGCCCTTATTCCTCCCAGTTCCTGGAACTGGGCAGTCCCACAGGCTCTGTTTCTGGCTGTGCTCTCTCTGCACTCAGTCTCTGATAACCTGGATGCCTGCTTCTGGAAAGCTCCTCCTCCCAGCTCTGGTCCTGGGTCGGCCTCTCCAAATGCATGTTTTTCATCTCGTCCACACCCATCACACCCAAAACCAGCCTCTTCCTTCTCTCCTCCAAGGGGTAGCTCTCTTCACGCTGCCACTCCTGTACCCGTGGCCGGCTGGTAACCCCTTCTGCCCTCGCTGACTCTCGCTTGACCTCATGGCAGCAACTTCCCAAGTCCCCTCCCTGCCCTGCTCATGTCCTTTCCAGTTGACAGCATAATCCACACGACCTTGTAGAATGTTCTTCCAAAAACAGTCCCTTGATTACTGATTTAGACAGTAATGATTTATGGAGAATGGCCGTGCCAGGCACTTTACTAGCCTTTGGGGATTATGTGACTTGTCTATGTTAAATGATCTGTGATTCTCTTCCCCAACGTGAAACGAAAGGTAACACAAATGAAAGACAATGCCAGCTTGCAGGCTGGAGGGACCTTAAAGGCCATCTACCTCGTTTACTGATAAGAAGCTGGAACCTACTTGCCGTTTCATCTGAGAATACCTACTGAGGGCCACCTCCAGCCCAAGTGCTCCCTAGGCACGGGGGTTTAGCACCAAACAAGACAGACAGCCCCTGCGCTCAGAGACCTTGCACACTATTCATCACCTCTTGTACTTATGGTAAGTTTATTAATTCACTCAACAAACACTTACTGAGCACCTACAATGTGATAGCTCTTTCCGAGGAATACAGCAATGACTAAAACGGACAGAAGTCCCTGCCCTCTGAGAGCTTACATTCTAGTGAAGGGAGACAGGAAAGAAGTAAGTGTGTATGTAAACACACCGACTCGGGGTACTGAGTGCAATGGGAGGCAGCCCGGGCTCGTACAGCCTCACTCCTCCCTGCGTGAGCTCTGGAACTCTGTTCAAGATACCTACTTTTCTGTACCTCGCTTCCCTCATCTATAAAATGCAAATCATAATAAGGCCCACATCACAGGGAATGTTGTGAGAAGCAAGCAAGATGTTCTGGAAGTGTCTAGGACAGTCTCCGGCACACAGGAAGCACTATGACCCTTCACGCAAGTGTGCAGAGAAGGGCAGAGGGCTTTGGGATGCCTGGAGCAGTGCAGTATATAGAAGATGGTTGAGGGAGACCGCACAGCAAGAGAGACATTCCAGCCAAGACAGGAGGAGGAAGAACTCGCCATGCGGAGACCTAGCAAGCGTTCCAGGCTGAGGCAGGAGCCAGCACAAGACCCCAGCAGCGAGGAGGCCATTGTGGCGGGAGCACGTGAGCCAGGGAGAGTGAGGAGAAGATGAGGGAGCCAGGCATGGAATGGGGGAGCCGGAGAACCCCGCAGGACTTAGACTCCATTTTGGCTTTTGCTCTAGTGCCCTGAGGAGCCTTTGGAGAACTTTCGTCTGGGGAGGGACTCCATCTGTTTTGTGTCTCAGAAGCATCATTCTGGCTGCTCTGGGGAGAGACTAACTGCAAGGGGCAGAATCAGGACACTAGTCAAAGAGGCTTTTGCAAGAACCCGAGGAAATTAGGGGCTGGACCAGGATGGTGAGATGTGGTCAGGTTCCAGATATATGTTGGAGATCGAGCTAATGGGATGTTCTGTAGGCTTGGTGGGGGTTTGAGGGAAGAGTCAGGGAATGTGATAAAGGAGGAGTACTGGGCATTATGAAAGCACAAAGGAGTTGTGGGAGGAGACTGGAGAACACAGACAGTGAGGGAGGCCCCCAGGGCAGGGATTAGTAAGAAAGAGCCTTGAAATGTGGGGTCTGAGATGACCGTTCCATTTAAACATCAGCCCCCTCAAGTCAGATTTATTGTTCTAATGTTTAATCCCTTGAATTCCCAGAGCATATGGAACAAGAACCACAGCAAGCATGTGGATGCCCTAAGGTCCATACACAGCGCCCCTGTTAACGTCCACTCCGAACACGTAGGAAAACGAGCTCTTACGCCAACGTGATTGTCTGTCTCCCCCTGCTGGCCATCCTTGTATTTCAGCTTACATGCTGGTTGTTACTTGCTGGGTATTCTGATACTATCCTTACCTTGCATATTTGCTATAGCTGCCCTTTACATATTTAGTTTTTATAAGGGCATTTTAGAGAGAGTTGGGTTTACAAAAATTCTATTTCTGCCTTAAATTTCAAGACGATAATTGAAAAACCATAATGTCATCATCGCCATCATCACTGCCACCACGACACCAATCATCCACTTTGTCCCATGCTTTTCCTGACATTTTCTCCTGCATTATCTCACTGGATCTCATATCCTCTCCACGAGGTAGGTAAGATGTTATTCCCATTTTATACAAGAAAAAAGTGAGGCTCGGAAAGGTGGGACTTTCTGCTCTGGTACTGAGCAGATTCAGTTTGCCATGAATCCAATCTTCTCGTCACTGGAAAATGTGCCCCATATGACTGGAGACCTGGGATAACATGGAAACTATAGATAGACACCACCATAACACTTCTTAAGATCTTATGTAATGTTTTCCTAATCTCCCTAATGAGAGGGACTAGTTATTGCCTTCTAAAGCCACACCAGGCACGGCACTAACCGTAGGAAGTACACCGGGTCATTTCATACCCTCCACATTGTTATAAAGTAGCTGTCATTACTAACTCCATTTTACCCGTGCAGTCTGAAGAGCAGACGGGAGTTGACTTGCCCATGGTGCCTGAGCTGTTCTTTCTCCCCCTCACCCCGCCCCAGCTTTCTCTTCCTGTCTGGACATCTGAGCCTACAACCACCTTGTCCTGTATAGAGAATGACCTGGGGCATTTCCCTCTCTTTCCCCCTCTCAGGAAGTGTTGCACCTTCTCCCCCCATACATCTTCAACTCGGAGAACTTCTTCAAATGTTAATTAAATGTGACCATGGGGCCCCTGAGGGGCTCAGTCTGTTCAACATCTGACTCTTGATCTCAGCTCAAGTCTTGATCTTGGGGTTATGAGCTTGCGCCCTGCATGGACATGGAGCCTACTTAATAAATAAACAAACAAACAAATAAATAAATAAATAACCTTGGTTTGACTCCTAGGACGATTTAGTTTTGGTGCCTACACTGTGTTCCGAGACGTTTTATAGCTGTCAGGCAAGCAGGTATGTGGGTAAGTACTGTCCTCCCTTTACAGGTAAGGAATTTGAAGCTCATATAATTTCTGGCTGGGAACTCTCCCTTGACGAAGCATCAGAAGACTCATGTTTAAGATCTAAACTTTGTTAATGATCTGTGTGAGCTTGGACAGGTCTTTCTACCTCTCTGGGCTTCTAGCATCTCATCCGCAAAACAGGAATACTCATTCTAGTCACCAAGCACATCCGAGGACCAAATGCACGTAAAAGCTACTGGCAACTAGAAAGTGCTACCTGGTTGACCTTCTCCATGCCCATTTATTGAGACCTTCCTTTATGGACTCAAATATGATTAAGCATTGGACTTTGGAGTCTGACTTTCTGGGTTCACATCCAAGTTCCACCAGTTCACGTTGGTGTCCTTGGGCACTTGATTTAATCTTTTTTTTAAGAGATTTATTTCTTGGGACGCCTGGGTGGTGCAGTCGTTAAGCGTCTGCCTTCGGCTCAGGGCATGATCCCGGCGTTCTGGGATCGAGCCCCACATCAGGCTGTTCCGCTGGAAGCCTGCTTCTTCCTCTCCCACTCCCCCTGCTTGTGTTCGCTCTCTCGCTGGCTGTCTCTGTCAAATAAATAAATACAATTTAAAAAAAAAGATTTCTTTCTTTATTTTAGGGGAAGAGGGAGAGGAAGAATCTCAAGCAGACTCCCTGCTGAGCGCAGAGCCCCACAGGGGGCCTCAATCTCACGACCCTGAGATCATGACCTGAGCCAATACCAACAGTGGGACGCTTATCTGACTGAGCCACCCAGACGCCCCTTTAATCTTTCTAAGCTTTGTTTCCCCCTTGTTTCCTTTTTAGAAGGAATCGTAATAGCAGCCACTGTGCAGGGTTGTGGTGAAGGTGCAAGGGAGATAAGAAGACTATGGAGGAGTCAGCACTGGGCTGCTCTTGCCGATGTGGTTATTATCCTCATGATCTGGTTATTCTTCAAGGTCCTGTGTTGAACTAGGTGAAAAGACACAATCCCTGGAGAGGTGGCTGGATAAGGAGGGGAGAGGGAAGGGAGCGGACTCCTGAGAACGCACTCTGTGTCATTCCTTCACCACGTGCCCTTAACTGTGTTATTCATCGGGATATATGGACAGGAAATCTTAGATTAACTGCTAAGTTTTCAAAGTGAACATTTCCATTGGCCATTAGGGAGATTTCTCTGGCTCAGAGAGCTGCCAGATCTGGGAGAGTCACCTTTGAGTGGGGGAGTCTATGCTGAAGATACGTGACTGAATTGGATCCATGTCACACAGACACAGATCCTAGAGACACAGCAGGACCAAGAGAAAAATTGTTCTTGTGAGCTCTAAGCCTGGTACCAATTTCTGGCTTCAATATTCATCTTTACTAAATCTGTATACTACCTGTTACATACATACATATGTAATTTTTATTTTTTATTTATTTTTTTCCAAGCTACATTAAGTTTTGTTGTCTTTTCTTTTTATGTGGAGATGATGGACTTTTCTTTTCTGAGCTTTTCTGGACTTGGATAAAACTGGGAAGCAGTAGGATATCGGAATTTGGGATAACATTTTCTCTACTGTAAGTGGCCATTAAATGTATCATCAAAAAATAACAACTTTTCAGAAAAGACACCAAATTTAAAGTACTCTGAACTTTTGAAATGTGAAATGAATGAGCTTTTTGGATTTGAAGAAATAGGTAAGAGCTTGTCTTTGTTTGGCATTTTAACTTTCCAGAATATTCTTATATCCAACTTCCATCCACTTGGGTCACACACTCAGCCATTACTCATCCTTTTCTTTTCTAGGTTTTCATTCATTGGCCTCTGCTGAAAAAACCCATTAGTCTTCAGCAAAGAAAAGAAATTTTAAAAAACAAAGTACACAGAAAACCTGATCACCTACCCTTCAAATCAACCCCAATATTTGCAGTAGATTCAGTAGCCAGCTCCCAGGATGATGCCTTTAATGACTCAGAAAATGGAAAAGCATTAAAGACTATTTCTCAATAGAGACAAGTTAAGACATTTTAATTAGAGGTCTATTCCATTCCCCTGCCCACCCTCACTCCCAAAACGCACTACCAGAGGCGAGGTCAATGTTACATGGGCAGACATAGCTATTCCACAGCACAACACGCAGGCATCTAAAAGATAAGTGATGGCGTGAAGTACGGTCTGGCCAAACAGTGAGATTATTACATAAAAAGGAAAAATCTGTCTATATGCCTATATAAGGAAATTGCCAAGAAATGTTTTAAATGAAAAGAGCAAGGTGAAAACAAGTAAATATATTACTTTTACTGCTGCACTATATGTTAAAAAGTCAGGGGGTCGGGGGGGGTCGGGGAAGATTACATTTTTGCTTGCCTATATGTTGTTGCTATTTTTTTATTCTCTTAAGGGACACACCAGAAACTACTAACAGTGTTTGTCTTTTGTGTATGTGGGGCGGAAGTGGGGGAAATTTGGCAAGTGGGAAATAGCACTCTACCTTTTTAGGTGTTCCAACATTTGAATCATATTAAAATACCTTTTTTAAAAAAGACATCAAAAAAAAAAAATATATATATATATATATATATAAGATATTTTAAATTGTACCCTTAAAATGACCACTAGATGGCGATTGTTCTTCATTTGAACAGCCGCCAGCAAGTATTCCTACAACAAAGACATTAAAGCTGGATGAAGTCTTAGGAACTGCCTGAAAGCTTGAGCACCCGATTATCTTAATAAGAACAGGAGAATGGGATGGGCTGGTGATGGGTGTTGAGGAGGGCACGTATTGCATGGTGCACTGGGTGTTGTATGCAAGTAATGAATCACAGAACTTTACATCAAAAACTAGGGATGTACTGTATGGTGACTAACATAATATAATAAAAAAATATTATAAAAAAAAAAGAAAGAAAATGGAAAAGCCCAGATCCCTTTCCCCAGTTTAAGATTCAGCCTTGCCTCTCCTGACTTTCTTGAAAATCATGTATCCATGCTATAATTCAAGAACTCAAAATGGTTTTCTACAAATGCATTTAAACATCAATAGTGTTTCTTGTAAATCCCCCCAATGTGACATTGAATACATTAAAAACTCAAAGATTTTTTACAGCCCCATAACCAAACACAAGACACATTTATCAGAATAATCAGATGTCAGGCTTCGGGTGGAATACCTCAAACTACCAAGGCTCAGAATTTTCTTTTAGTTAATAGGGAAAAAGAGTCTTTGGGTTACAAATAGCTGAGTCACAAACACCTTATATATACAAGTCAGCCAGGGCTGTATTGGTCTGGAAGTTCCCATTTCATGGAGCGGCAGACCGTCGCACTGAATCCCTGAGAGCAAGCAGTGCCTTAATACCAGAATCCAAGGCAGAGGCACTGTTTTAACCCGGCATCTTCACAACAGGCCTGAAAGAGAGCTGCCACTCCCTCTATTATACCCATGAGGAACATTCCATGAGGAAATGAAGCAGCATGCTCAAAGTCACACAACTTGAATCACAGAGTTGGGACTCCGACTCCGAATTAGGATGACCAGTTGTCCCATTTGCCTGGGACTGAAGGGGTTCCCGAGATGAGGGATTGTCCGTGCTAACATTGGGACAGTCCTGGGCAAACCAAGGCTAACTGGCCAGCGTGTATACAAGTCCAGGGCTCTTCCTACTAAAACGGACTGCTGTGAGGTGGCCTGGTCCTCCAGCCTGTGTTGACAATGTAAGAATTTCAAATGGCTATTTAAAAAACAATGCTGTGTGCTCCTCTTCCTCAGCTAGTTCCATTATGGCGGCCCATAGCCCTGCGCACAATTGGTGATGCTGAACCAGGTTATGACCTAGATTTATTTCGTTTATCTAATCATTACACTGCGGATTTAGAAAAGGTGCTTATTCCTAAATGACTAATCATGGACAGAACAAAATGGCTTATACTTGAAAATCTGTGAAGATAGGAGGCTATCATATGGCAGCTCAGCTGGGGTATCTGCATGCCCCAGGGGGGCTATAAATTCTCTACTGACTTGCTAGATTATAACAAAACATTGAACAGAAACAGTAATATATCCATCCCCTGACTGCAGATTTTATGAGACCGAAGAGCTATTGTAATGACCATTCAACTGGGGCCATAAAATAAATTTATGGAGATGATTTCACAACTTTAACTGGAAAGAATGGCTTGGTTGCTATAGATACAATTGACATTGGCAAAACAATGTAAATCTTGCTTTCCTTAGTCAAGCAGTGTAATTCAAAGAGGGTCCACATTGCAAGTTTGCTGGTGAAAGAGCTCCCCGAAACTCCTGGACATAGATCGCACTGTGTTGGGAGGAAATTTCAGGCTGATTTATTGGATGTGTCTTTGACTATAATGGAAACATCAAGGATTTAAATCATGTTTGTGTCATTAGCAAAACTGGAAAAGCAAAGTATCAAGCCTAAAATGAGAGCTCAAGTCGGGTGGTAGAGTTTGGGAACATCTGGTGTTCTATTGCCATCACCAGTAAAATGATCAAATGGTCGGGTTCCGTGGCCATCTGCGTCGTAGAGGTTTTTGCATGTACTTTCTGAGAATTTTGTTCTGTGTATTAGAAATACCGGTGGCTGCCATCCCAAACTCACTCTCTGGTCTGAGTTGATAGGCCACTGGTTCCCTTTGGAGGGATTGTTGTTTGACTTATGAATGAAAAACCTTTACCAACAAAACACAACACTTCTGTAAGAAGCATTTAAAGAGAAGATATATTGTTTTATGAATTGCCCTATTTTTTATAGTCCTAAATTCATGAAAAGAACAGAAGTAATTGAACATTGTTAATTATTACACCACTTTAAAGAGTAAGAAGCAGCTGGTTTTTTATCTGACAGTATCTAAGAGGTATTGTTATAAACTGAATCATGTTTCCTGGAATTATGTTAGGAGCATTTCAGGGATATTAACTGAATTTTCTCATTTGTTCAGACTATTTCCAGTGAATCTTCTTTATGGTTCCTTTAAATATTAATCAGTGTATTCCAAAAACCTTTACACATTTTGAAATTTTCAGTGCAGAATCCTTACAGACCGCCTCTTAAATCAACAACAACAAAAAACCACTTTTTTTTTCTTTAGGCTGTCCATTGATAAGCTACACATTGAATGTCAGGGACAGGACGAGGTGGGGTGTATGTGACACCTAGGGAATTGCACGGCCCAGAGAGTGACACCTCTCAAAATTCTGTGTCCTTGGTGACGTTTTAATGCACGCTCCTCCTGACTCTGCCAAGTAGAACAGACATGGATAAGACTCTTTACCTGGCTCCGAAGTGTCCTATTCGTTTTTAAGTTTCTGATTGAAAACATACGTGTGCATGTCCAGTTTGGTAACGTTGCATGAATTTCATGTCTCACTTGGGTTAAATTAAGTCAAGATGAAAACCCCATGTTGATATCTATATTTTCAAACACTTTGTCATTTATGAAGATTTCCATCTAGTTCTATCAACGTTTTTTTTCTTCCATACATAATTCATTCAGATAAGATACATTTCTATCAGCTGTTTTTTAAACTACATATTGACATTTCTATTCAATTTGAAGATTAGATTCTATTTTACTTTTTTTTAAAGATTTTATTTATTTATTGGACAGAGAGAGACACAGCGAGAGAGAGAACACCAGCAGGGGGAGTAGGAGAGGGAGAAGCAGGCTTCCCTCTGAGCGGGGAGCCCGACGCGGGGCTCGATTCCAGAATGCTGGGATCATGACCTGAGCTGAAGGCAGATGCTTAACGACTGAGCCACCCAGGCGCCCCTAGATTCTATTTTAAACCACAAAGACCGAAGACCTGTCTACACCACTATGTCCCAGTTTATAGAAATAACGCAATTTTTTTTATCTCTTCTGATAATTTCGAACATGTGGATGACAAGATTGCTCTGACAAGATTGCTCCTGACTTCCAGGGATCAGAACAGTGGAGTGCCAGGAATATCAGCACTGACAGTCTTTCTCCTGAGTCCTCAGACAAGCAAAGTGTACACAGATGGACAATAAGAATGGTAACAGACATCTGTGATCCAAACACATCTATCTCCAAACACACACGGCCTCCCACTGCATATAGCCTCTTCTACTATGGTTACTTTTCAAGATTTATTTATTTACGTGAGAGAGAGCGCACATGCATGAGCGCAGGGTAGGGGCAGGGGGAGAGGGAAAGTCCCAAGCAGAGTCTGTGCTGAGTGCAGAACACCATGCAAGGCTCGATCTCAGGACCCTGAGATCACAACCTGAGCTGAAACCAGGAGTCGGAAGCTTAACCAACTGAGCCACTCAGGCACCCTTACTGTGGTTATGTTTTTAATGGAAATAAAATAAATGTAGCAAAATAGGGGATGGATAAGCAAATTATGGTACAATTACATGGTGGAATATTTTTTGCCAATTAAAAATGACAATGTAAAACTCTATTTAAACTTAGGGTGAGGTTTGCAACATATTAATTGAAAAATTCAGGTCACTCTAAGGTGATAGCATTTCTCTAAACATGTATCCATTTCATTAGATCTCAGATGTCATCAGTTGTAAGATGGGCTATTAATTTACTCATCACTAAGAAGAAAGAGACTGCCAATTAAACCATGACATGTTGCTTTCTAAATACACTGATTCTAAGACGTATCCTGATTTCAGAAATCCTAAAATGTGGGGGAAAAAACTTTCTTAGCTATGCACATATGAGTTATATGAAAAATATGATTTACATGGAAAGTGTGTAATATATACACAAATGTTAAGAGTACTGACCTCTGGGTGGTAAGATTATCAATTATGTTATTTTTGTTTTTTATTATCTGTATTGCTTTACATTGAAAAAATGGCAGCTTGGCCAATAAAACCATTTTATTTTATATTTTTAAATATTTATCTTAGAGAGAGTGCGCACGCATGGGGGGTGCGGGGGGGGGGGCAGAGGGATAGGGAGAGAATCCTCAAGCAGACTCCCCGCTGAGTGAGCAGCCCAACACAGGGCTCAATCCCAGAACCCCAAGATCACGATCTGAGCCGAAATCAAGAGTTGGACACTTAACCGATTGAGCCACCCAGATGCCCCTAATAAAACCATTTTGATGGAAAACTAATCAATCCCCCTCACTGGGGAAGCGTTCATCCTCTGCTTCCTGCCATCCAGCAATGTCTTTTCTGCTCACAGAGCACATCTGGGTCCTCGACAGTCCTAACCATGTCATCCTCGGCTCTCTTGAAAAACCGGTTTCCCAGTCTACACAGTGGGCAACTGTGAAGCAGGACTTCTAGGCCCAAGCGGCAGCGAAGAGCTTCCCCCTTGAACCCATAGGGAGTAGGCCATAAGCTCCGTGTCTGTTTCTATCAATATTCTGTCACTAGCACCTGACACCAGGAAAATGATCGACTGATAGTGGTGACTGAATGAATAAACAGTAAATCAATTATTTAATAGTGAGGCTGAAGCAGCCAGCAAAGCCAAGTCTGGAAGAGGGAACGGAGATGCAGAGGCAAGAATCAAACAGGGTACCATGGAGATGGGAGTGAATACTTTCCGAGATTCTATGATGTGTCCAGGGTTGAGGATAAAGCAAACCAAGTCTTGCATCCTGGGATGAGATTCAGGGTGAACATGGATGAGAATGAGGGAAGGGACTTGCTGTCCTCTGCCTATGGCTTCCATCTCTAGGTCTAAGGCTGCTACTGGAGTTTCAGTGTTTTTCAGCAAAGGGAAGGGGGGAAAATGAAATCTGGGGCAAATGGCTTTGTCTCTAAGACAGCCAGGCAATTGCATTAATCATGTCTGTTTACATCCCAGTGGTCAGACCCAGACCCAGCGGGGAATGTATTCCGTGGTTGGGAATCCATGTTCCCAGTTAAAATTGGGGGTGGGAGAATACTATTTAAGAAGAGGAGGAAATAATGGACACTAGGCAACAGCCAGCAATCTCCAACATTC
The DNA here is from genome assembly GCF_017311325.1 of Ursus maritimus. Lineage (NCBI taxonomy): Eukaryota > Metazoa > Chordata > Mammalia > Carnivora > Ursidae > Ursus > Ursus maritimus. Next base: position 70,737,017 of record NW_024426996.1, read on the forward strand.
CCATTTATGGGTTCTTCGTCTTTGTGAGAAGAAAAGGAGATGTCAAGGGGGGACAACCTTGACTCCTAGGCTACTGCCTACAACTCAACACCCAGCCTCCATGACTCCCAGGAGGAGGACTGTTTTCTCGTTTACCAAGTGAAGGAGTGGAGTCACTTCTCTGCAGCCATAATGTTCCATCATTCTTTCATGATTCCGTAATAAGTTATTACAGAAACGTCTACTTTGTTACTTTTATTTTGAAAGTATTTGACATGGTAATGGTCATGGGTGACACTGAAAAAATAACCCATCTTTACAATTACCCATCTGACAGCACAGACTCCATGACTCATTCCCATGTTCCAGAAAGCTTGACAGCAGAAAGGACGCCTACCACCACCGCACAGAGTTTCCTTCTTCCCACCTCACCAGTCCAACCAAGTTGTGCCTGGAAAAGCTCCCAACTTCCATGGCCGTGAGCCAGACAAAATCGTAAGACTGAGCAGCAGAGAGTAATCTGAGACTTACTGGCTCCCAAAGGGGCTTTTCTCCCTCCATCAGCCAATGTGGATCTTATTATTCTACCCATTCAGGGAAGTTCCTGCAAGGCAGCTCTGAGGAAACTGGACTGATTATTGTGTCATTCACAAAGGGAGATTTATTCGGTTCCAAGTGAAGGCTTGGGTTGGCTATCCCATTTCTTCTCAGTCTTACCCTTTTCCAGTGTTCTGCTTGCTCATTACACAGGAGACAGTATCTACTTCCAGGAGCTTTTTCCTTCTGATTTCATCTACCAAAGAGAGCTTACACCTTTATTATCACCAGAGAGCAGGGGTTGGGTTGGCAATGCCACGGGGAGGCTGTTGAACTCCTGGTCGGCTTGAAAAATGAGTTACGAATGTCAAATTCTTAGACTTGGGGCAGTGCGGAGGTTGGAGGTTGGGGGTTCTGTTGATATTGTTCATCAACATCAGCTTGGGATGGGACAACCCTGCTGGTTGGCAAGAGGGCCATCCCTACCCGCCTCTCCATTGCCCCCAGGGTCTCAGCTTCTAAACCAGGTAGGCTTATCAAGGAATTTCCTCCATAAAAAAAAGTTCCAACCTTTTTTTTAATTAAAAGAAACTAACCGTAATAGAGCTCCAACCATGCGTTAAGCACTATTTTAAGAATTGTACATCTATCATTTCGTTCAATGCTCAGAACAACCCAAAGAGGGAGGCACTCCTAATACCTCATTTTATAGGCAGAGACACTGAGCTCTGTTCTAAGCATTTTACATTATCAGACCCATACAACAGAAGGATCTACACAGCCATGAATCTGAGTCTAGTGAGCCAAGGAGGCAGGCGCCATCTTGACGAGACATCCCACACACACTTTGGTTACAGCAGTCCCCCCTTATCCGTGGTTTCAGTCACTCAGGGTTGATGACAACCCAGAAGCACATGATCCTCTTTCAGACCAACTGTCAGAAGGTCAACAGTAGACTAACACTAGGTCACAATGCCAGCATCATTCACCTCACTTCATCTCAGCACGCAGGCATTTTGTCATCTCACATCATCACAAGAGGGGCGAGTACAATACAGGAAGGTATTTTCAGAGAGAGACCACATTCACAAACTTTCATTACAGTATATTGTTATAATTATTCTATTTTATTCATAGTTATTGCTGTTAATCTCTTACTGCACTTAATTTATAAACTTTACCATAGGTTATGTATAAGAAAAAACCTAATATACATAGGGCTCAGTATTTTCCGCAGTCTCAGGCATCCACCGGGGCTCTTGGAACATATCCCTCACAGAGAAGAGTGGGGAGACTACTGTACTTCTACTCCCAGAAACAGTGGTGGCCACATCTGGCAATGACAAAGTGACAGCCAAGTGTCCTCAGGGCAAGAATGACACCTCCATCTGACCAGTCTGTGGAGTAATTTTGGGTGTTGTTCTTGGCTAAGAGGCTTCCAAACTGTTTTCTTGCCCTCCTGGAGGATCTGTAAGATGTTGATATTGTCTAGAAATACATTTCCAGCCAGAGCTGCATTCTGCTGTTGTGGCTGAGATCGCTGGCTGATACAAAATGGGAAGTGCCTGATACATCACACATGAGTTTCCCCTTCTCTGCAGGTCTGCACTGTGCGTCAGACCTCCAAATGCTGTTTCACACTTATGTACCTTATTAAGAATCACACATAGTGGGGCGCCTGGGTGGCACAGCAGTTAAGCGACTGCCTTCGGCTCAGGGCGTGATCCCGGCGTTATGGGATCGAGCCCCACATCAGGCTCCTCCGCTAGGAGCCTGCTTCTTCCTCTCCCACTCCCCCTGCTTGTGTTCCCTCTCTCACTGGCTGTCTCTATTTCTGTCAAATAAAAATAAATAAAATCTTAAAAAATAAAAAAAGAATCACACATAGCGCTACGTTATCACATTCAACTCTAGGGAGGTCTCAAGGTGAGTCGTCTTCGTAGAGAACAAAGGTGTTTCTCAAAGCTGAGATTCTTGCTGCATCTCTGTGAATCAAGTTCAAGGATAAATGCCCTGTCAGGGACCAGTTCAAAGCCTTCTGTGATTTGTGAGTATGAGCTGAAAGTCAGCAAACCACTGCCTCTCAGGGCAGCACACCCAGCTACTGAGTTCCTGATGAATTGTTAAAAACATACATGCTAAAAATGACAACTCTTCATAGTATAAATAAATTAACTGTTTCATTATTTAAAAAAAAACAACTGTGGGAAAATGCCTGGGTTATCACTGCATTCACATAATGCCTTTCCAAGTTGTAGCACACTCTGGGTTTACTTCAACATTACTTCACGCAATATTAATTCGCTGTATGTAACATTTATCCTTGCCTTGTAAAAAAAAAAAAAAACCAACCTTCTGTGTAGTATGGATTCTGAGAAACTCAAGTCACAGTCTTGGGAATTGTTTTAAGGAGAAATGAGATGCCAGGAAGCAAATCGACGCTGCTCCTGCTGGGTCCTTTGTTATCAGGGAGTGTGCAGACATGGGCTGAGCTTGTTTCCAACAAGAGCTGTGTGTGTGTGTGTGTGTGTGTGTGTGTGTGTGTGTGTCTTCTTTCAAGTACTCAACCTAAAATTTCATAACTGTATTTCTAAGATTGTCTCAACTATTATAAGGTCAAGAAGCACTACAGAAGGAAAACACTGAGCCTTCAGGAGTGAGAAAGGGGGACTTAGGTCCTGGGTCACAACCTTCGGGTTAAGTATGATGGTGGGTACGAGCTGGGATGGGAAGAGCATATTCTAGAGAAAGAATGAATGGAGTTGGGAGACAGGGAGGTGGCGGGTTGATGAGTAAGGTATGAGGCTATGAGTAGTCAGTAACGCAGTGAGGATGTCACTTCTAAGAAGAGGGATATGAAGGATGTATTCATATATACGTAGGCCAGAAAGTCCTTAGACTAGAGATGGCTGCATGGTCCTGGTCACGGTCATGCAAAGATACCCAAAGCTGGAAACGCAGAGAGACAGGAGGTAGGGATGGGTATCATGGGAATGAAGCTACAAAGATGGCATACAAGGAAAGAGTGACCCAGCCCCCCAACACCCCCAGAGCTCGCTGGGGTGCTCTGCGCACAGTGTGAAAACCTTGGGACCAGCCTCTTCCTAGTCTCTACCAGCTTTGAACCTGAACACTCAAATGAGTCTTCCCAAGACTCTTAGAAACTGACTGCTACTCTGTTTCATCTGTGGAAGGGCATGTAAAGAACAAAATTTTTCTGACACTTCAAGGGGTCTCCTGCTGAAGAAGGAAGATACATTAGAGAGTCCAGAAATCAGCAAGCAAGCCCCACAGTAAGGCAGAAAAGGTCCTGAGAGGAAAACAGCCAGGTCACGTAGGGGGTTAGCAGGGCCCTATCATTGAAGGCATTCTGCAGGCAGAGTTCACTGAACCCTGGGGCAAGCCTGAGCTTTAATCAGAACTGGTCCTGAGCATCCATCTTCACATCGAGCCCAAACTAAAGCCTGTGATGATGTGCCTACATGGACACGGGGGCCAGTGAATAATCTGTGGACTGCCCACAGTGGCTACAGCTGCCGTGGCTCCTGAAGGAACCTGGATTGCCCCCCAGGGGCCCGCAGAAAGGGGCCAGCCTTGGTGGAATGCTAGCTTATCTGTAAGGCACCGTGCTACCCTGTTGATTGTTGTGATCTTTTAGTCCCACCACACCTTGGGGGGGGGGGGTGGTGGTGGTAAATAATAATCCTTATTTGAGTGGCAAGGAAGGGAAAGTTCAAAAAGGTTAAGTATTTCATTCAAGATTACAGAGCAATGCCCAAATAATGAATCCAGAAACATCTGACTTCAAAATTTATGCTGTTTTCAACAAACCTAATGGATTCTCTGAAATATCCTCAAATTAGTTTATTCTTCAACAAACCTACATTTAAAAAAAAAAAACTAGAAAATCTCCAGGTGTTTGAAAATTAGGCAACACATTTTTTTTCTTTCTTTTTCTTTCTTTTGTTTTTTTGTTTTTGTTTTTGTTTTTGCAGCAAAGCAAGTTTATGGAATGATAGCAAAGTTTATGGAATGATAGTACAAAGCTCCCAAAGAGGGAGGGAACTTGAGGGGGTTGCCCTAGGCAACACATTTCTAAATAACAATTAAATTAGAAAATATAAATAAAAAGAGACATACCAAACTTAAGATCTGCAGCTAAAGCAGCACCCAGAGGAAAACTTATAGTACTAAGTAATCTATAAAAAAAGAAAGTGTGCTGAAAAATCAGTGATCTAAGCTCCCATCTTAAGACGCTAAATAGGAAACCCAAGGAAGTTAGAAGGAATTTTTATATTCCTAATAATAAAGAGAAGAGTGAAAACCAATTAAATAGATAGAGAAAACAAAGCTAAAGGTTAGTTCTCTGAAAGAGTAATAAAAGTGATAAATCCCCAAGCAAGCCTAATCAAGAAAAAAAGGGAGAACAAACTGCTAGTTTCGGGAACAAATACATATTTTAACTGCCTATCATATACGTAAGACACTGGGCATGAGGAGGAGGAAGAGGAGGAAGACAGGAAGAAAAGTATCTGTTTTTGAAGCTACCCAGAAAAACCATAGTTAGATTACAGGCCTAGAAAGGGAGCATATCTACTTTGGAGTCAGACAGAGCTGAGTTGAAATTCAACCTCTACCTTGAACTAAATGTATGACTTCAGGCAAATTATATAACCTCTCTGAACTTCCACTTCTCATCTGACAAATGCGAGTTAACAGTACCAACCTCGTAGGGCTATTGGAAGAGTGGGAGGTAAAGCACCTGGGTAGCTTACATTGTACAGAATTCTTTTCCCAACATGACCCATAACCACCATGGGTCACAACATGACCCATACTTTAACTATTTGTAGAAAGGGTACAAAAATATATCCTGAGACAAGGTCATTCATTCAGAAATGTAACAGTTCTGAAAAGCATGGGCATTTACCTTCTCTTAATTACCTGCACCAGTAAGACAGATTTTGGTATGGTCATTTTCAACAGAAAGGATGCTACCAACCTGTAAACATATCAAAGCACCTATGAAAATTAAAATGAAATAATGTAAAATTTCCATTGTAATTGTATACCATAAATTCTTCATGAGTATTAGGCAATCGAAATAAAAACTATACCAATAATATGTTATTTTAAAACTTTGGGGGAAAGGCTTCCGACTCTAGTGTTGGCATCATGACGGAAGAACCCCCTCAAGTCCTCAGCTTCCCAGCAGTGTCTCCTCAGCCACGCGTGCCAATGTCTACTGCAAGGCTCAAAGATCTGAAACGACCATGCTGATTGGCTCATCTTTAAAATCTGCAAGATGGATGATCAGGATTTTTCACACACTGAAGAAGCCTGATAGGCCTTTGACAAGAAAGATAAGACCAAAAAAAAAAAAAAAAAAACAGAAAGAAAGATCAATCAGCAGTCGGTACATCTATGGTTCAATTCCCCAAGGCAAGTAGCCCCTTCGTTAGCAACAGAAGTATGCAGGGACCACTCCGCATCCACATCGCTTCCTCTCCTGCAGTGACAACACAGAGAAAGGTCAAATGGCCCGATTTGGTTTCATGTCACTTGTAAAGCCACAGAAATAAATACTGAGATGGGACGTCAGACGATAATGTGTGGAGATGAAAACATATGTCTGGCTCAAAACTGACATCACAGACACATGTATGAATGTCAGCTGATGATCAAGACACAACAGAGGCAGCAACCTGAGATGGGGGACCTCAGTATTGTCTGTGGATGACCTGCTTTCTTCTCTTCAGAAGCTTCCTGAGCAAGGGTTGAGCCATAGGGTCGGGGCAGAAGACAGGGTAGAGACTCTCTGGGGGAAGACCGGCGGCCATCAGCAGGAAGACCACACATCCTTTGCACAGAACAAATCCTAGATAAGAATCTAGCTGGTGAGTGTCTCTCTATTTCATAAAAATGAGATCAGAAAGCAACAGGGTCCAGCGGGAGTGGCTGGACTGCGGAGAAGGGTGAATAGTAAGGAATGTGGTTCACCAAATTGTAGCTGAATCGGATTTTGCTAAATGTGAGTCAAGGTAGAGAGAGATCCTTAGAAGCAGCTACAAGCACCCCTGGGCTTCAGGAATGGGCCATCTCAGGCTCATTTCTAGCCAACTATCATGACCAGCTGGGCACAGCGGTTCTAAGTGTAGAGTCACTCCATCCTCACCAATATGGTAGCCTCGGATCCCCCACATGAATACTTTCCAGGGGAAAGTAATTATTAACAACATAGAGGAAGAAGTGCACCCTTTAGGATTTTAATAAATACGTCACAAGGGAGCACTAACCAGAAAAGAGCATGCTGACACTTTTAAGGTCATCCAAAAAGAACTGTTACTCTGTTCACTCCACTGGTTAGAACGTATGTGAAGAAATTCTGTATAATTTCATCGGGAGTGTGAGTGTGTGTATGGGGAAAAGGAAAGGACCTGAAGGATATACAGCCAAATGTTAATAGCATTTGTCTCCGGGCGGGATTTATAAGGGGGTAACAGCAGAATCAGCAGGAGGTCTAACCCATATGAATGTACTTACACTTCTCGTGTGCCTATTAAACAATCACACCAAAACAGCTGGACAACAGTTTGCTAAATTGGAAAGTGTGTTTGGCATGCAGTGATTTCAACTTCAGTCTATGTCTATATCCCTGACATTCACTTTAGGCCCCCGTGGGCTCAAGCAGCTTTCTTGCAAAGCCACAGAACTCTTAAGATACAACAAGGGGCCCTGAGGAGTTGGTAATTTAAAGAATCATGTTGACTCTATCGCAACCTCATAGCTGGAGAAAAGGTCTAGTGACTTCAAATATGATCCCCAAATTTAAGGTTACATGAGCTGAGGCTCAGAATGACAGGTGTTGGCTTACAGATCACTTCCTCTGATGTGGGCCCCGGTTCAAGCCCAGGTGGAAGGTACGCTTTTCCGTTCCTCCTAGCTCGCGAATGAGTGAGCTCCCCCAGAGCCTGCAGTGGGCATGAATGAGGCTGACGGATGGCCATTAATGAAAGAAAGGGGGATGATTAAAATGAGAAAAAAGGGGGGCTGTTGAGAATAAGACCCATGTACCTTCCCCAGTCTTCTCCTAGGTGTTTATAGTGTTCTATTTTCCCAACACGAGATATCTTTGAATAACTTAGATGGTCAGATGTCTGCAATGCTCCTTTTATAGTTGATCTTGCTCCTTTGTTCGGCTTGTTTTCCCATCTAACTGCGGTAGAAAGCTTGTGTTATTTTCTGGCAGTTTCCAGAGAGGAGCCAGCTGACTGAGGGGGAATTCAGGTCATTTTGAGACAAAAGCCCTCAGTGAATGTTCCTGGAATCTGTCCTCCTGCCTTTCCGATAGGGTTGGTGGGAGAAGGTGGTGACAGAAGGAGACAGGAAAAGGATTCTTGAATTCCAGCCTCTGTGTTCTTTGAGAAAATTGTTCACTCCACATCAATCTAAGTCATCACTTATGGGCAAATCTTCAAAGATGCTTCTAGCAAGGAGTCCCTGCCACAACTACTTAAAAATGAGCGAGGGTCCCAGTTTGGATAACAGAGTTGCAGATGACTTTAAAAATATATACTATCTGTAATTTTAAACTTTTTCCCAATAAACATGTATTACTGGTAAAAAAAATTAAGATTTTACATTTTCTAATTTACAAAAGATAAAATTTGGTAGACATCCATGTGGCAACTTATCAAGTGTTAGGCGTCTACACTGAGGTCCAACTAAAGAAACTTCACATGCAAAATACTGCCATGTCACAAGGATTTTACAAATCCTTTGCATTGGACAAAATGTGCTTCCGCTCCCCTGAAAGCTAGTAGGTTTGCAAGCCCTGGGTCGGGTGACTCCTGTGAGAAACCAGGAAATATGTTCTCAAAAGCTGGGTCAGCTTCAGGGGCAAACCAATGATCGCGGACAGGTGGAGAAGAAAGGAAGAGGAAGATGGGGGAAAGGTGGCCAAAGGAAGGCCACTGGCTGGAAACAGCTTGGAGACTGGGCCAGGGGAAGGGACGCCCACCACAAGTCACCGTCCCAGCTCACCCAACAAGGCCCAAGAGGGATTCCCACAGCCCTCCCGGCTCAGAGGCGGCCAAGGAGAGGAAAATACCTACAGATGGCAAGACAGGCATTTCTTTTTCAAGAAATCAATTACCCGTAATTATTCTCGCAAGAAAATGCAATACTCCTTTCCTTTAGAATCCGTTTCAGAACATTTATGGAGGAACTCGAGCATGAGTCACTGGGAAAGAAAGAAAGAGAGTTAAGTGACAAGGTTCTTGCAAACATTTCCTGATCTCAGTTTCTTCTAGGTAGCAAGCCCTGGGCCAGGCCCTGGGATAAACTGGAGCAGAAGTTGTTTTTAAGACCTCACAGGGCAGCAGGGGCTGAGGGCGTGAACTGCATACATACTTACAGTGGATATGAAACTGAGAGCACATGAAACTTATTGGGATGGGCTGAATGTCCAGGGAGAGGCCCCAGTCATTTCCTGAGTCACTCTGTTCTCAATGCATTCTTGTGATTATGGCTTCTTCCATGGACTGATTCCGAAAATCACCCTGACAATGTACACACACAAAGTAGGAACGCGTACCTGCGAGCACTTCCGATGTCATGCATCACCCAGGCCTGTAGTCTATGAACCTTCTCTGGACGCAGATTAAAGACTTCCACGCGTCCAAAAGTGCTACAAGAGAAGACGCAGAGAATATTGTTCACCTCCAACTGAATCGTTCAGCCATCCCCAGGCCTTGTCAAGAGCCAGCAGGCAGGGAACCACTGCCCTTTGGGATTGACCGGTGATTTTAACTAGAAACAGTCAATCTCATTCAGTGGGACCCTCATTGAATACGATTCTCAGAATAAGATTTTTAATCGGTCCCTTGATGGTGGTACTTTAAATACTTGCTATTCAAAGAGGGGGCCTTGCACTGACATGACGGGCATTGCCTGGGAGCTAGTTGGACCTGCAGAATCTCAGGCGCCCAGCACCTGCGGAAGCAGAATCGGCAGCCGAACTGTCCCTAGATGACCCACCTTCGGTGAGGTTCGAGAGGCGCTGCTCTGAGAGCCCCTGCTGCCCTGCTCGGACCCCAGCCCCAAACTCCTCCCTGCTGGTCTCTGACAGCCACCACTCCTCTTGCACGTAGCTGGACACCAAACCGCAGACTATGAAATCCTGCGATGTTAACACTTTCACCCAAAAGCCTGCAAACTTAGGATCAGAAGACGACAAAAGGACAAATGCTTCTTTGCAGACTTAAATAGGAAAACAGGAGAGAAGGAAAATTCTTTTGGGGTATCCAGAGAGCCTGGAGCAGCCCACCAGTAGCTGCCTCTCTTCTCAATCCAGCCTTTTCCAGGGTAAGACTGGAGAACAAAGGCTGGGGAAGTATCCAATGTGGTAAAAACTAAGTACAGAAGGAGGTCAGAGAAGAAAGGCATTGGTGCGGCCAGGTTGGGCGCTGTGGATTAAATGAGGAATGACAGCTGATACTCACGGACCCCTCTCTCTGTCGTGAAGCACAGAGCTCAGCACTTGTCAGACATTATCTCAGTTAATCTTCCAGTCAGCACCACCCCCTCTCCTGGTGCCTAGTACAGGGGCTCCCAGAGGCTAGGTGCCCAGCCGATGGTCACACAGGTCATAGGTAATGACTGGAGCCCCTGCTTTCAACCACTACGATAAATTATGGGCAATGCCTAGAAAGAGACAGTGAAGGCCAAGAGCCCAGCACAGTAGTGGTCTGACTGCTTAACTGGGATGCACACACTTCACGGGGGACACAGGAGCCGGGCCAGATCTTCGTGGATGGTGAGGATTAAACAAGTGGGAGCAGGGAGGGGGGCCGGGCAGGGGGAACAGCACAAACAAAGGAGGGAAGTTGGGAGAGCTCCGAAAATTACACCAGGCCTTGAAAACCCAAGAGGAGGAGCTGGCCGCGGAACAAGGGCCGATGGAACATTTAGAGGACTTCACACAAAGGAGACACCAGACAAAAGCATTAACTTAGACAAATCTCTCCATAGAAAACCAACATTTTACTTCTTTAACCCAAATCTTCAGTACTGACTTAACCATGAAAAGCCTATTCTTCTAGGGATGAAATATTTAATAGGAGGCTGTACTAACACTTGCAAATAGGATGCAAAGAAACGAGTACCTTCTTTCATCAAAGGTGTTACTGATGGACCCATTGAGCACCACATGGACCACGCCACAGGCATCTTCTGCAAACTTAAAGGAAAAAAAAAAGCCCACCATTCTTCAGCATGCAAATTTAATTGACACACCCCAGCAGCTCCTTCCAGAACAACTCTTAGTGTTGGTTGGTTAAGGAGGGAACCGCCTGCGTGGTTCTCCCTCAGTAATGCCAGGTGTGTGTAATCTGCATCCTAAGCCACTGGCAGGATTATGCCCCACATGAGAATTCTGGAAGCGGTTGCTCTAATCTGTTTGGACAACGAAGGTCAACACCATCGTTCACAGGTTTGTTACACTGATGGTTCAGAAGCTGGAAGTCCAGGGAGTAAGAGAAACATTGCTGGAGGAGGAAGATAGAAGCGCTTTCTTGGTGTCACGCGCTGCAGACATGTCATTCAGCGGGAGCAGGGTGGACAATGCGAGGGCAAGAGAACAGGGACACGAAGAAAGGGGAAACTGAGGAGAGAAAGGGACACAGGTTTGCACAGGCACAAAGGGAAATAATGAATGAATGAATGAATGAATGAATGAATCATTGGGCAAGGAGTTTCATGCGTGCAACGAACATTCAGCTAGAATCTTTGCTAGGCGCTGGGAAAAACAAAATGAACAAAGCAAAGCCATCTACATGTTCCCTCCAAGAGGTCCCCCCAGACCCCTGGGACCAGCTTAGGTTCACTACTACCTCGTACTGTGAAGATGAGCTCATTGCAGGTGTCGTTGCCAGTACTGAGTGCTCTTTGAGAGCTGTGAGCCTGGCTGTCCTGCCTGCCACCAAAGCCCCGGAGCTTGGAGCCAGTGCCTGACACAGGGTGGGCACCCAGAGAAAATCTACGGAAGGAAATGAGGGAAGGAGACGGGGAGGGAAAGAGAAACCAGAAGCTGAAATACTCAGTGATGGAAATTAGGAAAGAAATAGGGAAGGCATGGCAGAGGGCAACAAAAGCTAGGTCCTGCAGGACAGATAGGATCTCACCTGGGAAAGGCTGAGGCAGGGGCAAACAAAAGGCCTAGGGGTTGGAGAAAACAGTGGTTTGGGTGAAAACCTCAGCGGATGCAGAAGTTGGGCAGACAAGTGAGTTCACGGAGGGCTGTGACTGCTTGGCCAAGGAATCTGGCCTTTATGCTGCAGGGAATGAAACACCACTGAACCATCTCAAACCAAATTGTAAGAACCCAGGGCAGCTTGTGTTTTTCTGCTGCGGGTGATGAACAGAGGACCGGGGCCCGATTTCTACCAAGCACAAGTGCTAAGTCAACAGAGTGCTTCCAGAGGCCAAGCACTGCGCCTGCCATCTAGGATTCCCAAGAGCCCCTAGGAAATAAGCATTGGGTCACTTTGCCCCAAGGTCACATCACTTGAAAAGAAGTGCAAGGGGGATTCAAACCCCAAGTATTTCTGCCTCCCCTGTCAGAAAAAGGAAGGATCTCATCTGATTAAACAAGGTCCTCTCGGTACATCTGTAAGCATTTAGCCAAAATAAAGCTGCAGTCCCAGGTAGCCCACCATGGGGGGGCGCCTTCCATCCCCTTCACCACAGTGCTCCCAGGTTGGTGCCTGACGCATAGGAAATGTGGCTTGGCTTTAGAAGCTGTTCGCCATAGCACTACCCCAAAACATATCAGAGAGTGAGAAAGTAAGTAGGAACCTTTCCCAGAAACAGCAAGCGAGCAAGCAACAACAAATTACACAGGGCCTCTGTATAATTATGCAGCACTTAGCAGGGACTCAACATATTCGTTAAAGGAATGCATTCTGAGTTAGTTAGTGGGGTAGTAGCATCTTGTTTAAATATGCCAGGAACTCCATGGGACAAGCATTCTTTTTTTTTTTTTTTTAAGATTTATTTATTTGAGAGAGAGAAAGAGAATTGGGAGAGGGAAAAAGGGAGCTAGTCTTCAAGCAGACTCCCTGCTGAGCAGAGAGCCTGACACGGGGCTCAAACTCACAACCCCCCTCCCCGATATCATGACCTAAGCCGAAATCAAGAGTCTGACGCTTCACAGAGTGAGCCACTCAGGAGCCCCAGGACAAGCATTATTCTCATTCCTATTTGACAAATGGGGAATCTGAAGGTCAGAACGCTTAAAGAATCCACATTTAAATGGTCTCCTTACCTCAAATCCCAGGCCACCCCCCTCCTCTCTACCATAGGAGTTTACCTGAATCTCCTTAAGGATGGTAAGGCTCTCAGCTCCTCTACCAACTAGCCTGTTGACCTTGGATGAGTCACTTAACCTCTGAGTCTGCACCTTCCCACAGCCCTTACTGTGAGGACTAATTGGGACGACAGGGACCCGGCACCTGGCCCAGGACTTGCCATGAATATGCACTTAGCAAATATGAGTTTCACTTGCCTCCACCCCTCCCATGTCTGGACTCAATTCTGGAGAATTAAAAATAGTATCGTTTTACTTTCTCCCTGGTTTTCTCTCCTCCACTTCTTTCTTTCTTCCTTTCTTTCCTTTTTTTCCTTAGTCCACTTGCAGAGAAGCAACTCATAAGAAAAATGAATGTACACCAAGGCAGCTTAGCGTAAATCAGAAACAGAGAGCGATGAGGGGAAGGATGATGGAAGTAATCCCCAGCCGGAATTCTGGATCTGGAGTCAGAGAATTGGGGATAAACTCCCAGATCTGCCACTTACTATGTTTAGTAGACGGTGTAATCTGTTCTGTCATCTGTAAAATGGGTACAAAACACATGGGACCCACTTCATAGGATTCTTGTGAGGATGGAAGCTTTTAATCCATATAAAAACGTGAGGCCTCTACCTGCGCATAGTAAGCAGTGTGCAAATGTTGATTATTCAGATCGATCAGCGATGTAAGTTTGGCCAACGCCTAGATCAGAGGTTAAACCCAGCTGGAGATTCCCGGCAACCCAAGCCAAAACCTGGGTAAGAGCAAGGATTCACCAACTAGAGCCCATGGACCCTCCGTGAATGCCCTAAAATTATATGTGAAAATCTTCCGTTATGTGCTTAGGTACATTATTCTCAAGAAAGAATCCTCAACTTCTTTTTTTTTTCCCTAAAAGGATCTGTGGTCCAAAAAGAATTAAAACCAACCACTGACTGGATGACCTCTTAAGTTCTTTGGTCTCCAAAATTCTAAAATTTCCCTTTTGGTACTTACCCTTTTGGACACCGTGTTCCAGAATACAGAAAAAGAGTTGTTGCTGCAGTCTTCCCTCCAGTTTGGACAAGATTTATAGTTCATGTCTAAAAGACATAGTTTTTAGAAAATAATTAAAGTAGAAAAGTAAGGGTGTAATTAAGCTCTGTTTTTCCCGGACTGCTCGATCACAGCACAGCCATAGTCCGACAGCATCACTGCCAGGATGAAGGATGGAGAGTGGACTCATCTGGACCCAGTTTAACTAAATGCCCCCTGAATCCCTTCCAAGTCCTTACCTTACCCCCCCAATGCCAGACAGGAACAGAGACCAGCTTTGAGTCATCATTCTGGGAAACTGCAGCAAAAGTTCATCTGCCAGAAACAAGCCCTCGACATTATCCCCCCGTCCAGGAAAAACGAGAGATGAAACTGGGCCCTCAGGGCCCCTCTTGCCAACTACTCCTCTGTTCCCTGACAACTCTCTCTTGCTCACAGCTTTCCTCCCCGACCTGCCCCAGTCCCCACACCCCCAGGCTCAGAGAGCCTCTGAGTCCTTCTATGCTCGCTCTCCCCCAACAAGACAGGCTCAGGAGTCAGTGAGACTCAGCAGGCATAAGAGCGTACGTACGTCATTGCCGTGGGACTGCTTCCAAGCAAATCCGCCTAATGCACAAAAACTGCTGAAAATATTTTTGAGATGTAATTGACAAATAAAACTGTCAGATAGTTAAAGTGTACAACATAAGGATTTATATATATATATATATGTATGTGTATGTATAAATATGAAAGAGAGAGAGAGATTGTGCAAAGATTCCCCCACATGGAGTTAATTTAACACATTTATTGTCTCCCATAGTGATCTTCTTATGTGTAAGAGAGAACATTTAAGTTCTACTCTCAGCGAATTTCAATTACAGAATACAGTGTTAGCACTATAATCACCATGCTGTACTTCTGAACCTCAGACCTTATTCATCTTCTAACTGCGAGTTTGTATCCTCTTACCGACCTCTCCCTCGTTCCCACACCTCCCAGCCCCTGGCAACCACTTTCCCCTCTGTTTCTAGGAGTCTGACTTTTTTTTTTTTTTTTTTTTTCCACATAGAAGCGATACCCTGCAGTACTTGTCTTTCTCTGTCTGGCTTATTTCACTTTGCACAATGCTCTCAGATTTATCTGTATCGTTGCAAATGGCAGGATTTTCTTTTTTAAAAAAGAATGAATAATATTCCATTATATGTGTATAGATGTGTGTGTGTGTGTATGTGTACATACTCTTCGGGTTTTTTTACCCATTGCACTGGACTACACAAACATTAATTGAGTGTCAGGTCCTGGGGGGAAAGAGATGAATTAGAGAGAAGCCCCGCTTTCAGAGACTACGCGATCTACTCCCATCAAATAAATCAGGGAAAGATTTGGGGGTATGAGCAGCACCATTAGGGAAGGCTGACGTCGCACTCGGTTTTGAAGGATGAATGGTCTTCAGACCGACGAGACAGAGACAGGGCTCAAGGCAGAGAGGACACAAGCAAAGGCACAGCGGGTTTCGACTGATACCACCACAGCCGAAAAGACGAGAAGGGAAAGCCGCATGACAAGACTTATAAAAGGCAGAGGCCAGGCCACGCTGAGGAATTTAGAGTTTATCCTGGAGGCAAAATTTAGGCTTTAGGTAAAAGACAGAAACCATCCCACTGTGGTGGGCAGATGGAGGCCAACCTAGAGAGGTAAGGAGGGAGCAGTAAGAACCTTACAAAGGTCCCCACAAGAGAGCGGGGTGTGTTCACGGTCTGGACTCAGGCAGTGGCAAGAGGGACAGGAAACGGAAACAGATTATGTGGGTGACTGGTTGGATATGGGGGAGGAGGGCAGGGTAAGAATGAGGCAGAATCTGGGGACGTCTTACTTCTAACTCTGAATCATCAAGCGGGTAGGGCAAGTGCATGAAGAGAAGTCCTGGAACTTTCTCATGTCCCAGAAGTCAGGCATGTGGCAGCTACCACTTCCTCTGTGGGTATGTGGACAGCTGACCCTAGGGAAGCACCCATCTTTCTATTTCTTCCTTGTTATGGGTTGAATTTTGTTCCTTCGGAAGATATTTTAAAGTACCTGGGAATGTGACCTTATTTGGCAAAAGGGTCTTTGATGACATAATCGATTAAAATAAGGTCATTAGTGTGGGTGGGTCCTAATCCAATAGGGGTGGTATCCTTTTTAGAAGAATATGGTCAGAGATAGATATGCACAAAGGGGGGCTGGGGGATGCTATAAAGACACAGAAGACGACAACCACATGAAGACACAGAGTCTGGACTGATGCATCTAGAAGCCAAGAACACCGAGTGTTGCCAGCAAACACCAGAAGCTAGAAGAGGCAAAGAATTCTCCCCCAAGCATTCAGAGGCAGCGTAGCGCAGCTGACACCTTGACCTTGGACTTCTAGCTTCTAGACCTTCAGAGAGTATATTTCCAGTGTTTTACGCCATCCAGTTTCTGGTACTTCCTAACAGCAGCCACTGGGAACGATACACTTACAATCCACAGACAGGGGCTTGACTGCCAGTGACAGGAAAAGAAGATCCTAGACCAGAAACCCTTTCCAGGATGAGGAAGTAATTCTGGGAGTTTTTTTAATATTAATTAAATGCTAAAAACAAAATCGCACAAACAAAAAAAGAAACATTTCCGTGCACAGATGTAATTACTGTACAGTCAAAAGATAAATCTGAGTCATCTTGCAACAGAGGCCAAAATGTTGACAGTGATGGGACATACATTTTCTAAGGAGCAGCTACTGTTCATAGGTTTTCAAGAACATAATTTTTTTTGTCTTCACACCCACATGTGGAAAGAAGTACCCCGATTTGTCACCTCTCTCCACATAACGGTGTCTCCCCCCCTTGCTGTCTGCCATTATGCAAACATACCTTCAATAAAATTTTAAAGTCAGAGCTAAAAAGGTAGGAGGGAAATTTTACAACAAAGTAAGAGAAATTAAATTAAGTACATAAAAAAATCAGAATAAGAAGTTTAAAAAAAGAGATTAATAGGTTTTAACAAAAATTGGAACTTTCAGGGGCACTTCACTGGCTCAATTAGTAGAGCATGGGACCCTTAATCTCCGGGTCATGAGGTCAAGCCCCACGTTGGGCGCGGAGCCTACTTAAAATAAAAATTTAAATTAAAAAAAAGTAAAACTTTCATAGTAAAACAAAACAACAACTTAAAACCAAGGTATAAAAAAATGTGGACACCAGAATATATAACAATGAAAACATAAAATCAGGAAATACAGCAAATGAAATAGGGAGAAAAAGTTAAAATTAATAAAAATTGAGGCCAAAAAAGAATGAAGCTGACAAAATAAAAACCTATACAGGATTCAACTAAAAAGCAGGCAAAATTAAAGAACTCTAAAATAGAAGTAGATAATAATTTGACTTTATTTTATATATCTTCATTTTATTCAAGGAAAGAATTAAGGTGTGAATTAAAAAATAAAGCCAAAAGAGAGAAAGTTTTATGGTAAACAAATTTAAAACCTAAAAGAATTAAAGGAATGACTAAGAAAAGCTGACTTGCAAAATGGGAAATTCAAAAAGGAAAGCAGGAAACATGGCAAAAACTATAAAATTTAGGGGCTCCTGGCTGGTTCAGTTGATAGGGCATGTGACTCTCTTTTCTTTTTTAAGATTTTATTTATTTATTTGAGAGAGAGAGCGTGAACGGGGAGAGGAGCAGAGGGAGAGGGACAAGCCGACTTCACGCTAAGCATGGAACCCAATGCAAGCCTCGATCGCAGGGCTCGATTGCAGGGCCCTGAGATCATGACCTGAGCCAAAATCAAGAGCTGGTCACCTTACAGACTGAGCCACGCAGGAGCCCCTAACGGCTGGGATTTTGTAAGTGAGCAGTAAGTATTACCTACTAATATGAATTTACACAGAACCTCTGTAAATAAGAAAATAACAGGCATCCCCAAAAAATAGCTGAGATATACAAACGGATAGTTCCTAAAAGAAATAGAAATATCTACCATTAAATATATAAATATGATCAGTCTCACAATCAGAGCAAAGCAAACCAAGTCAAGGTATTATTTCTTTATCAAATTGGCAAAGCCATTTTTGGGTATGAACCAGTGTTGGTGAGAGTCTGGGCAAGTAAGTAACTCCTATATTCTGATGAGAGTATAAATGGTTACCACCTTTTGAATGACAGTGTATCAGTTTCTACTGTAATTTGTTTTGCACTGAATTTCATTTGTAGAAATTTATCTTTTCAAAGTACTTCCCCAAGCAGGCAGATATACGTGTGCCCCTGGTGTGCGTGTGGGGGAAGGGTGTGTTGTGTGTACAAATGCTCCTTGCAACAGTTGCAACAGCAACATCTCAAACCACCTAGATGTCCATCAAGGGTATTGGTTAAATAAATTATCATAACGTCCTTAGAGGAGATAAATGAGGGCTTTAAAAAATACATGGCTTTATTTCTTTTTTTTTTTTTTTGAAAGGTTTTGTTTATTTTAGAGAGAGGGAGAGTGAGAGAACACAGAGGGGAGGGGCAGGGGAGAGGCAAAGAGAAACCCAAGCAGACTCCACACTCAGCGTGGAGCCTGACCCAGGGCTCGATCTCACAAATCTCAGATCATGACCTGAGCCAAAACCAAGAGTCCGGCACTCAACTGACTGGGCCACCCAGGCGCCCCAATATGGCTGTATTTCTATCTACCAATTCTAAATGAATAAAGCAAAGTTCAGAATAGTATGTGTACATTTTAATATACGTGTTTATGTGATCATGGGGCTATGTGTGGAAGGATTCGCGCCTAATTGTTGGCGACAGTCCCCTTTTGAGAAATGATATGGAAACTGAGGAGTGGGGAAGGTGCAGGGTGCCCTTCATTATTTACTTTTATATGTTTGCATAACATGCAAGTACTTTGCAAATAAGCATGCATCATTTTTGTAATTGGAAATAATGTAAGCCTGTGATGAAGAAGTTTTGTAATAAGTTTTTTAAGTGCTCCCTTCGGCAGCACATATAAGAAATTTTTTAAAACAGTCAAAAGTGGGGCTCCAGGGTGCCTCAGTCAGTTAAGTGTCTGGCTCTTGATTTCAATGCAGGTCATGATCTCGGGGTCCTGGGATCAAGCCCTGACCTGGGCTCCACTCTTAGTAGGGAGTCTGCTTGAGGGTTCTATCTCCCTCTCTCTGCTCCTCCCCCTCCTGCTCGCTCTCTGATAAATAAATCTTTTAAAAAAAATAGCGGGGCGCCTGGGTGGCTCAATGGTTAAGCGTCTGCCTTCGGGTCAGGTCATGATCCCAGCGTTGTGGGATCAAGCCCCACATCGGGCTCCCCGCTCAGAGGGAAGCCTGCTTCTCCCTCTCCCACTCCCCCTGCTTGTGTTCCCTCTCTCGCTGCCTCTCTCTCTGTCAAATAAATAAATAAAATCTTAAAAAAAATGAAAATAAATAAAAATTTAAAAACAGCCAAAAGCAATGAAAGTAAGAATAAAACAATATAAAGTGCAAGTGTGCGCAGTATAAATAAAAAAAGAAAGAAAAGCGGTGAAAACAGGCTCAATAGAGTTTTCTGAGTAGAAAGCATCTTCCCACAGTGCAGTGTTCGGGGTCTTTCTGGACAAGATATGGCGGCCTTTGAAAAATGACAGCAAAGCCCCATGCAGGCCTGAGACACAGAGGAGCCCAGCCGTCTGCTGCTGTGGCCATGGCCGTGGCCGTGGCTGTGACAGCGCTGCATAGCAAGGCCTTTGGCCTGGCTCCCTCTCAGGCCGCATCTGGCTCTAGCGTTTAGTTCTGAACAACGGCCTCATAGAGAGCAAAACACCTCCAATCCGGAAGCAGCTACACTGGTTCTCGGGAAGGAGGGAATCAGGAAACACGGACGACCCCAAACTCTGAAGTCGGTTTTTCTAGAAAACTCAGTTGATCTGAAGAACGCTATTTTACGGAGCCTCGATTGTCATTAGGGGTGGAGATGGCATCAGGGCAGGACCTTCTTCCACACTGATATGCCAAGGCCCCTGGCAGGACCCGGGGCTCCTCTGCCGGACACGTCCCCGGGCAACCCCAAAAGGCGGGGATCCTCACCCGAAGAGCCTGAGTCTCCACACCACCTGAGGCCATCGGCCATGTAACCCAGCAGCGTGTCCTCCAGCGTGAACATAGCCTGCCGGACCCGCGTGTAGTCATGCGCCAGCTGGCTGGATTTGCTCCAGAGGAGGGTCTAGGAAAGAAGAACACTACCTGTCATCGAGACCAAGTCAGTAAGTCACAAAACAAAACAAAAAACAAATCCACATCTTTTTTAAATGAAAGAAAAACAAAATACCAGAGTAAATCATCCGGAGTAATGGTGAGTATTATGAGTGCACCACTGTTTTCTGCGTGTGCGCCTGACGGACGGGTCGAGGGTGTGTGCGCGCCAGTGTGTGTGTGTGTGTGTGTGTGTCTTCTAGGTCATAATATAAAATGCTTTATTATTTTTGGTGGCAGTAAAAAAAAATCTGAAAGCCACTGATCGAAATCTCACAACACACACAGAACCAGAACACATCTGGGGCAGGCATTAGGAAATTCCTAACGTTGTCTGCAAAACCATTCTGTGTACGTGCTATGTTCTGGGAAAAGTGCTCTTTGATTCTTCACAGGCTCCATAACCTCTGCTTCTTTCCTCAACTCTCTCCTATCCCCACAAAGAGAAAAGAAAGAATGAAAAAAAAATGCAGTGAATTTTTTCAGGGTCCCTTGTAAAGAAAGGTACAGAAGGTCAAATTTCAGAAGGATCTTGAGCCCATGGGTCTATTCCTTCTTGCAAGAGGCGGAGGAAGGTGTGGCTGGAAGCGTGGGCCCCGGAGGCCCAGGGCCCCAGGCCTGCGAAGCCCGTGTCAGTCCTTGCGGCTGTCTGACCTCGGGCAGCCAAAGCCTCACTACCCCATCGTAAAATGGTACAGGTAATAACTGCAAGGAGCTCAGGGATGTGAGGAGATGCAGTGAGACAACTGCAAATAGAGTGCTTAGTCCCGTGTCTGTGGCCTCGACATTTGTCACTGGGGGTCATTTACCAAGCAGCCCCTCTGTGAAGGAGCTGTCGTACCCCCAGCTCTCCACCGCTGGGATGAGCGGCTGTAACGTGCGGCTGGCTTGGGGGGCGTCAACAGAGATGACCGGGGATACACTGCACTTTCACCTTAAATGCAGACTTTAGGAAAGATGTACCCATTACACAACTTTTCTGGGACAATCAGTGTATAAAACCCAGGTCTCTTTGGCTCCTAATCTTGTTCTGTGAACATTTCAGCTGGTCACTTTCAAGGCCATCAGACTTGAGCCGTCACTGGCCCCTCACCTCACCAAGCCTGGGTTTTCTCACTGGTACAATGGGGGTGCTGATTCTTGACCTGTTTATTTTACAGGGTGACTGAGTTATGATTAACATCGTCACCAGCGGAGGTCCGGGGACAGTTTGGCAATGATGGAAGTCTGGGTCGTTTCTGTTTGGGTGTGGTTGGGTTGGGTCTCAGGTAGGCTCACTTCCCCTGATTTTTGGCCACGTCTCCNTCCTCTTTCCCTGTTGCCATTTCTCTCTCTTAACATCCTTCCCCCAACGTCCTAAATCCTGATGAGATCCTGGTCCCCCCAAAAGTCACACAAACTCCATCTCAGCCAACCACACATACATTCAAACATCCAGATTGTCCTCTTCCCTCATTCTGGGCAAAACGTGGTCCCGTGACCTCTTCCTTTGGCTTTGATGCTCTGTTTTATCAAATCAATAGTCTGCGCCCCTGTTACCTTGTCGCAAGGGACAGCTTGATCGGTTAGCTCCATCAGCGGCTTGTAGTCCTGCTCCGTGCTGCTGCAAGGGTCCTTCGAAAGAAATGCACCTGTGAATGCCTTCCCTATCTTTTGGCAGTCTTTATGTCTGCGAGATAAAACATGGAAAACAAAATAAAGCAGGAAAGGTTAGATTTCGAACATATTTTTGGAGCATAATTACCCAGAAAAATGTCGCTTGGGAAGCACTGACTGTGGGCCAAGCAGTTTCAGGCACACCGTCCCCCATCCAGGGATGTGCGATGAGCAATGCCCTCCCTACCCTGCAAGGCCCCTTCCCCTCCCGGAGCTCACTCTGGTTAGACAGATAGTATGCAAACAAGCAAATCAGTTAACAAAATAAGTACGAATTTTTCTAAGTATTCACAAAATCAATGGGGAGGGGCGGCATTGCTTACTGAAGCAATGACCAGCTGGGGAGGCTGGTCGGGAGAGGTGTCTCTGAGAGGTCATTTAAGCTGAGACTGAATGATGAGAAGGAGAGCATTCCAGACAAAGGGTACTGCAGGTGCAAAGGCCCTGAGGCACACAGCATAGATGAAGCAGAGGGAAAACAAGTGGGAGATGGGTTAAGAAATCAGGTCAGAAAAAATAATCAGGCGGTAGATCACTTAGGCCCTTTGAACCAAAGAAATGACTTCAAATTTTACTCTAATTATAGTGGGAAGACATTGGATGGTTTTAAGCGTAAGTGGTCTCATCTAGGGGCACCTGGGTGGCTTAGTAGGTTAAGAGTCTGCCTTCAACTCAGGTCATGATCCCAGGAGTCCTGGGATTGAGCCCTGCATCAGGCTCCCTGCTCAGTGGGGAGTCTGCTTCTCCCTCTCCCTCTGCCCCTCTCCCCCACTCGTGCTCCCTCTCTCTCAAATAAATAAATAAAATCTTTAAAAAGAAGTGTTCTCATCTGATTTTGTTGTTTGTTTGTTTTTTTGGGTTTTTTTTTTTTTTTGAGCCATCACTGAAAAATTCTAAGCTGGCCCAAAGAAGGAGAAAAGTCTCTGAAACCGAATTCCAAGTCCATGTCCCCTCTAGACCACCCATGGCAGGAAGAAGGCTGGCAGGGAAGTAGGGATGGAGGGACGAGGGGACCGAGGGGTGCTGGAGAAGACAGCAATTGGAATTCTCTTTGCGTTTCTGGTAACAGGTGCACAGAAACCTGTCATTTCCCGGGGACAAAGAAGTGGGAGCGCTCCCCTGGGAGCACTCAGTTATCATCACTGGCATAAACTCCAGCCTTTGCAATGGGGATCCTAGGTAGGCTACCAAGTCAGGCAACTTGAGCCAGGGGAAATAAAGACCCCTAGTTTTCCCTTCCCTTCTGAGCTTCTTCCCCATGCCCTCCAGAAGGTCTTCTGCCTTCCCAGCTCAGACTGGCTTCCCCCTGATAAGCCAAGATATCAGAGAATATGAGTATGGCAATGGTCTTTTGACATAGAAGTCGCCCTGACCACCTTTCTTTTTGGAACAGGAAACGTTGGAAAGTCCCTTTGTTTAGGGCAAGGAGGAAAGCCCTTGAGTTAGGCTGCCTGCCTGAACTCTCTGGTTCTGCCAGTTATCTTCTGTGTCCTTGGGAAAGTCACTTGGCCACTCTCTGCCTGTTTCCTCATCTGTAAAGTATCTACCTAACACAGATGTTCTGGGCTTAAATAAAGCACATGGTAAATCCTTCCAGAACAGTGCTCAGCACAGAATAAGAGCTCACTCCACATCAACAATGTATTTCTTATCTTTCTTATCCTGCCCCTTGCTCAGACCTTCCTGGCTGCAGCCAACAGAAGCAGGTGTGGCCCATAACTCCTGGGCTAACTTAGGAATGGGGCTCATCCTCCCAGGGCCTGGAAGGGCACACAGAGTCAGTATGTCCATGCCTGGGGTGGTGAGAACACCCAACTATGAGGAATCAGATCTAGGGTGCAAACACAAGCCAGAGGGTAAAACCACAGCCTATATCCCCTTGTCCGCAGGCAATATGATTGTCTCCTTACTCTTAGCTTTGCACAGGCATCCACCCTCACCCTAGTAAGAATCAGCCTATAAAATTATACAATGGCTTTGATGTAAAACAACCACAGGACAGAATTCCACATCAGTCATCTAGCAGCCGGATGGGCTGAGGTAATAATAATAGTAATAATGATAATAAAGCAGTAACAACAAAAGGTAGCACTTACTGGAGTATCTCAGTTAACCTCATAACATATGTATCTCAGTTAACCTCATAACACTTCTATTAGCAAATCTATCAGGATTTGATTTAATAAGATCTAAAATTGCAGGCACTTAAGAGAAAACTATTTCTTGCCCAGATCTCAATCTCAAGGCCAGTATCTGGGATTTCTATGACACTCCACATGTCAGAGACCCATCTGCTCAGTCCAATATGGCTGCTTCAGTTCCAGCCCTCAAGACTACATTCCAGCCAGCACGAAAGACCAGGGAAAAGAAAGAGGAAGAAAAAGGAGGAAGAGGACGGGAAAGCAGCAAGCATCAATGGGCATGTGGGCTGCATCCTAAGGACAGGTACTTAGAAGACATTCTATCTGCTCTCCTTTCATTTGCTAAAATGTTGTCACAAGCCACACCTAGCTGCCAGGGGAGGTGAGAAACGCGATCTTTAACCTTGATGGCGCTGCACGTTTAGTATCACTGTTTCAATTCCGGAGAGGAAAGGGCCTCTGTCCCAGGGAGAAACCACCATTGTCCCATTTTATGGATGAGGACATTTGATGGCTATGAACTTAAAGCCAAGCATCCGAGGTCACAGGGAAGCAGGATGGGTCCCCAGTCTGCGTGAGCCTGAAGGTCAGACTCCCACCACACGGCTACAGTGAAGTGCTCCAGCCTCAGCTTCCCCATCTGTGAAAGGGAACACTTCACTCATGAAGGCTCGTGAGGATTCCATGAGCTAACATACGGCGACATGCGCCTGGCTTCTGGCAGGGGGCGTCGGGGGGGGGGGTCTCGTGCCGAGGTCCCTCCGTTCCCCTGCACAGGACATTTCACACGCATCACAGCTTGCCTTCCAAAGCTGTGCCAGGACTCCATTTTGCACCTGGCTTTCTCCATACGTTATACGTTTAAAGGAAAAAAGGTTATTGCATTATGTACTTCAACGTCAATCAAAGTTTATGGGGTGCCTGATGGTGTTTATGGGGGTCGTGCTTTAATTCCATTAATTTAATGCAGTGGCCACCTCAAACGCGGGCTGTTCCAGATTCCAACTCCCTTGTAAAATTCTTATTTTTCTTTTCTTTAAGGATTTTATTTATTTATTTGACACAGAGAGACAGTGAGAGAGGGAACACAAGGAGGGGAGTGTGAGAGGGAGAAGCAGGCTCCCCCCCCCCAGCAGGGAGCCTGATGCGGGGATCGATCCCACGCCCCGGGATCATGACCCGAGTGGAAGGCAGACGCTTAAGGGCTGAGCCACCCAGGCGCCCCCCTCGTAAAATTCTTCTACCTCTGGCCCTAGCAGCATCTGCAGGACTTGAGGCAGACAAAGGCTGAAGGGGGAGAGATGTGTCCCTGAGATGAAGAGCAAGAGAATTTTCCAGTACAAAAACTCCGGCAGGAAGAGAAAGGAACTCGCGCTGAGTCCCCACCATATACCAGATGTTTTCAGTATTCTCATGTAATCAACAAAGATTCGATGGGGTCTAATACAGAACTCACAAACCTCCACAATTATTTTTGTTTTTTAGGTATATAGACCCAGTTCAGGAAACGTTACGTGCTGGGCTCAAGAATCCCTGGGTTAAAAATTTCACAGAGCTCCTTGCTTAGAAGAGGCAGAGTGACAGAACATTAGAGTTGAAACAGACCTTGGGAGAGTTTAGGGCTCCGCTGCCTTCCCTTTCTCTGTCTGAGAGACCACAGCCTCCAAGTGCCTCCAAGTTAGAGAAAAATGGGGAGGGGCAGAGAGAAGTCTGGGGGGCAGGCTTTATGAAGCTACCTTTGACCCTTAAATTCAAAAGTAAACATTTCACCCTGGATGGGAAAATCAGCATGTTTATTGGCATAAATATAGAGAAATAAAAAGGCATTAGGATGGCATCGTCCAGAGATGTCTGCAGAACTCATTTATACACGTCATCACAGAAAGGAGCCTCAAATTCACCAGTGTGGCTTCTTTGCAAAAGTCCCCAGTCTTCGCCTTTGTCCCCCGGGGTAGAGCATAGTTTCAGCAGATCAGACAGCAGCCAAGGAAAGCTGTTCTGAATCAGTGACTGGTGTAGAGAAACAGAAGGGCTCAGGAATTCCTGTGACCAGCGGAGACAGGTGTAGACCTCCGACTAAAGAAGCAACAGGAAGGAATACAAGCCATTTCTGGAAGTTCAAAAAATTGTTTTCATTAAAAATGGCTCCTCTGTCCCAAAATGGTGATCCTTCCAGGCAAACCTGCTGCTTGTGATAGAGACTGGGAGGTGGCGATTGTAAGCTCTGGGGCTGTTCCCGAGAGCTGTCTGTGCTCAAACCAGACTGGCTGTTGGAAGTCATCTGGTCCTGTGGCTCTCAGCTCTGGCCACCCTTGACCACTGTTCCAGTGACCAGAGCTTCCAGAGTTTTGGAAAAGATACAGTGCCTGACTCCAGGCCAACCAAGTCAGAATGGGAAAAGTGGAAAAAGCTGAACCAAGAATTTTTCAAAAGCTTCCTATTCCCCGCTCCTCCCAGCCCCTGGAAACTGCCCTCCCACTTTCCATCCCAGTGAAGTGGAAACTGTGTAAGTCGAATCATACAGTTTGTGTTTCCCTCGCTGGCTGATTTCTCTCAGCACACTTGTCCTCACAGCTCATCCGCGTTGTAGCAGGTATCAGAATCCCTGCCCCTTTAAGACTAAATAACATTCCGTGGCAGGTTTACCCCTCATTCTGTGTATCCATTCATCCACCGTGGACACGTGGGCTGCTCTCCCACCTACTCTTTCCTTCCACAAATTCTCACCTAGGTCCTACCAAGAGCCTCCCGACAGGCACGGAGCCGTCCTCAGGGCACTCGTATTATAGTTGAAGGCACAGAAGGAACAGAACTAATTACAATCAGAGCGCTGGTGACTTGCCCAAGGCACTAAAACTTGAAAACACAATAAACAGTAGAACGTTCTCTAATGTACTAATTTTTAGTACAGAAGGTAGAAACAGAATTAAAAACAAAAACCAAGCACTCCTTGATTAAATATTAGTCAGTATCCTCATTTTGAAAATGACTTTTCTTTGTGTTCTGACATGAAACATGTGTGTTTATAACCGCTGCGGGTCTCCTCTTTGCCTGCATTCGGCTCGGCTTCCTTTGATGGGTTCCAGAGAGATCAGAGATGTGCAGGCCACAGGAGGGGACGGTTTCAAAAGGTGTCTGCTCAGTGGAATTTAAAGCAGCCTTTGAGCAGTGTATTTATACCGAGATGGAATCACTTGGGGGGCGTTTATTTTACATTAAGTGATGAAAGTAGACCTCACCAGGCAGGAAACAGAAAAAGACGCACACCAAACTAGTAACTAGGTTTGTCTCTCGGAAGAAAAATAAAGGCGACTTTCCACTTTCTCCCCATATTTGTCTGTATTGTTGGCTTACAGTAAAAAGGGATTCATGTATTATCCAAGCCATCTAAAAACGGGAAGGGGGTTAGAACCCTCTTACACTGTTGGCGGAAATGCAAACGGGTGCAGCCACTCTGGAAAACAGTATGGAGATTCCTCAAGAAGTTAAAAATAGAGCTACCCTATGACCCAGCAATTGCACTGCTAGGTGTTTATCCAAAGGATACAAACATAGTGACTCGAAGGGGCACGTGCACCCCAATGTTTAGAGCAGCAATGTCCACAATAGCCAAAATATGGCAAGAGCCCGGACGTCCGTCGATGGATGAATGTCTAAAGAAGATGTGGTCTCTATACACATACACAATGGAATATTACTCAGCCATCAGAAAGGATGAAATCTTGCCATTTGCAACAGTGTGGATGGACCTAGAGGGTGTCACGCTAAGCGAAATAAACAGTCGGAGAAAGACAATTACCATATGATTTCACTCGTGTCGAATTTAGGAAACAAAACAGATGAACACGGGAAGGGAAGAAAAAATAAAATAAGATAAAAACAGAAAAAAAGGCAAACCATAAGAGACCTTAACTTTAGGGAACAGACTGAGGGTTGCTGGAGGGGAGTTGCATGGGGGGATAAGGGTAACTGGGTGGTGGGCAGTGAGGATGGCACATGATGTAATGGGCACTGGGTGTTACATGCACTGATCAATCACTAAACTCTACCCTGAACCTAATAATACACTATATGTTAACTAACTTGACTTTAAATAAATAATAAACAATAAATAAATAAAATCTTTAAAAAAAAAAAAACAGAAAAAAAGGCAAACCATAAGAGACCTTAACTTTAGGGAACAGACTGAGGGTTGCTGGAGGGGAGTTGCATGGGGGGATAAGGGTAACTGGGTGGTGGGCAGTGAGGATGGCACATGATGTAATGGGCACTGGGTGTTACATGCACTGATCAATCACTAAACTCTACCCTGAACCTAATAATACACTATATGTTAACTAACTTGACTTTAAATAAATAATAAACAATAAATAAATAAAATAAAAAGGAGGGAGTGGGAGTCAATTTTTTTTTATTCAGTGCTACAGTACAATCACAACTAATTTTTAGAATCTGAGGGGGAAAAAAAACCTCACAATAATCAAACCATGTTTTAAAAATAGTTCTATTGGGGCGCCTGGGTGGTACAGCGGTTGGGCGTTTGCCTTCGGCTCAGGGCGTGATCCCGGCGTTATGGGATCGAGCCCCACATCAGGCTCCTCCGCTATGAGCCTGCTTCTTCCTCTCCCACTCCCCCTGCTTGTGTTCCCTCTCTCACTGGCTGTCTCTATCTCTGTCGAATAAATAAATAAAATCTTAAAAAAATAAAAAAATAAAAAAACAAAAAATAAAATAAAATAAATAAAAATAGTTCTATCGGGTTGCAAGGAGTATAAGGGTTCTTTTGCCATCTTCCCTTCCTTATACTTCGAATTTTCCTATAATAAACATATATTACAATGGAGGTCATAATAAAACTTTCGTTTTCTTTTCGGAGTCACTTGAGCAATGAGACCAAACATTTGGTCTAATTGGTCTAATTGGGAAGTCTTAGGACCTGGGTTGAAAGAAAACACATGGCTTTAGGAATTCCCACAGAGATGGACGTGGACCACCACTCGGTCACCACCCGTCATTTTTGTACCTCCTTCTTTTCTCCCCGCTACGCTGTTTTTTCTCATCTCTCCTCCAGTTAAAGACTGAGGGGCACCTGGGTCGCTCAGTCAGTTAAGTGTCCGGCTCTTGGTTTTGACTCAGGTCATGATTTCAGGGTCATGAGATCGAGCCGGAGTTGGGCTCCCTGCTCAGCAGGGAGTCTGCTGGAGATGCTCTCTCCCTCTGCCCCTCCCCCCCAACTCTTTCTCTCTCTCTCTCTTTCGGATATATCAATCTTCTAAAAAATAATTAAAAAAGACAAAAGCACATAACCAGGCAAGACCCAGTGCCCCAGCCCCACTTCTCGAGGCCCAGTGAGGTGATACATGAGGAGGGGTAGGGATTAGGGCCACAGACTTTTTCCAATGGAGGTTTCTCTCCACTTTTAAGAATTCCCTGCATCCTTAAGCAAGACTGGGTTGTCAAATCACTCTTAATCACAGTTCATACCAAGAGTGAATGTTTATGAATAATATCAAGGAGGCAAGTAACTGGGAGGCTCAAACAGAGCAAGGGGAGGAGGGCACTTCCTGCCTCGCCCCTAGGCCCTGCCTGCCTTCCTGCATGGGACACATGCTTTCTCACCCCAAATCATGGATCATGCCACTGAGTGACCTTTTGGGTTCTGCAGGGTCCGTCACAGAACTGGAAGGACTGAAGTGACAAACACCTCCGTCTTACTCCCCAGAGAGCTCCACAGCTTACAGGATTTTCCAGGGACTCGTGCCTCACAGATTAGGAACTTACTTTCTCTAAGTAATCCTTTAACTAAGGACATCCTGTTAAGGGCATTCGGGAGATAGTTCTCTCCATTCTAGCAAGAATGTTTAGTCTATCTACCTGGAGTTCCAGTCAATACACACACACAAAGACCAAATGTCCTTGTATCGTCTGAAACGTCAGTGACTGCTCCTTCTTTACCAGGGACAGCTTCAGCTTTGCTTCATTCTTCCAGCTGACAGGTAAAATGAACATACCCTCTGGAAGAATGACCCCCATTCCCTGCGCTTCAGGGCAGCATTCAGGCAAAGCCAGCCTCCTCGATGCTTGCTGCGAAACTCATGAAACAAGCTCCAGTCCTATAAATCCTTCCTAACATCCTCGCACTGAATGCTCCCCTGCCCCCGTGGGTCCCGCAGGGAGCGCTCACTCTTGCAAAGAGCCATGAAACCCATCTCGTTCAACTGCTGTGTGTTCCTGGTGGTCTTGGGCTGAGGGACATTGGCAGTAACCTGCAGTCTTGAGGGGGATATTAAAGAATCAAAAGCCCTGGGAAAACCAGCATGCCTTAAGCAGTGTTTATGCTTAAGATTTGCTAGTAAGAAAGTCTGCACGTTGAGCTGGCGTCTTAGCCATGACAGTATTTCTCTGCTTGCCTCCTTAATTGGTGACCTGGAGGCTCAGTGCAGTCTAGGCTGGGCACAAACGTCAGGATTCAAGGTCAACGGCACGTCCTTCCCCGTCCTACCACTCTGCTCCTTCCAGTAGACCAGATGGTTCCTCAGTTGCCCTATCCCCCATGAGTCAATCCCACTTACTCACGTCTCACCCTTTCTCCTTACCTCTCACCTACCCAGGCAGTGGCCTCCAGGAGCCCAGAGGCAGGAGGGAGCACTAGAAGGAGGAAGGGAAAGGGCATGACCACCACAGGGGGCTCCCCACGTGCTGGACACCATGTCTAGTCCTTATCTCATACTTATCCTATTTACATCTCCCACTAGCCCCAGGAGGAGTGTCCTATCATTATCTGTGCTTTAGAGCTACTGAAACTGTCATTGTATCTGTTTAAAAGCTACTTAAATTCTGGGGCACCTGGGTGGCACAGCGGTTAAGTGTCTGCCTTCGGCTCAGGGCGTGATCCCGGCGTTCTGGGATCGAGCCCCACATCAGGCTCCTCCGCAATGAGCCTGCTTCTTCCTCTCCCACTCCCCCTGCTTGTGTTCCCTCTCTCACTGGCTGTCTCTATCTCTGTCAAATAAATAAATAAAATCTTTAAAAAATAAAATAAAATAAAAAATAAAAGCTACTTAAATTCTGTCATTATCCCTCTTTTAGAACTACTGAAGCTCTTACACAACTAATGAATCATCGAGCCTTACATCGGAAACGGGGGATGTACTGTATGGTGACTAACATAATATAATAAAAAATCATTTAAAAAAAGAACTACTGAAGCTCAGAGTTTAGTAAGGACTAAAACCAAAGGATTAGGGAGGGGCAGAGCCCCTGACATTCCAAACGAGGCTCTGCCTCTGGAACAATGCTGCCTCCCACAGGAAACGAAGTTGTTTCTAACAGAAGTGGGGACCTAAGACCCCAGAGGGGTTGTCCTTTCCCTAGATCCCATGAGAAGCTGAAGACCAGAACAAGGCATATGTTTCCCAGTTGATGGGACAGAACCAGTGGGGTCCAGGGGATGGGCATAGAGTTAAAGTCCTATGCCAAGGTGAAAACCAGGTAGATTTGGTGGTTATATCCATATGTTCTCAGCCTACTTCACGCTACCTAACTCTGTGCTGCCACCTCTCAGGATGTGTTGTCACCCTTCCCATGAATAAGTTTTATTTCCAAGTGTCCCCCCCCCCCACCTCTGTAAAGCAACATCACCTTCCTAATGCGTTGCTCCCCCAGGGAAAGCTCTCACACCCTAAATTCTCATCCCTAAAAGCACTTAGACCCTGAGGGGTAATTACACTCATTCTATGACTTTTCGTGCTGTCAGGTCCTGCAGGGCATTGTGTCTGGGCCCAAGGAAAACAGTGGGTTAAGTCAGGGGTTCCTTCTCAAATTTAAGGCTGGAGGAGCCTATATTGAAGGTGAAGACTGCCACCTTGTGGGCAAAGAGAGCAACTGGCAAGATTCTTTAAGGAAGTCAGGATTTTCCAAGTAGGGTCTTAAAGGCTTAAGACTCTTGGGGCACCTGGCTGGCTCAGTGGGTAGAGCACAGGTCTCGTGATCTCAGAGTCGGGATCAAGAATATCAAAAAGTCATTAATCCCATTAATTTGGCCCTAATGCCTGACGGATTCAAGAAACGGCAAAGAAGCCAGTGCGGCTGGTGGCTGGAGCAGAGAAAGCCAGGGGGATAGCAGATGGAGGTGAAGGCAGACTGGGGGAGCTTCCCAAGCCCTTGTCGGGAATTTAGCTTCTACACATGGAGAACTGAGGAGCCGTAGAGGATCCGGAGCTCAAGAAGCACCCGATATTACTTAGGTTTCAAAGGATTTCTCTGACCGCCTCACTGAGTTTAGTCTGAAGGAAGGAAAGAGCAGAAGCAGGTAGACCAGTAATCTGGGCAAGTGCCGTGGCGATCCGCACCGGGCTGGTAGCAATGAAAATGGTGAGAAGTGATAGCTTCTGATTTGCCTTGCCTATCCTAATGGATGAGATGTGTGGTGTTAGAGAAATAAGGAGCTGATCGTAATTCCAAGGTTTGTAGCCTGAGCCCCTGGAAGGATGGAGTTGCCCAGGCCTGGGATGGGACAAGGCTTGGGTGGAGGTGGCACTGATCAGCTCTGCTCTGAACACTCCAGATTTGAAATTTCTATAAGACACCCAGTGAAGCTGTGGAATAATCAGGGGGGGTGTATGAGTCTGAAGTTCAGGAGAAATAAAGCCAAGAACCGATCTGAGATCAGCTCCAAAAGACAAAGAACAGAAGACAACCAAGGATTTAGCCTTGAGGCAATCCAACAGAAGACGCTGGGAGGAAAAAACCAACAAAGACTGGAATGTGGGACAAAAAGCAGGAGGATGGGTTATTCTGGAAGCTGGGGGGGGGGGGGCTGGGCTCAGTTTCCACGCTTGGAGTTTAATGCTCTGCAGCTGCTGTCTGGAAATTCTTCATAATTTTATCTTTGCTTTGTGTCCTGTGAGAGGCCAATGGGACACTGGAGCCTGCACTGGGGGCTTGAAGCCTTGGCTCACACCTCCCTGGGGTGGGTTCTCAGGCTGCCACACCACACTCCGCCCCCAGCAGGCACGTGAGTGCAGGTGATGAGATCGGGTGCACCTGTCCACGTGCCAAGTCGTGGAGGTGGCCCCAGGCACTTGTGAGGGTCAGCTTTGTCCCTGCAAGAATCCCGGTGCCCAAAGGGACTCAACAGTAAATACAAGTAAAAACCAGCCAGCTGGTGACAAGACCTCAGAGGAAAGTAAATGCTTTCTCCTGCTTTTTGAACAAAGAGTCCCACATTTTCATCTTGCACTGGGCCCCACAGATTACCCAGCCTGCTCTGACTGACTGTAGGATAAGCCAAATTATTTAACCTCTCTCAGGCTTCATTTCCTCCACCACAGGATGTGTCCAGAGACTCTTCTGACAGGATTCTGATGAAAGAGCCAACTATATAAAGTTCTGAGTTCATTGCAGACAACCCATAAGCATTGATTTCCAACCTGTCTCTCTTCAGTATTTCTAAATGGACTTTTGGCAACCGTTTTCCAAGGGCTTTCTCTCCAAAGAGGAAAGGGGGAAGCAGGAAAGTCATGAGTGCTCATTGTGCAAGAGAACAAAGGTTTTTTCCGGGCGGAACACCACCACTTCCCTCAGCTGTTAATGATACCAGAACAAGAAGCATTGGCAGGACATCAGCACTGAGCACTCGACCTTTCTAGGAACTTCTGAAGCGAAATTCAGAAGTAGCATCTCTCCTTTTCCCTCTCCTCTTATCTCTGCCTTCCCCCACTCAGCCATATGAGGTGCTCCCAGGGATCTCAAGTAGCCTCTGCTTCTAGAAGAGTCTACCTCAGAGCCACATTCTCTCAGGCGTCCTGGTAGCACCTCAAGCTTAGCAGTTCCCAAACACCATTGACTTACATGTGAGCTCCACCCTTCCTTCCAAAGATAACTCAGCTCCATGGCCCAACTTCCCCATTTGTAATCACAGCTGCACCCAGGTTCCACGCTTGGGAAACCAGTTTCACTTACCCTATTTCATCCTCCATATTCAGTCAGTTGCATCAAAGACTCTGGCCACTGGTCTACCTTGGAGCCCAGCATGAAAGATGGGGTTAAAGCCTGATAATCATAGTACTAAGCATTGAGGACACACAGGTGAATGTGAGGCCATCAATCTGACTGCTCTAATGAGGTTCAGGGTCTCATTGGGAATACAGATGTTGAGTAAATGGTCATTCCACCACCCACAGGGAAAACAGCTAGAATTCTGTCCTGTCCAAATACGGTCACGTTCACACTCTCTCACACACTGAGAAGGTTCAGGTTGTGGGTGGGCCAGCGGGGTCCTGCCAAGGTCCCACACCCTTTAAAGAGTTTTGATCTTGAAGACTGGCCAGTCTTCCCCTAGGAGTAGCATCTTACCTGTCTCCCAGATTCATTCAACAGGTTAACACACACTGTTCAGAACACCCTTTGCTGAAATTCTGTGGTCAAAGGGAAGGCCTCACATGCTGCTTCTCTCATGGAGTCCTTCCTGACTCTGCTCCATCAGGGGGGTGGCGCTCGTTTCTGAATCTGCAGCATGGTGCAGGAACCTTGCTCACAGCGATTCCCATCTTTTCTTGTTAGGTACCTGAGTACATCTTACACCCCCCTACGGAATCTGGCAAAGGGCTTAGAGAACGGAAACACCCGACCCTCAGTGGGGGCCCCTCTTGCCCATGAACTCAGCCATGTGCTGTTACAGATGACACTGCCCTGCCCCGCTGTCTCCGGGCCAGTTCTCCCAGATCTCCCCGCAGGACCCTGGACAGCAGGACTGGCGTTTTCTTCCTCTCTGAAGCGCCCCGCCCCCGCTCCCACCCCCCAGCAGCCGGAGCAGCGGGCGCACGAAGTCTCTTCACTATGTGTTTGTAGGAATTTGCTGTTGTACATTTTGAACTCATGAATTTTACTGTGTAGAAGTGACTGAAATGCTAAAGTCATTGGCCTGAGGAAGTAAAAATGAAGAACTGGCCCCTAGGAATCTTGCTAGAAATTTTGAAGAGGAAGGAGAAGCAAAAGGAAAATGAGAAATGAAGAAAAAGGAATCAGAAACAGCCATCGGTCGTGCCCCAGGGCAGATGACCCAGCTGCCTGTGGTCAGCAGCACAAGGAGAACGACAGATGAGGAATGTTCTCTATTAACTCTCACTGTGGATGTTTATGTTTCCACCAGCATGACACAGTGGACTTCACTGAGCTCAACTCAGCAAGCATCTGCTAAGGGACCATGTGCTGGACGACAGAGGGTGCAGGGGTGAATAAAACAGTCTCTCTCTTTGGGAAAACCAGCTTGTATAGGGCAGGGATGGAGAGACTGGTCAGAGGAGTGCCCACTCCTGTCCCTAAACAGCCAGCAGCTATCATGCATGGCCAAAATGGAAGGCTGGTTTTCCCCAACGCTAGAAGCTTCCTGGAACTGTTTAACATACTTCCGGTGAATCTCTGGAGCCCCATCTTACCCTGGATGCGGTGGCTCTCCATTTCCTCCTGCAGCTCTGCTCTGCCTTCCCACATTCCCTTGCTCCTGAATATTGCCCGGACAGATGACCCTCTCCCACAGTATCAACAGCACTAACCATCTGCTGACACTCTGGTGAGTCTTGGCCACATGTCCCTCAGGTCTCCCAAGCCCAGGGCCATCTTACGACCCAGTGCAGCTCCTGGATGTGATCTCGACCCAGCAGACAGCAGAACCAGGTGTCATCTGTTTGGGAGAGCTCCTGGCTGAACTTCAGAATGTGCCAGCTTGATACGCAGGGACAAGTTTCAGTGCTCGCCTACCTACACTCAAAGACTGGCAAAAGTAACTTCTATGGGGGTAAGAGATTTTGGAAAAGGAAAACAAAGGAAAAGGAATATATAAAGAACATAAAGTCCTAAGATCTACAAAGAAATACTGAGAAGCTATTTACATAAGAGAAAAATCAGCACCCTATAAGCCCAAGATAGTGATTGATGGATTTGGGAGTAACGGTATGGAAAAGTTTGTTGGAGAGGTGTATGTATTAAAGCTTTGTTTGTTTTTATTGCTTGTAACGTACTGGCTTCTATACCATTCATTTAATTCAACTATCTATTTTTGTTTATTATATTTGCAGGCACTATTTTAGGTCCTCGATATATATCACTCCACAAAAAGTCCCTAGACTCAATGAGCTTATATTCCAGGAGGCATGTATCAGATTTTTATCATTATTAAATCTAGCTAATAAAAGGTAATAATGTATAAAGAGCAATAGATGTAACAGAAAAACAAAACAGACAAGAAGAAAATAAACATATATAAGCTAAGGTAAAGATACACGAAGGGTTAAGACTGTCCATAAAATTTGTGTTACTCTTCTCATCACAGGGTAGAGCTTGTTTTCTCTCTTGAAGCTGGACAGGCCTGTTGACTATTTTACCCGTAGAATGTGGGGGAAGGGACACTGTGCTAGTTACGGGTCTAAAACCTTAAGAAAGCCCTCCAGCATCAGAGAAAGACAATTATCATGTGATCTCACTCATATGTGGAATTTAAGAAACAAAACAGAGGATCATAGGGGTAGAGAGGAAAAGATAAAACAAGACAAAATCAGAGAGGGAGACAAACCATGAGACTCTTAATCACAGGAAACACACTGAGGGTTGCTGGAGGGGAGGGAGGTGGGGGGATGGGGTCACTGGATGCTGGACATTAAGGAGGGCATGGAATGTAATGAGCACTGGGTATGATATAAGGCTGATGAATCACTGACCTCTACCTTTGATACCAATAATACATTATATGTTAATTAATTGACTTTTTTTAAAGATTTTATTTATTTATTTGACAGAGAGAGACAGCCAGCGAGAGAGGGAACACAAGCAGGGGGAGTGGGAGAGGAAGAAGCAGGCTCCTAGCGGAGAAGCCCGATGTGGGGCTCCATCCCAGAACGCTGGGATCACACCCTGAGCCGAAGGCAGACGCCCAACGACCACGCCACAGGTGCCCCTAATTAATTGACTTTAATTTAAAAAAAAAAAAAAAGGCCTGCCAGACTCCACTTTAAAGAGTTTAGGAACTCTGAAGAAATCGAGGAGAGGCCCTCCGAGGGCACAGAGAAAAAAAGCAGCCCAGGCACCGTGGCCCCATCATGTCAGTACAATGTTTGGGGGGTTCCAGTCAAGTCAAACCCCCAGATGACTCCAGCCCCAGCTGGCATCAGTGAAGCAGACCATACAACTGAACTTAGACAGGACACCGAATAGTAAAAGGGATTAACTGGCTGTTGTTTTCCATCACTGCGGGTTAGGGTCGTCTATCAGCACTAGGGAACCCACACAGAAAGTGGTACTGGGAAGTGAGGTGCTTTGTCGCTGGAACCTCAAACATGTGTATGAGGGTTCATTCTCCATGTCAACGTGCCCAGACCACGGTACCCAGATATGTGGTCACCGACACATGTGCATGGCGTGTTTAAATGGATGGACTCTGAGTAAGACAGATCACCCTCCGCAATGTGGACGGGCCCCATTCGTCAGCTGAATGCCTTTAAGCAAAGACTGCCCTCTCCCAGGGAAGAGACTTCTGCCTGCAAATAACTTTCAGACAGAAGCTACAATATCCACTCTCCCCTACGTCTCTAGCCTGTCTGCCCAGCTTCAGATTCTGAACCAAGCATGTGAGCCAATGTCTTAAAAGAAACATCTCCTCTTCCCCCATGTCTGCCCTTCCCCACCCCTCTCTCCCCCTGGAGAGCCCTGACTACCCAGTGTGGCATCAGCAGTGGGAGTGAGTGGCAGGCTGAGGTGAGAAACACCTCAAGGAGACTGTTCGTGAAGGCCGGACAGGCATGGAGGACGTTGTTACTGGAGCCTAGGGAAAAGGCGACCCAGGATATGTGGTGGGGGTAACACTGTCCCCTGCAGTAATAGAATTACCAGAAGAATTTGGGAATTTGACTAAGGAGATCTCCAGGCAGAATGTCGGAAGCGCAGCTCGTCTCTTTTAGCCGTGTACGATGAGGTACGGATTCATTTTTTAGGCAGAACCATGAGCACACATTTCCAGGTCAGGATTGGCTGGGTTGGAAAATAAAACTGCTTTTCGTTCCTAGTCTTTCCCGGTAATCAAAGTAAGAAATGGTCTCAAGGCAATGATCATATCCAGGGTGCTGCCTGTAAAAGGTGCTCAGAGGGTCAAGACCTCAGGCCTATGACTCCGAGGCTCTGAGACGGCACAGAAAAATTGAGATACTCAGCCCTTCCAGCGTCCCAGGTGATGGCAGCCTTTCAGCTGACCTCAGTGCCGTTCTTGTGGTGTGACGTCCCATCCAGTGCGGATACTCCAGCTTAGTTGAGCCCCCAGTGACCCCAGCCCGTATCACAAGGAGCAGAAGAACCACCCAGCTAAGCTCAATCAATCCACAGAGTCAAGTAAAGTAACAAAATGGTTTTATGTTTTAAACCACTAGGGTTTAGGGTGGTTTATGATGTAGTAACAG
This sequence comes from Ursus maritimus, assembly GCF_017311325.1. NCBI lineage: Eukaryota > Metazoa > Chordata > Mammalia > Carnivora > Ursidae > Ursus > Ursus maritimus. Next base: position 70,775,385 of record NW_024426996.1, read on the forward strand.
ATGCGCAAAATGCCAATCGTAGATCATTGGAAACTGAAGACTAACAAGGAAAGAATAAGGAAAGAAATCTACAATAAACTCATTGATGGCCTAAAATCAGGGATGGAAGAATCATCATCAGTGGTTAATGATTCCATTACCCCCGCAGTGCCACATTTCACTACCTCTTTTCACTTATATTTAGTTTTGCATCATTACAATTACTATATGCGTAGTTATTTGTACTGGTTTTGTTTGGCCTGGTATCACATAACATGTCAAATTCGTGCGTGTCAATATGGAGCTGTAATGAAGACTTACAGAGGTAAGAAGAACTGGAAATACCAGGTCAAAGTGGAATTACAGGGTTGAGTAATTGACATAACTGAATGCTTTGGCCCCATGCAAAAGGCCAAAGCCGGAGACAGTGACCCAGCAAGGGATGGATGTGAGAAGAGGATCACAGGAATGATTTCAGAGTTCGTCAGGGAAAATATTTTTCTTTTTTTCAAGATATTTGTTTGTTTGTTTGTTTGTTTGTTTGAGAGGGCATGTGGATGGAGGAGGAGGGGCGGGGGGGCAGGTGCAGGGAGGGGGGCAGACGGAGAGAGAGCAACTCAAGCAGACTCCCTGCTGAGCGTGGAGCCCGACTCAGGAGGCTCATCCCAGGACCCTGAGATCGTGACCTGAGAGGAAACCAAGAGTGGGAGGCTTAACCAACTGAGCCACCCAGGTGCCCCGGGGAAAAGATCTCTGATGCTAGGAGGGTGTGACTAGAAGAGAGCCAGCCAGCATGCCAGACTTGCAGCAACATAGAAAGAAAGAGATTATTGATCAAAGAGTCATAACCTTGAAGTTAAAGTCTTGGGGGGGGGGGCAACAGAAATGACAAGGGTTCCAAGGACAATGAGCAGACAGAAAGAAAATGCCATATATAGGATCTACAATATATAAAGAATCCCCCTAAAAAGAAAGAAAGAAGCAACTCAGGGGCACCTGGGTGGCTCAGATGGTTAAGCATCTGCCTTCGGCTCAGGTCATGATCTCAGGATCCTGGGACTAAGCCCTGCATCCGGTTCCCTGCTCAGCGGGGAGCCTGCTTCTCCCTTTCCCTCTACTGCTCCCCCTGCTCACCGTGCTTCTGCTCTCTCGCTCTGTCAAATAAATAAATAAAATCTTGGGGAAAAAAAGGAAAGAAAGAAAAGAAATAAGCAACTCAGTGGAAATTAGCAAGGATCTGAACAGAAAATTCACAGATAAAAATATAAATGACCAGTAAATAGATATAACATACTAAGACCCTCTGATAATCAGAAAACAATTAGGTGCTATTTTTCTCATAAGTAAAAAAAAAAAAAAAAAAAGTTGGTACTGCTGAGCAATGGAAACTGTGTCCTGTGATGGTAATGGGAGCCTAAAACGGTACTGTTATTTCGGAGGGAATTTAGAAATTCTTATCAAAATTTAAAATATGTGTGATCCTCCTTTTGATCCAGCAATTCCACCGCCAGAAAACCATCCTACAAAAACACTCCTGTAAGCGCACAAAAATATATGTACAAAGACGTTGAAGCATGTGACTCCCAACCAGGACGCAAGTTCCGTTTAAGAGTAGGAAGTTCGTCCGTCATCCACTCCTGTGCCGTCAATAGTAGATCGTGGACGGCGGCAGATGCTCAGTGAGTACCGCGGGACGAATGACCGGGACTGAAAATCGGCAACTCATTTTCTGTCCAAATAGCTACCTCTACCCTGTGGAATACCATGAGCGTTAAAAAGAATGTGGTAAATCTACCTGTACTAACACTGAAAGATCTCCAAGGCCATGTGTTTAATTTAAAAAACAAGGGCGGGGCGCCTGGGTGGCACAGCGGTTAAGCATCTGCCTTCGGCTCAGGGTGTAATCCCAGCGTTATGGGATCGAGCCCCACATCGGGCTCCTCCACTGGGAGCCTGCTTCTTCCTCTCCCACTCCCCCTGCTTGTGTTCCCTCTCTCGCTGGCTGTCTCTATCTCTGTCAAATAAATAAATAAAATCTTTAAAAAATAAATAAATAAAATAAAAATAAAAAATAAAAAACAAGGGCGGTAAAAAAAAATTAGGAACAACATAAATTCCATCATCGGAGGACTGATTTACTGGATTGGGATTTAAATAAATTGAATACTAGGTATCCATTTTGATGTTGGCCTTGATCTGTATTTATTATTGTTGAACGATGTCCGTGATACTGCGATTCAGAAAACAATAGCACTGTGAGCACTCAGTTACACATCAGGATTGTTCCTCAGAATTTCCATATGTGGTGGGTACCATCATCCCATTTTACAGCTGAGAGTACCGCAGCACAGCGAAAGGAAGTCATTTTCCCAAAATTACACTGTGACAGAGCCAAGATTTAAACCCAACCAGTGCGACTCCAGACTTTGTGCTCCTAAACCACCCAAGGATAAACCCACCGCATGTCCTGGTGTAAAGTCTCTTCACTCCGCGTAATTATTAACAGCATCCCCTTTCTTTTCAAAAAGTCCCACAAATGGTGAATACATTTTATGGTCACTCTACCTACAGCACGTATACAAGCAGCATAGGCATAGTGTAGCGGCTGAGTTCAGTTTCTGGAACCAAAATGTGGGCAATTAACTCAAACTCTCTCCTTCAGTTTGTTCATATGTAAATGGCGATGGCAGTCGTAGTGCCTCATATAGTTGTGGAAGGACTCAATGATTTGATATTTCTTAAGTGCCTGGCATGTAGGACCATATTAATTACTAACCTATTTCTATAGTGTGTGTGTGTGTGTGTGTGTGTGTGTGTGTGCTTAATACTGAGCAAGTGCCCTAACAAGCATTAGAAAGCCACGTGGTTTCTGTAATGCACCTTGCTTGCTATTCGGTGGTGATGATCTAACCAATAGTGTGAATTTACCAAAGACGATGGGGCAACAACAAAAATTTTAAAACGGTTACACTCAGATGAAAGTTAGAAGACCGCTTTTATCATTACCGTGTCAGACTGGACAGCGCTTGATCTTAGTGCCTTTAAGTGTGACCCGAAGGAACGCCTCAACTGGTTTCTCAAACTACGTAATGACTTGGAAACACAGCACTTAAGGGACCCTGGCCATCCCCGGCCTTGCAAACTGTGGAACTGAAACCTCCGGGATCTGCAGCAGAGTCGATGGGCTGAACGCGCGGGGAGGCGGGCGGGGTGGGGGGTTGCGAAGCGGATTTTACCGCTCAGCTCCCCGAGTTGGCGGAATGAATTGTGCTGTCTCAAACTCAGAGCAGAAACCCTGGCTCCCGGTGCTCGCCTTGGGCAGCCTGGGGGACCGCTTTTTACATCCGGCTGGTTCCAGTTTATGTACAACTTCAAAAAGGAGTTCTCTGGGTGAAATCAAACCCTCGGAATGGAAGTCAAGAAAGCGAGCGTTTCCCTTTCGGGGAGATAGGAACTAGCCGGCAGGAAGCACGAGGAACCGTCCAGAAAGGTTCCAGAGACCGATGTGGGGTTGTTTTCACGGTCTGTACAGATTCATCAAACGGATGCACCTCACAGTGTAAGTTTTATCTCAATTTTAAAAGTTGTTAGGATTTGGTTTTGTTATTGAGTTCTCTGGTCCCCTCCATCTCCGGGCGCGCAAGAAGTGCTGTTTTATATTCATGGGAAAAAAAAAAGTCCCTTTAGTGGTCTGGCCCCTCTGATGCTCCCCCACACCCTGCAGGCTCCGCAAGCCACCTAACCAGGGGTCACTCTAATTGCCTAGGCACTTCTGGGCCAGAGACAGCGAACAGAAATCCCGTTCAAAGTAGAAAACGCCAGCGATCCTCCCTGCTCCACCCCACACACCCCTCCCCGTTACCGTCGCTCCAGCAGCGCGACAGCTAGCAGCCCTGCGCGGCTACGTGCACCTCGCGCAGAAGCCGGGCATCTCCGCCGGGGCTTCGGCCGCTGAGCCGGCTGCGCCAGCGAGCCCCGCGCTCCGCGTCCGCACGCTCGGTGCCCACGCCAGGCGCTCTTGCGAGTGGCGCGGAATCGCAAGGCCAGCGCTCGCTACGCAGCACTGGCCAGCCGGCTCCCTGCTGACCCCCAATAGAAGATGCTTTGTTTCGCGCGCGGTGCCCAGCTGTGCCCAGCTGTGCCCAGCCGTGCCCAGCCGCGCGCCACGGACGCCCACTCACCCCAGCTCAGGTCGCACGATCTGTGTGTAGGTGTAGCACCGTCCCAGGAGGATCTCGTAAAAATGGGCTGTGGTGCCCTCCCCCTTCCACTCCTTGTGCGGACGGGGCCACATCAGGATCCCGACGGGCACCGCGATGACCACCGCGATCAGGAGACCAAAAAAGACGCAGAGACAGATCTTGGTTTTCCTGGAAATGTCGCAGCAGGGTTCCTCCTCGGACACGGAAGACAATCTGTGGCTGGCCATTGGGGTCCACTGAGGGTCGGCGGGGCGAAGTTGGAGGAGAGACCCGCCAGAGGCCGGTCAGGAAGAGAGGAGAGAGCTAGCCCGATTCTGAAACTGCACCTCCCCCTTATCTTACGCTTGTCTTTTCTGTTTCCTTTCCCACCCCCCACCCTCTCCTCCAAAGTTTCGTGGCCGGGGCGGACCAATAAGAACTTAAAAGAACTTGAAAGACCTCTACCACTGCAGCCACTCACTTCCAGACTCCTGAAGCGGAAGCGTTTCTAAGGAAAAGCTGCCGGCCTTAAGCTTTCTCTGCAGGTGTCAGAAAAACAGACAGTATTTCTTTATACTTCTCCGCGGGCTCCCTTTACCAGCCTTGCCCTTTACACTCTATCCACACCTGATCCTGGAAAGTGTCGAGTCTAGCGGCCCGCCTCGGCACCTGCCTGCGGGCAATGTCTGAACCTGGGAGAGGGTGCGCTAACTGTACTTCTTAGCCTGGACAAATGCCTGCTCAACCCCCTTCAGAAGCTCCACTCAAGCTTCACCCCTCACCCCTTAACTCAGGTGACATCAGTAGTTAAGCCTGGGTTCAAACCCAGCTCCGCTACCCACTGCTGGAGTGACATGAGGCAGGTTACTTGACCTCTCTGTGCTTCAGATATAAAGCAGGGATAATAACAGTACCTACTTCATGGGGTACGATGAGGATTAAGAGAGATCATATTTACAATGTGTTTAGCACAATGCCTGGCACATAATAAGTACTCAATATATATTAGCTATTACTACCTGCTCTGTGAGGCCACGGCGAATTCTAGAATCCATGGGCTGTGCTTGGAGAGGTGTCTGCTTTGCAGCAAGTGCTCTAACTGGTGGTTCAATAAGTAATCCAGTGGCTGGTCTCAGACATCCCCTGCCTGTCCTCTCTCAAGGGTCCTTAGCACTGGGACCATCTGTGACATTCAGCAGAGACCTAAGGAAAGTGAAAAATCAAGCCACAGGACTTCCTGGGGCAAAAGTTTTCCAAATGGAGAGAATAGCAGAAATCATGGCTGAGGCAAAAAAAACAAAACAAAACAAAACCTCTCTGAGGAGAGAGAGAGAGAGAGAGAGAGAGAAAGAAAGAAAGAGAGAGAGGGAGGGAGGGAGAGAGAGAGAGAGAGAGAAAGAGAGAGAGAGAGAGAAAGAAAGAAAAAGAAAGAAAGAAAGAAAGAAAGAAAGAAAGAAAGAAAGAAAGAAAGACAGACAAACCGGCCCTTGGCCTGTTCCAGAAGCAGCAGGGAGGCCATTGGGCTGGAATGCATGGTTAAGGCGGGCAGAACAGGAAAGAAGTTCAGAGGGTAGCAGAGGGCCAGATCACTAATAGCCCTGTAGGACAGGATAAGGACTTTTTGGACAGGGAATTATGTTTTTAACCCATTCGAGGTCACTGGGTGACTTGATCAGGCATGACATTTTATTTTTTTATTTTATTTTTTTTTAAAGATTTTATTTATTTATTTGACAGAGAGAGAGAGACAGCCAGCGAGAGAGGGAACACAAGCAGGGGGAGTGGGAGAGGAAGAAGCAGGCTCCCAGCAGAGGAACCTGATGTGGGGCTCGATCCTGGAAGGCCAGGATCACGCCCTGAGCCGAAGGCAGACGCTTAACCGCTGTGCCACCCAGGCGCCCCAGGCATGACATTTTAAAGGCTCAATCTGGCTTCTGCATTGAGAATAAATTGTAGGAAAGTAAGGATGGAAAGGCGGAGACCAGTTATGCTGACTTTGACCAGGGAAGACATAACAAAAGTGACAAAGAAAACAAGCAGTCCGGTTTGGGTGTATTTTGAAAGTAGAAGCAACGGGATTTGCTGATGAGTTGGATGCAGGGTTTGCCAGAAAGAGAAGTCGAAGAGGACTCAAGAATTTTGGTCTGAGTAACTGACCAAAGGAAGGAAGGACAGCATTGCCATGTATAGTGACGGGAAAACTGGGGGTGAAGGAGATTTGGTTTAGGGGAAAAGGCACCAAACAAAAATTTGGTTTTGGAGGTAAGTTTAAGATGCCTATTAGACCCCAGGAGAAGACATCAAGCAGCTACTTGGGTATAAAGATCTGGAATTCAAGGGGGTCAGTGCTGGAAACATAAATATGGGGGCTTTATCACGCAGGGTGTTTTTAAAGCCAAGTGGATCACTAAGATCGCACAGAGAATGTGTGCAGAAACAGCAGTTTCAGAGACTCAAACAGGGAGTGTGCCTGTAGCAGAGGTCAGAGCGATGAGAAGAGCTCCAGCAAAGGGAGCTGACAAGAGTGACGCCTGAGACAAGAGGCTGGGACCAGACAGGGAGTTATTGGTGCTCTTGACAAGGAATGTGGCGTCGATTCGTGAGAGTGTGTGTGAAGATAATGTAGTCTCAGTGAGCAAGATGACTTGTTTTGGAGATTCTCTGTCAAAAGAGTAGAGAAATGAAGATATAGCAAGAGGACACCATGCAGTCTCACCTCTCTGAGGAGAGACCTATAGCGTTATGTCTGCAGGATGACTGGATAGCCCAAGAGACAGGCAACAGCCGATAATACAGAAAAGGGGGAAATTGCTGGAAAAAGCTTAAAATTTGTGAAAAGCTCACGTGTAGGTGAGAGGAACCCGGGGCACAGGGGCATGGGTGTGCAAGTGCTACTGCCTCACGGAAGGAAGGTGGAGACCATGAATTTGGGGTTAGGTTAGTGGGTGGACAGTGACATGTGGACATCCTCTTTGGACTGCTCCTCGGTGAAATGAGGTCATCCATTTACAGAGAGTGAATGAGGGCTGGGAGAACGGCCTAGGAGAAAGGGCAAAAGTAGGCAGAGTGGGATTTGAGGAGGTTGGGGTTTGCTGGATTCGCCAGGGCCAACATAACAAAGCCACACAGTCTTTTGTGGTTCAACCAACAGGAATTTATTGTCTCTCTGTTCTGGAAGCTGACATCAAGATATCCACAGGGCTGATTTCCTCTGAGGCCTTTCTCCTAGGCTTGTGGATGGCTGCCTTTGCCGGGAATGGCCAGCAATCTCTGTACCGAGGGACAAAAGATTACGCCAAACTTTGCCGTGAAGAGAGGAGAAGGGCAAGGGGGTCAACGCTCAGAGGGGAAGACCTTTTGCTCTTCTTGCTCCCACTTTTATCGGTCCTTCAAGATAATCACAAATCCTTTATCACTGTTCCTCAAGCACGTGATGTGTGAAGAGGGGTCTTACTGAAACTGGGAGGATCTGTTTACCCGGAAGATACGATATGCTCATTTGGGCGTAGTCTAGGAGTTCTGCTAAACATAGCCTAAGGGACAATGCCTACATGTCTTAGACCACTGGGCAACTGTTTGGGCTGGGAAAGCTTCGGGAAGGCAACTCCCCGTGGCATTCCAAAGGCACAGTGGTCACGTAGGCGTCGGCCTTCCAAAGGCCTACCCCTTCTCCGAAACCTTCCCTGCCCTCAGCGGCCTCTGTGTTACATTTTTTAGCGAGCCGGGTATTATGGCTGATTTCATGCTCTACGTTAACCCCAACATGACTTCTCGCTGTGTCCTCACATGGCCTTCCCTTTGTGTGTCCCCATATCTCCATTCCAATTTCTTTTTTTTTATGCTTTTTATTTTTTTTAGTGGGTTGGGGGGAGAAGGGCGGAGGAAGAGGGAGAGAGAGAATCTTAAGCAGGCTCCACACCCGTCGCAGAGCCCAACACAGGTCTCAGTCTCGATCTCACAACCCTGAGATCATGATCTGAGACGAGATCAGGAGTTGGACGCTTAACCAACTGAGCCACCCACGTGCCCCTCTCCATTCCAATTTCTTCTTCTTACAAGGACATCAGCTTTATCAGATTAGGGCTCACCCTAATGACCTCACTATAACTTAATTACCTCTTTAAAGGCCCTGCCTCCAAATTCGGTCACATTCTGAGGTACCGGGGGTGAGGACTCCAACATATGAATGGGGACAGCACCGTTCAGCCCATCACACCAGGTAAGTACATGGAGGAAGAGAAAAGGAAAGAAGGAAGCAAAGATGGGATTTTAATAATGGGCCATCACACCGAAGTCCCCCACAAACTGAAGGGCAGAAGGAAGATCCGAGATGCTGAAAAGATGAGAGTCAATCTCAGCAGAGTGTTGCTAGAGGAGGGAACATCGCTGCTTACACACCAGTCCATCCAAAACTCAACTATTAATCTTCCTCCTTCAAACCAGCTTCTTTTCTGTTTGTTCATTTGTTTTAGTAAACTCTGTGTCCAATGTGGGGCTGGAACTCATGACCCTGACATCAAAAGTCTCATGCTGTACTGACAGAGCCAGCCAGGGACCCCTTCTTTTCTGATCTTTTGAAATCTGGTAAAAAGAACTGACATCCCCTTCCCATTGCTCAACCTAGAAATGTCCCAAGTCTTCTGTGCTCCTTCCCCTGCCTTTGTCCCACACATCCACCTAGAAGTTGTTCCTTCTGCCTAAAAATTATTTATCAAGTATCCACTTTGTTCATCTCTACTACCACTGGCTTAGTCCAAGAGGAAGTCTATGCTCTTTTTCACCTACGAAGAGCTTCCAACCATTCTCCCCAAATCCACCTCCCTACCTCCCCCATCCATTCTCTCCACCACAGACAGGGTGGTAGTTTCCTTGTAAACCGACCTTTGTAAAGAAGCAACTTTTGAAATATAATTCTGATTACCTCCCCTCTCTACTTGCTCAAGACATAGCAAGCAAGCATGTAAGCCCCTGGTTACTCCCCCAGCCCATGTCTCTCTCCAACCGTAAAGCACTCCACACCTGCTGGCCTTCTCTCTGTCCCCAACCAGCCCAAACTCTTCCCTGGCACAAGGCCTTCAGAGATGTCATTCTCTCTTCCTCCAAACTCCTAGAGGTCTCCTTCTATGGGATGTCCTCAGGAAAGAAGCCTTTTCTGATCCCATGTAGCTACCAAACTGGGGTCAATCTCCACATGGAACACTTTGCTAGCAGAGTAAGGCAGATGCCAGTAATCCTGCTGGGACAATACAGATCTCAAAAGCTCTGGTCCGGCCAGCCCAGTCCTGGAACACATCCTCTAAAAATTTTTTCTAGATGTCCTCTCCCAACTAGACTAGGAGTTTGCTCAGGGCGAGGTTGGCAGGAATTGAAGTTTATTCTCTTAGTAGCCCAGGACTCAAAGTGGCATCCACAAGTGGTTGTCAAATGAATAAATGAATGAATGATAACCAAAGTTTTATTTCTGGCACCCATAATTCCACCCTTTCCAAACTGAATTCACAGACTTATTCTCACAATCCCAGATCTAAACAAAATTATGTGGAAGTGGGATGAGAGACTCTGGTTTTGCCGGGGGTTCATTTATCTGCTCTCTCAACTTGCTGCGTCCATCTCCACCCCCTCATCCTGGGCACGAACTTTCTCTTATATTGGATGTTGTGCAAGGTCCAAAATCACCTAATGTGTAACAGAGCTTGGCATGCATTCCTCACTCAGCTGAACAGACTGGTATTATTCTGACTTGTAAAACATCAAAGACCAGCCATAAAACAACCCCTTTAAAAGGGGTATTTGTTTATTGATAATAAAAATACAATAAGTATAGAACAATGTGCTACGTGTAGAAAATCATTCTTTCTCCTTCCCTGGACTTTCCTCCTACTATGGTAAGGAGCAGGCAGCATTCATACTTATACACAGATACAGAGAAGTAAGTTTTCACTGTTTCATAGAAATTACAGCATCCTGCATGCCCTGTTGTACAGCTGGCTTCCTTCACATCGTAAGATATGTTGAAGACATTCTCCATCACCACACATTGCTCTACTTAATTCTATTAAATGACCTCTAGTATTTCATTGTATAGCCTACTAAAGTTTGTTTAATTAGACCTATACTGATGGGCACTTAGATTTTCTATTCCTTGGTTTGACATTAAATTTTGGAATAAATATTCTTGTGTCAGCAAATTTTTTCACATATCCAAGTACATACACCCCTAAAAGTAGGTTTCCTGGGTCAAAGGGCCCAGACATTTAGAATTTCGCTAGATACTCTCAATCAGAGAGGTTGTACCAATTGGCACTTACACAACAGTCCCCGAGAATGTGGGGTTTTTTCACATCCACGCATTTACACTTTCAGATCTGCTTTGTCTTAATTTCTAATTATAAATCAGGGCTGACTTGGGAGACCTTCAGCTTTTAGTTTCTCCATCTGTTAAGTGTAATGTACCCTTGGAAAATAAAATCTAAAAGGACCCTGTAATCCTTTGTTTCTGCAAAGTCATTTGGTTTGTGTACTCTCTCACTTTGTATTTCTTTTTCTGCAAGTAAGATGTTCGGCTACAAACATCAGACATTCTGGTATGCCCTTGGGGAAGATCACAAATGCCCAAAAAAGTGACCACCCTCCCAGTACACCATCTAAATGTGGTATGATTTGGGGCAAGATGCACTTTTTTTTTTTAAGGATTTTATGTATTTATTCGAGAGAGAGAAAGAGCATGATCAGGGAGGGAGGCAAAGGGAGAGGGACAAGCAGACTCCCCACTGAGCACAGAGCCGGACATGGGGCTGGATCCCAGGACCCTGAGATCATGACCTCAGCCGAAGTCAGACACTTAACCTACTAATCCACCTAGGCACCCCGGGGCAAGTTGCACTTTTGAATCTCAGTTTCCTCCTCTGTAAAATGGGCACAATGTAATGCCTATTTGTCAGGTTAAAATGGGGATTAACTGGGATAACAGACACACCTAAGACAGGACAGGCACTCAACACATGGTAATGTTGTTGTGAACTTATTTGAGCGTTGTTCCAATGCACTGAAACTCCAAAAATGGCATATTCTGACATTCATTCATTCAGCCAATATTAATGGCCACGTGCCAGGCACCATGGTAGCTTGCTGAAGGCGCAGAAATAAGCTGACCCTGAGGAATCCCTGGGTAGAGCAGTCAGGACATAGCCTTTCTGGTTGGGCAGACCTGAGTGGGCTGGGCCACTTGGGCAAGTAACAAAACTTCTCTGAAGGACAAGTTCCTTTTCTGTAGAGTGGGTTGGAAAATACCTGCGGGCATCATTGAATTATTTTGAAGATTGAATCCGATGACATTTAGTTGAGTGTCTGGCCCCCCAGACACTCAGCTAAGTGGTCCCCCCTTAACCACAGGGTATACTTTCCAAGACCCGCAGCAGATGCCGTTAGCACCAAACCCTGTATATACTGTGTTTCTTCCTATACATACAGACCTATGATGAAGTTTAATTTATAAATCAGGCACAGTCAGAGATTAGCAACAATAATTAATAATAAAATAGAACAATACAATGATATACTGTAATACAAGTCATGTGAATTTGATCTAGCTCTCTCAAAATATCTGATTATGTTGACCTTACCCTTCTTCTTGTGATGATGATATCAGGTGATTAAATGCCTTGAGATCAGAGATGAAGGCAGGTGAATGATGCAGGCATTGTGACGTAGCCCTAGCCTACTATTGACCTTCTGGCGACCTGTCACAGGAGGAGCATCTGCCTCCAGACCATGGTTGACCACAGGTCATTGAAACTATGGAAAGTAAAACTGGATAAGTGGGGACCGCAGGACTAGTACTGCGATGGCTACGTGCAGACTTGGAGAGATCCCAATGAGTCAGTAGATTCTAGAAAGGCTTTAGAAGACAGTGACACTAGATCAAGCTGTTGAAGGGCAAGCAAAAAGGGGGGGAAAGGCATTCAAACAGAACTGTAGGGAGCACTGCAGGGTGGATACTGGAATGTCTGGGGCACCAGAGGAATGGCTACCTCTGGGCCACATAGCTGGTTCATGGAAGTGCGGGTCCTAGCATGTGGGTTTCGAGCTCTCTTCTTTCCTTGGTCAACTTCCTTTGCCATCTTTAAATCACTCAAGTAATACAATCACGTTTTACAAATTGGAACAAGAAAAGAAGAAAATGCCCCGCCCCCCATTTCAACCCCTAACCCATTTACCTAACAATTTGCTATCTTTCCTTCCAGCCTTTATTCTAATCTTTGACGGCTTTAAAAGTAGTTATACTCCATACTATTTAATATTTTATATATACATATATACATTTTTAAATCTCTGCTCTTTCCACTTCACTGTACATACATGGTTCCTGCCAGGTCATGTCTCCTCTCCCAAAACACTGAGTTGGGCTCAAATCCCAACTCTGTACCCTTTGGTAGATTTGAGCTGAGTATCTTGTCCTGTAAATCCCTGTGTCTCAGGCTGCCTGTAAGAACCACTAAAGAACAGCCCTGGCACAACCTTTTAGTAATGATGCTTCTTCCTCTCCTCACACTTCCCGATGGAAGGTCGGCTCCATGAGAACAGGGCCAATCCCCATCTCTCTCCACCACTGAGCCCCTACCACCATAACAATGCCTAGTATGCAGTTGGCACTTAAGCAATGCCTGCAGAACTCCCTCTCCCACGAGCCCAGTGACAACAGACTCATCACCCACCACAGATGGAGAAACCAATAGGTCCAGGGTCTTCAACAGATTCACCAGCTAAAACCCATCCATCGGCATCTGTTGTTCATCTGTGGAGTAGCGAAGCTCAGTGTTGAGGGGAGAAAGGGGAAAGGCTCTGATTAATCACATAATTCTTCTTTTCCCTCCTTCAACAATAATTGCTAACAACACTGAGGGTTTGACAAAGTATTTGACAAATGCCCTGTAACATCGCCATCATAGAAAGAGTTTCTCATTTCTGTATTACAAACAAGGAACCAGAGGCTTAGAAAGGTAAGCAATTTGGACAAAATTCAGTTAGTCAAGAAGGGTTTTGAACCCAGATAATCTCATTTCAAGTCTGTCCAGGCAACACTACCTCTACGTAATTAGGCAACAGTTAGGTAATGGACACCCACGATGAGCTGGCTCAGAGTTGGCAGACTCGACCTGTTCTGGAGGTGGATATGTGATCTACAGTGGGAATTTCTGGAAACATGGCCTTGGGCATGGGTCAGTGGCAGCCATGAGGCTCTGAGCATCACTGAAAAGCTTGGAGTGGACCTGTTCTCCCAGAAGGGTGTTTATCTTCTCAACGTGTTTTGTACCTCCTCAAATTAGAGAACTTTCACCAGAAAAATGGTGATTCGTTGCTGAATATCAAAAACAACAGAAAGGCACACTCATTGACGTAGCCCGTGATCTGTTTTCTTCTAGGAGTCTTGTGAAAAGGAAAGCTGCATGATTTCTCCTCCTACTTCCAGAAACTGAGCAGAGCTGAATCTTGTATTCATTCTTTATTCTACATTTTCAATGACACAAGAATTAGTAGGACTGTGCAGAATGCCTTGAAATGCTTTTCATTCACTTGGGCGTCACTGGTCATCACTGGCTTGTTTGTTTAGTTAATCTGGGTAGAGGTTTGAGCGCAGAAGTCAACTTGTCAGCCACTCCCTCGGTTCGGGCTAACCTCAGCCTCACAGATTCAGTGACTTCTTGGCTCTCTCCACCCTCCCCCCACGTCACTCTTCACCTCTTCACCTTTACTTGCTCTTCCTGAACTTCCAGGGCACAGCTTAGATACCCCACGCCTTGGACACTTTTATAAGCTCTCTCACTGTTGTCCTTCCTAAGGTTTTCATACACCCTATACTTCCTGATTTTATTTTTGGATCTGGATAGTTTCCTCAACTCCTTTTGCTCCGCACAGACTGTAAGTGGACTCTGAAACAGTCTTTTTCTTGAGTATGACTGACTAGCAAGTCCCTGGTACCCAGGAGACCCTGCAGAACTGTGTGCTGATGAATATCAGACTTTAACGCAAATCTTTTCCTTTCATTCACTTATTCTTCCATTCAGGTGTCACATGCTCACTAAGCACCTTCTGTGTTAGGTACTGAGATACAACAATTTACAAAAATTCAGTCTTGGAACCATCTGGCTCAGTTGGAAGAGTGACTCTTGATCTCGGGGTCGTGGGTTTGAGTCCCACGTTGGCTGTAGAGATGACTACATAAAATGAATAAACTTAAAAAAAAATTTCAGTCCTTATGGAGCTTATATGGGGGGCGGGTAACAGACCTGTAATAGACAAGATAAAAGAAGTAAATCATAGTGTATGCCATGCAGTGCTGAGAGCTAAGAAATGAAACAGGGGGAAATGGGATCAGGACTGGGGGGAGGGTTACGACATCGGATGGAGGGCCAGGATGTTCTCACTGAGAAGGTGACATCTGAGGAAAGATCTGAGGAAGGTGAGGTAACTGTATGACATCTGGGGTCATAATTCCAGCAGAGAGGAGGGAAACGAGCAAGTGCTGAACATCTGGTGTGTTGAAAGAAGAGCAAAGGTCAAAGAGGGAGGCATGGTGCAGAAGGAGCAAGGAGGAAGGAGGTAGGAGCTGAGCACAGAGGCAGCAGTGCGCATGCGCGGGCAGCAGGAGACGGCATTTTCTGACTTGCCTTTTCTCAGACTCGCTCTGGCTCCTTGTTGAGAAGAAACTGACGTAGGGCAAAGGCGGAAGCACGGAGACCCCTCAGGAGGCCATGGTGCCATAATCCGGACAAGAGATGACAGAGCCTGGGACCGGGTTGGCATCGGTGGGTGTGGTGGAATTCTGGATGTATTTGAAAGGTAGAACTGGGAGAATTTGTTTATAAAGAGACAATAAGAGAGGTCAAAGGCAACTCCAAGGGTGTGGACTTGAGACAACCAGAAGGAGGGAGTTGTCATTAGCTGAGTTGAGGAAGAGACAATGAAAGATAATTCATTTGGGGCACGTTAAATCTGAGATGCCTACCGCACACCCCGGTGAAAATGGGGAGGCAAAGATTGGGCTGGGTCTTACAGCGAGTACTCCCGCAATCCCCATAACAGCAAGGGAGGGAGTATACTTGGTCCCATTTTACAGGGTAAAGCTGAGGCTCATGGAGGATGAGCGACTTAACCCAAGGTGACCGGCTAGCCCGTGGTAGGGCCGGGGAGCTGGGATTTAAACCTGCGCAGTGAGCTCCAGAACACCTACTCCGCTACACTGGGCTGCTTGTTAGCCAAGCAAACACACACCCCACATCAGGCCAGTCACTTAAGAAAATCATTGCTTTTAGCGCTGAGCCAATCACCGTCGCCTGTGGCTTGGCCAGCTCTGATTCGATTAAGTTTGAGTCTCCCCCTGCCTGACCTGAGTGGGGGTGCAGCCCCACTTGGGCTGAGAGCAGAGCAGGGCAAGTTCCCCAGAGGAAAGTCAGGGTATCTCACCAGAAGAAGAGTGAAAAGAGGCCAAATTTCAAAAACAACAAGCAGAGCGCACTGACCGATGTCAGACGTAGCCCACTCCTAACAACGTGGTCAGTTTATAGATGAGTCACATATGCTTTTCAAACCACCCGGAACACCCAGAATTCACGCCAAAACTTTCTCAACAGATTTTCTTGTAAGATGTTTCTTGATTTCCTGTTTCTGTTCTCCATTCTTAAATTCCAACACAAAGAGGCTAAAGGTCAAATATCTCAGCTGGGAGGAGGAACACATTCTTGAATATCTGAGAGGCAACTGTGCAATGTGTTCTCAACCGTGTTCTTCGGAGCAGGCTCAAAACGAAACGAACAAAAAGCTCAAAGCCCCAAATGAAATGCATTGAGAGTAAGGGTGCTGAATATCATTCACTGCCTTTTATATTTTGATTTGTTTTTTTAATAAACTTAATTTTTAGAGCAGTTTTAGGTTCACAACAAAATTAAGCAGAAAATGCAAAGGGACCGTAGGCCCACTTCCCCCCAACGTGCACAGCCTCCCCACTATCAACACCCCCCCACCGAACTGGTACACTTGTTACAACAGATGCACTGACACTGACATCATTATCACCCAAAGCCCATAGTTTACCTAGAGTTCACCCTTAGTGTTGTACATTGCGTGGGTTTTGATGAACGTAATACATACCCACCATTACAGTATCGCATAGAATAGTTTCACTGCCCAAAAAATCCTCTGTGCCCCTCTGTTTATCCCTCCTTTCCCCCTAACTTCTGGCCACCACTGATCTTTATACTGTCTCCATGATTTTGCCTTTTCTAAGATGTCATATAGTTAATATCGTACAGCGTGCAGACTTTCAGATCGGTTTCCTTCACTCAGTAATATGTATCTAAGTTTCCACCATGCCTTTTCACGGCTCAAGAGCTCATTTCTTTTTAGCACTGAATAATAGTCCATTGTCTGGATGTACTAAAGTTTACTTATCCATTCACTCACTACAGGACATTTTGGGTTTTTTGTTGTGTTTTCTGAAACTACATTTTTTTCAACATGAGTTTTAAAATTCTGCTAATTTTACTAAGTGATTAGTAGTCAAATTAGTAGTCAAAGTGAAATTCAAACATTTATTTCAGAAAGATATCCCTTCTTGCGAAGTAACAGCTCTACACGTAATTTTTTCAAGTTATAATATCAATCACGTGCTCAGATGAAATTTTGAACATTAAGAGTATAGGGGCGCCTGGGTGGGTCAGTGGATTAAGTGTCTAACTCTTGATTTAGGTTTGGGTCATAATCTCAGGGTCATGAGATGGAGCTTGGAGATTGGCTCTGCCCTGAGTAGGGAATCTGTTTAAGATTCTCCCTCTCCCTCTTCCCTTCCACCCTCCCTCACCCCACCCCACACACCCCACCCCGCCCCAATGCACACACTTTCTCTCTCTCTCTCTCAATTAAAAAAAAAGAAAACTAAGAGTATGAAGAAGAAAATTACATTACTCATAACTTCATCACTCAGAAGCAAAGTCATTAGTATTAATAATGTAATAATATTTGATGAATAATTTATTAATTATATTACTGAGTATAATTATTTAATTAATTACTAATCTTTCATCAATTCATCATTTATTGTTAATAATTAAATTGATTAATAGATGGTTGATATTTTGTTGGTTGGATTTATTAATAATTTGTTGGTTAATAATTCATTGTTAATATTAAAATTAATAATTAGCACACATTATACTAAGTGAAATCAGCCACAAAAGACCATATGTTATATAGTTCCATTTATATGAAATGCCTAGAACTGACAAATCTATAGAGACAGAAAGTAGATTACTGGTTGCCTATGGCTGCATGTTTGGGGAATGAGGAGTGAGGACCAATGGGTATGGGGTTTCTTTTTGGGTTGATTCAAATGTCCTAAATTTGGATTGTGTGGTGATTACAAAACTGAATATACTAAAAACCATTGAATCATATACTTTAAAAGGATGAAATTTATGGTACATGAATTATATCTCAATAGAAATGTTTTTAAAAATTCCTGCCCTTGGGGCGCCTGGGTGGCTCAGTTGGTTAAGCATCTGCCTCCGGCTCAGGTCCTGATCTCAGGGTCCCAGGATCAAGCCCCACATCAGGTGCCCTGCTCAGTGGGGAGTCTGCTTCTCCCTCTCACTCTGCCCAACCTGGCTCCCCCACTCCCCCTCTCATGCTCTCTTTCTCTAACTCTCTCTCTCTCTCAAGTAAATAAAATCTTTAAAAAAATTTTTTTTTAATAAAATTCTTGCCCTCACGGAGCTTACATTCTCTAATGCTACTCCATCCCATTTCTCCTAGATCTGATATGAAGACAGCCCATTTCATATTTGATGCCACTGGGGAAAAAACCAAGGGGTAAAAAGAGACAAGGGGAAAGAGGTATATTTAGCACGTATTAGTTTCTGGTACTATCCAACACCATGGTGGCTTTTTGGTACTATCCAACACCCCGTAACTCTTCCTGGACCTGGAAACAGGGAAAATTATTTCCGTGGGCAGAACTGTTCATATGCTGTGTTTCCCTGCTGTTAGGAGGAGAAGGCAGGAAGGAAAAAGGAAAAAAGGAGGATTAAAAGGAAGCAGAGAAGGGGGGCCTGGGTGGCTCAGCCAATTAAACGTCTGCCTTCGGCTCAGGTCATGATCCCAGGGTGCTGGGGATTGAGCCCCACGTAGGGCTCCCTGCTCCGTGGGGAGTCTGTGTCTCCCTCTCCCTCTGCCCCCACGTGTGTGCGTTCTCTCTCGCTCACTCTCTCTCTCAAGTAAATAAATAAAATCTTTAAAAAATAAATAAATAAAAGAAAGTAGAGGAGAAGGGAAAGAGAAAGAAAAGGGGAAGAGGAGAGGTTAACCGATAATTAAGCAAGTGCCAAACACCCTTTGGGCTCTTAGACGCATCACGTTCTGAAATCCTAAAAACACCCCCCAGAGGCAGGTACTAGTACTACACTCATCGCACAGATTGGGAAACTGAAGGCATTGAATTTTTAGACGGGGTGGATTAAATCATGTAAAGATGTAGCCTCTTTCCAAGGAATACTGTGTCGCTATAAAAAAAAAAGGCGACAATCTCTCTATGTGTTAATATAAAGCAATCTCTAGCATATATTAGTAAGTAGAAAGAGAGCAAGATACAAAGTATTGTGTATTGAATGTTCCCCTTTGTGTGAGGAAAGATAGGGGGTCATAACATTTATTTGTATCTCTGCAAAGGAAGAAGAGGTTATCAGCGTGAAGGGGAAAGAACCGAAAGATGGTACAGTGGAAAGGAGGCTTTTGATATCATTTTCAGTTTTGAACCACGTGTCTATATGGTTCAGAAATAATATAAACATCACCAAATATCATCTAAACCAAAGATAATTATTTATATTACAAAACTGAACAATGAGGGGCAGCCGGGTTCTCACAGCTTATCAGCCATGCTTGTCAAAACACCTGCAGCTGAGAAACCACCAGAATCCCGCCTATGTGCAGCTGCGTCTTTTCTCGCTTCTTCATGCGATTCAAAACCACACAAAGCTAATGACAACATCCTTCTGTCCCGCCCTGACCCTTTGGCAGCCACCCCAGGGGCCCTGAGAACACAGCCTCCAGACAGGAAGTGCAAAATTTTATCATAAGGTCCAGAGAGAGGAGAACCTATGAATATGGATATGCCTGGAGGGAAGACTATTTGGAAATTCAGAAATGTTTCCAACTAAACATCCCCATTTCCCTGGGTCCCTTTAGGCCCTTCACGATGTGGTCCCAATGACTCCAAAAAACTGTATTTCAGAGGCTTTTGAACCTCCACTCCTCTGACAGAGCATCAGCCCCTTCCAAAGAGCCCCCCTTCATTATTTCTGCAGGTCCCCATGGGGCGTGTTTCATCTCTGCTCGCACAGCCCTGTGGTGTCCGCCACGATTTTCCTTTCCTGCTCCATCAGCGGCTGGTGACTAGGCTGAAGAGACTGCAGGTTGCACACCTTCCATTTGGCCTTCTAGATTCTTTTTTTTTTTTTTAAGTAATCTCTATACCCAATGTGGGGCTCAAACTCATGACCCTAAGATCGAGAGTCGCATGCTTTACCAATTGAGCCAGACAGGCGTCCCTGGCCTTCTAGATTCTTCACTTTTCTTCATTGGGCTATCTGTCCCATCAGGCTTCCCCAGAGGGAGGAAGGACAGTGGGTCCATTAGGACTACTATCACAAAATACCAAAGACTGGGTGGCTTAGAAACAACAGAAATTTCTTTCCCACAGTTCTGGAGGCTGAGAAGTCCAAGATCAAGGCACCAGCAACGGTCATGTTCTGATGAAGGTCCTCCTCCTGGTACACAGCTAGCGCCTGCTCGCTGTGAGCTCACACGGTGGAAGGGGTGAGAGATCTCTGAGGGACCCATTCGTAAGGCCCCACCCTCATGACTGAGGCACCTCTCACAGGCCCACATCCCGATACCGCTGTCTTCCAGAATTAGGATTTCAAGATATTCGTTGGGGGTAGCACACGCAAACACTCAGACCATAGTATTTCCCCAGCTGGCTTCCTCCCTGCTGGTTGCCTCACTCCTGCTGGGTTCATCGACATAGGGCACTGCTCCCCTCAAGGCGGCCTCTCCATGGGACCCTTGATGCCTATAGCCACTCTGTCTGCTTGTCCCTTCAGGCCTTGGTATGCTCCTGCAAACTCTCAGCGCCTTTGCAAAGGGTCCCTTCTTCAGAGCTCTTCAAAGTATCCTCATCTGAGTGTGTCCTCCGTGTCCTGCTAGGACCCTAAATGATATGGACTGGTCCTTTCCGCAGAGCAGTTTGATTTTGTCCCATCATTGCCTTTGGTGGCCACCTTCGCTGGGAATCTTCAGCTTTGCCGTGGCCAGGTCACTTTTGGACAGCTAGGTCCCTCCACCATGCCATTCATGTCTCACAGTGCTCTCTCTCCCTGGGGCCCTCTCTCACAAGAGGGATGCTAATAATAATTACACCAGAGCAAAAGACACCGACCAGGAAGTTGGGCGTTTACATACGCACACAAGCACACGCACATGGAGACCAATCTCCACTAGATGTGACGACCATTTCATTCTTCTCCACTTTCTAGACCTCCTTTGCTATTTGACAGTTCCTCCCACAAATGGACTTCTGGAAGCCCCCATGCCATCCACCCAGACTTATCTGAGCCCCAGAGACAGTCTGACTTTTAGAAGAAGAGTACAGCGTGGGATATTTTGGATATAGAAGAGTTTCATCCATTGCCGGATACGATGCTCACAGGATGGCACTTTACCTTCCTGGTGATTTATATTTGGTTGACCTCCTCAGCCACAGTCTTCTCTCCCCTCAGCGATCCTGCCAGCCGGGCCCCCAGCTGTTGCTGAATAGCTCAGACGTGTGGCCACACCAGGGCCTTTGCTTCTGCTCCTTCTACCTGAATACCTGATATCCAAAGATATCAGCGTGGCTCGGTCCCTCCACAACTTCGAATCTTTGTTCAAGTGTCATCTGTGTCTTTGTTCAAGTGTCATCTGTGAACCCTTTCGAACCACAGCCCTGCCCAACACGTTCTGTGTGCTTCCCTGCTATATTTTCCCCATAGTATGCATCACCTCCTAAAATACAATTTACCACTTCGTACGAGCCGCGTACTGCTTCTCTCCACCACCTACTGGACTGGGTGCCCGAAGAAGGCACGGCTTTTTGTCCCTTGGCTGTAGGAATCCCAGCGCTTAGAACAATGCTCGGAATGCACAGACACGTGGTATTTGCTGAATGACTTCGTGACTGAAGCAGAAATGTGACCACACATCTCCCTTGTCAGACTGTTTCAGTCAATAGCTCCCAGATATTCTAAGGACAAAACTAAAGCACCTTTAGCATAGTTACAAACTGTCAGCAATTTACTTTCTGGTCTGACACAGCCAACTTCCCCATTACATTGAATTACTATAAAAGAGGAACTCAGTTACGATATGAGAAAAATAAGAAATGCTAGAGTGGACGCGCTGTAATGAAGAAGGAGAGACAAGGACAAGAGCGTGACCTGCTTAAGGCAGAGCGAGCATCACGGGGGTGTATTATTCGGTGTGCCCACCGTCCCCCACTTGCTGCACCAGCGCTACCCTCCCTCGGAGGGATTGCTTCTCTTCCTCCCAATGGACCACATTTGCTGAATGAGTGAGAGGAAATAAAAGGAGTCAAATAAGCAAATTCAGGAGAAAAAAAAAAGATGATTAGCGGATCTTGGCGAGAAGGAAAGCGAGTACTTCCAGATGTTATTGGGGTCAAAGAAAACCAGAATCAGACACAGGTAAAGAGGTGATGGCAAATTTCATCCAGGAACTACTGCGATAGGAGAGCAGGAGCCCTGAGTAGAGACCTGAGCTCCAGTCCCGACAGAGCACAGACAAGGGGGGATTCATAGCCAAGGGGCAACGGCGGGGAGGTCCGTGAGTGGGAGACCACTCAGAGGGACATCACGGGCAAGGGGGGATTCTGGCTAAACCAACTTGGGGTTCTTGCTAAAGGCTGGTACAGTGAAGGAAAAATAATTTTCCTCTACCTTTCTGAGTTTTTGACTGAGGTCCCTGTAATAAAAGAGAGAGAAATTAACAGTTGTATTAACCTGTATACCACATTTGTACATGGGAGATACCCAGGGGGAAAAAGATTAACTTCCTGGGGTGGGGGGCTCAGAATTCAGGATAAAATACTATCTTAATGGGGAAAGGGGAGGGAGGAAGCCAGTTATGGGAGGTTACCAGGGAAAGCACAGTAAATAAGGGCAAAGTTTGCTATGCAGGTTTAAGTCAGTGTTTTCCCCCCATTGGTCAGATTGTCTTGCGATTTTGTGTTCAGCTTTACTGAGATATAATTGACAAATCAGAAGGCATTTAAAGTACACAGGTGGTGGTTTGATACACATACACATTGTGAAGATTCCCCCCTGGAGTGAGTTAACACACCCATCGCCTCACAGAGTTACCTGTTTTGTGTGTGAAAACATTTAAGTTCTACTCTCTCTGCGGATTTCAGTTGCCCAAAACAGTGTTATGGACTATACGCTCCCACGTTGTTTATCAGATCTTCAGACCTCATTCATCCTGAAACTGAAAGTTCATACCCTCTTCCCAGCCTCTCCCTGCGGCCCCTGGCAACCACTTTTCTACTTTGTTTCTATTTACAGTGGTGTAATTTGCCAATTTAAGGTAAGTTACAGATAGCTTGAGAGAAAAGAGAAAAGAAAATGTTACCTTAACTCTGGAAAACAAAACAGACAAGAACTGGTAATACTGGGGCGCCTGGGTGGCACAGTGGTTAAGCGTCTGCCTTCGGCTCAGGGCGTGATCCCGGCGTTGTGGGATCGAGCCCCACATCAGGCTCCTCCACTATGAGCCTGCTTCTTCCTCTCCCACTCCCCCGGCTTGTGTTCCCTCTCTCGCTGGCTGTCTCTCTCTCTGTCAAATAAATAAATAAAATCTTAAAAAAAAAAAAAAAAGAACTGGTAATACCACGCGGAGGCAGAAAAATACCACCCATCTATAACATACATATATAAACATATATAAACCACACAGACAGACACAAAAAGAGATCTTACAGCTTTCATTCTAAAATTTTAGCTGAGACACATACGATACTACAAAGCTCATCAGTTTATAAAAGAACAGTTGGGGGCGCCTGGGTGGCTCAGTCAGTTAAGTGTCTGCCTTTGGCTCAGGTCAGGATCCCAGGGTCCCAGGGTCCCAGGGTCCCAGAGTCCCAGGGTCCCAGGGTCGAGCCCTGCATTGGGCTCCCTGCTCGGCGGGGAGTCTGCTTCTTTCTCTCCCTCTGCTCCTATCCGCCCCCCCGCCCCGTGCTTACTCACGCTCTCTTTCAAATAAATAAAGTCTTTTTTAAAATTTTTTAAAAATAAAAGAACAATTGGATCCACATGGTGTTTCCGACAGATGGAGTATGTTAAGGTTACCTGCTGTTCCATATGATAGATGTCTTTGTGATGTGTCCCCCAGAATCACAGAACCCACCACCTAGACCTGCGTACACGCAGGCAGCCTAAGGAATGATGTTTGTGGGACTCATGCTGTGTGACTAACCTTGGGAGCCTGGTTATTTGAAATATATGATCTGACCTCCAGGTCAAAACTGGCCCTTCTGTTCTGGATGCCAAGAGCTACAAATCTTGTCTCATATCCCACCCTGCCCCAGGCTGGGCTGGTCCCCCGGAATAGAATCTGGGAGGGGAGGCAGATACAGCCCAGGGGCCTTAAAAATATAAAAACATGGTAACATAAAAACACAGCTCGTTCCAAACTGCACATAGACGAACAAGTGTTTACCTTCAAACCCTGTCATTTGTCCTATAAATATGGCCCTCATGGGGATGGTCAGTTGGAAGTCTCACCTGAGGGGAGGACACTGCCCAGGCCTCTCAACTGGGACTCCAGCCTGGCCGTCTCCACGGGGCCACCCCAGCTGATGCGGTTGGACATTGTCAGTACCTGATTTGATGGAACTTTGCCTTATTCTCATTTATTGCCTACTTTTACCCTCATCTATGTGTAGATTCCTTTCCTCTTCTGTTTCTACTAGGTTTCTATAATAAAAATAACTTTTTCTTTTCTTTTCAAAACCAAAACATGGCTGTCATAAATCTTTTGTTCAGAACACCTGCTCAGATGGCCAAAGCCTTTTCCTAATATCTGTGGAAGAACTTTTAGGATTTTTCACTGGCCTAGCTTCCAAAGAGCTCCTTTTTCTTTTCAGCCTCAGGTAACTCCTTTTGGAGGTCCCTGTGTTCCTAGGGGGTCCGTGGTGGAAGATAAGGGGCCAGAAGTTTTGGTGACTCTAGAGAGCTGAGCAGCTGAAGCGGGGAGGGAAGCATCTGGAAGGGATGGACAGAGGGATGGAGGGGGCGAGGGCTGAAGGGGGACGGATCAAAGGATTCCCGGGAACTGGAAGATCGAAGGGGTCACGAGGACAAAGAGGGGCAGAAACAACAAGGAG
Source organism: Ursus maritimus (assembly GCF_017311325.1). Taxonomy (NCBI): domain Eukaryota; kingdom Metazoa; phylum Chordata; class Mammalia; order Carnivora; family Ursidae; genus Ursus; species Ursus maritimus. Next base: position 70,800,033 of record NW_024426996.1, read on the forward strand.
GAGCCAGTTTGGGGGGATCTTAACTTTCCAAAAGAGGCCAAAGAAATCCTCAACGACACCACACCAACAAGGATGTGGACAGAGTTGATGGTGCATAGAGTCAGCAGGAGTTTGCGAAGGGGGTTTCAGTTGACGGAGAAGTCCCCACGTGAGGAACAGGATCAAAAAAAAACAGGTATTAAAAAATAGTTCCTATCAGGGGCGCCTGGGTGGCGCAGCGGTTAAGCGTCTGCCTTTGGCTCAGGGAGTGATCCCGGCGTTATGGGATCGAGCCCCACATCAGGCTCCTCCATTGTGAGCCTGCTTCTTCCTCTCCCACTCCCCCTGCTTGTGTTCCCTCTCTCGCTGGCTGTCTCTATCTCTGTCGAATAAATTAAAAAAAAAAAAAAAAGTTCCTATCAGGCTCTGAGTACCAACTTCCAATTAGGCCAACTTCTGATCATAGAACTCTTAAAAAAAAATTATTTCACAGGCACCTGGATGGCTCAATCTGTTATGGGATTAGCTCTTGATTTTGGCTCAGGTCATGATCTCAGGGGTGTGAGATCGAGCCCTGCATCAGGCTCCATGCTCAGCGGGGAGTCAGTCTGCTTAAGATTCTCTCTCTCCCTCTCCCTTTGCCCCTCCCCTGCTCACACCCTCTCTGTCTTTCTCAAATAAATAAATAAATCTGTACAAAAAAACCCTTCAAATAACATCAGATTTCAGCTGAGGTAAATAGTAAATATTTCTGGCAGTATTAAACTCCTTTTTTTTTTTTTTTGTAAGTATTTTTTATCCTCTTTCTTTTAAACCAAAGATATACGTACCATCCTTCCTGGTACAAAGAGGGAGATACCTCACACGTGGAGATTTCATTTATAACTGTAAATTGCCCTTAAAAAAGGATAACTAATTCCCAATTTTCAGAGCTTCTCTTTCCTGTGTCTTCTGTTTCTCAAAAATAATTAGCTGAAAGTAATCCTTATGCCAAAGAGCCTTATTTTGGGGTTGATTTATTCTGCAACCCTTCACAGGCCAAGGTGATGAGATATTGAGGGTGGAGGATAAAGAACTAAGTCGTACATCAAGGGTGGCAGATTTTCACTCACCCGACCAGCAGGATTCTGTGTTAGCAAGAACCTTTCCAAAAACCAGACTCAACACACCAAGGACAGAGCTGGAGGTGAGATGGAGACTTCAGGGCTTAGAGGGGCCTGAATAAGTTGAGATCAAGGAGAACGTCTTTGTCACTGGTCAGATGCTTCTCCCAGAACGCTGGTGAGTTATTTATTTAAGACATTCTCACTGCTTAAAAGGAAACGCCTGAAATCAGGAATCTAGAGCTGAGGACACAGGGCTGCTTGGTGCCTAGGGGCTCTGGGAGGAGCTTCTGAGGCTCTGGGAGTCCTCCCTGCCCCCACCCCACCCGGTGTCCCACCAGGGCTGCTGTGGAGCACGTGAGCCCCAGTACAGAACGCTTATAGCCATATTCATGCTGACTGCTCAGTTTTGAAATAGTCTGTGATCTTCTCCCCTAGAATCAGGATTCAGTTGTGAGGATTCAATGCATGAGTATCTGAAAAGCTCTTAGAACTCTGCCTGGCACCCATAAACACGGAAATATAAGCTATGCCTAAATAGAAAACCTCTGAAACACTGTGTACCACATTCAGGCCAGTTATTTGTGGGGCATGACGTTTGGGAAAGGTAATTTCACATAATACATTTCTTAATTTTTTTGTAATTAAAGGCGATACAGTAATTAGACCTTGCCTATAGAAGACGATGGTGATGATGATGATGTGGCCCAGTAACCATGTGGATGGTCCAGCATCGTGGTTAAGGTACAAGTACTAAGGGGTCATTTCTCCTGGTTTGAGTCCTGGCTTTGTTAAGTCCCAAGCTACGGTATCTTGAGTTATTTTCCCGCTCTATCACTCTGAGTTTTGTCCCTGGGAACTGCGGATGGGATATTACCTTGCAAATTGCATTGTGAAGCCCAGAAACGTTAATGCATGGAAAACACTTAGAACTGCCCCAGGCACACAGCAAATTCTCCATCCTTACTAGCTAATATCAGCAAGTCATCTGTGATCTTTTCGCACATCCTCAATCCTTGAGGAGAACGTGGGCTGGGATTTTTATACCAATGGGGGGTCATAGGATCGTAATTAGTATTCCACTGGGGTTTTGTTGTTGCTGTTTTATTTATACCAATGGGGGGTCATAGGATCGTAATTAGTATTCCACTGGGGTTTTGTTGTTGCTGTTTTATTTATACCAATGGGGGGTCATAGGATCGTAATTAGTATTCCACTGGGGTTTTGTTGTTGCTGTTTTATTTTGCTCTGGTGTTTGGTGGGTTGTTTTTTGTGTGTGTGGGAGGGAGTTTGTTTGCTTCTTTGCAGTTTTTAGTTAGGTTTTAAAACACACACAGAAGTAGACCAGTAACGAACTTCCCTGTGCCCTTCATATGGTTTGTTTCGTTTTTTTAAAGATTTCATTTATTTATTTGTCAGAGAGAGAGAGAGCACAAGCAGGGGGAGCAGCAGACAGAGGGAGAAGTAGGCTCCCCACTGAGCAAGGAGCCCGACGTGGGACTCAATCCCAGGACCCTGGAATCCTACCTGAGCCAAAGGCGGACCCTTAAACAACTGAGCCCCACCCAGGCATCCCAACAAGGAAGTTCTTTAGTTCTAATTGAAGAAAGTTATTTCCAAAGGTATTCTTTGTTTTGAAAAAATAAGGAAGTGACCAGACTAGTGATAGAGTTGGAAGTCTGTCGTGAATTTAGGCAGAAGTGTAAAAAGAAAGAATTTTGAGGTGGGCAAAATTGAAATTATCCCAGAAGAAGCCCTGAATAAAGTGAAAGAACTTAATAAAACCCAAACTGTTAACTGGGAAGCATTAAATCAAGTGGCAAAAAATCTGACCATAACAGAAAATGCTCGTTCCTCATTCTTATCCCCTTGATGATAACCATGTCTGGGAAAACCTACCCAACTTCCAACAAGAAGCACCTGTAACCCTTGGCCTGAGAGCCTTCTCTGACTTCAAAACCTGCTCTGCCCCCACACAGGGCGGCTTGTACAAGCCCAGAAATTCATACCCTCCCTGGGAGCAGCCCTCAACCAATGACTGACAGGAATGAGGGAGAAAGACCACAACTCTCATATACCTCCCCTAGATAACTCAGAAATAGTACACCCTGTCAACCCACAACCCCCTGCAGGGTTAAGTGCTGGTTGCCCTCAGTGACATGTTGCCAGGCAATCCACCCACCACTGGCTTCTTTCCTCTCTGGTCTCAATCTCCCCTCCCCTGGTACACTGTGGCATCACATCACTAAGACGCTCATTGAGGGAACTGTGATGTGCTGGGGGAGAAGGAGGCGTTGACTTACACACTGTCTGAGCGACTGAGAGAGGGAAGTAAAAATGGCAGTTCTGGGGAATGTGGAGTTGGTTGTTGCTTTCCACTACCACCAGAGTACTGAGGGAAGAAAATGACAGAATCAGGTCAGCCAGCTATTGACTTGGGGCATGGTGTGAAGTCAGAAGACCTCTTCAGTGCTTTTAAGGAAATCCTTACCGCCTTCAGGAGGGTAGCCCAGGACAGACTGTGCTGAACATCACGTGAGTGAGCAGAGCAGAGTGACAAGAAGTCCTAATCCATAGCCTGGTAGATATCCTTCCCTGATAGGGAAGGTGTAGGACCCTGAGACTTGGGATGGGGACATTTGGTACATGGGATTGGAAATCCTGAACCCCCAGATTCCCATGAACCCCCCTCCCAAATTCCTACGCTTCCTTCTTACTGGAAGATAGCAGTTCCCTTTGCCTGGACACCAGCACAGCCCTTACATTGCAAGATGATGCTTGTTCTCCTCAGGACCTACATTCCTTAGTTGCTTCTAGATTGATAACTAGGTTCAAGTATGCACCTGGGGGAAATATTTTCCTTCATTTAGAAAAGGAATTATTAACCAGGAAAATTACAGATCTACCTAATATGTATGCCAGGAACCGAGAAAACATGCCTGAGCATGGTGCAGGACTGGGGATGGTGTTACGGAACACAGAAGGCTGGATAAGAAAGAATATATATTATAAAGGGGCACTGTCCCACCACTCAAATTTAACAACCCAGCAAGGACACCTAGAGCCAGTCTTAATAAAACTGTTGGGATGGTTTGTTGAAAACTAGAAAAAAAGATGCCTTGAGGTAAATAAAATTTATTTACTACTCTGCTTTGTCAGAACAGTTAAAAAAAAGTGGGGGGGGGAGAGTGGATGGGGTTAGAGGCTCAGAGAGATGGGCTTGCTCAAAAGAATATGACTATTATGATTTATTAAAACAGTCAGGAATGTGCTAGTAATGAGGATACTGGCCTCATGGAGAAGCTCAGAAGTGGTTGTATGCTAGGGGCGCCTGGGTGGCACAGTCGTTAAGCGTCTGCCTTTGGCTCAGGGCGTGATCCCAGGTCCCTGGGATCGAGCCCCACATCAGGCTCCTCTGCTGGGAGCCTGCTTCTTCCTCTCCCACTCCCCCTGCTTGTGTTCCCTCTCTCGCTGGCTGTCTTTCTCTGTCAAATAAATAAATAAAATCTATTAAAAAAAAAAGTGGTTGTATGCTAAAAGCCAGGGATGATGGTGGGGATACAGTTACGAGACAGGGCTTCCTAGTGCCAAGAGGAAGTAGTGGAGCCTGGGAGGCAGCACTTAATTAGCATAGGCAGGACATACGTGATCGCCATAATGGCAACGAAGTCAACATGGCAGATGGGAGCCTGACAGGCAGGAAGCTGAGACAGAGCCTAGTAGAGCCTCTAGCTCCTTACAGCAAGAGAGACAGGCAGTCACTGAAGATGTGTTTGACCTTTATCATCAAAAGTGATCAAGACAAGTGAGCCAAAGGCTGTCAGCTACGGCCATGGAAGATCACAACCCACCCCCTGGTTCCCAGGCCTGTATCCGGAATCTCAGACCCACTTCCAATCATTTTAGGGGGAGGAAATGCCCATCATGCCACAGCAAGCATAAACAATAGTGATTTCCCTGACCTGTTCTCAAAGGGACCTGTGGACATTCATCTGAGTTACTGCACGTCAGACGAATGGAAATACTCAGATCTCCTGAGGACTGTTGAATGCAGAGTCTGGGCCGGCACAACTACAACAGCCCAAATGCACTCATGCCTCAACCTCTCTGGAAATTCACTGATGAGGTCATCAAAGTCCATACTTCTAGCAACGTCATTTTCGATCCATGTAATTGAAACTTGTCAAGTCACTCTTGGCAAATTCAGTATCACAAATAATTTTTGGTAATTGTAAGTTTTGAGAACTGTTGCTAGAGTTGTGACATGTATTTTATAGGCTTTGACAGCATTGGATTCACTATGATAAATTATTCCATGACGAAAATGGTAGTACAACCAGAACTGATAATCTGCAGAAGAATTTTCTAAAAAAATTTAACTCTTTGTACTAGTCAATTCTGTGTTAAGTCTGAATTTGGTTTTAAATGTAAAGTTATGCAATGGCCTTTTGATGGTTTGATGATTCTCCTGATCCATCTCTGTTGGGACAGCCAGTTCAACCACAGTGCAGGCCAGATGTCCTCGTGGGAGCAGTTCTCAACTAATGCTTGATAGGTAGATAAATGTCCCAACCTCCTCCTGCCTCAGGTGCAACAACTTTGAAGTATGTTTTATGCTGTCTGCAGCAATAAACTCCAGTGCCTTCACTTGGTAACCTGGGATTGGCTTCCTGCCCTTCTGGTCCCACTTCTACTCCCTCACCCGTGTTTCCTGGAATCACCTCCCAGCACAAGCACCTGGATTTATGCTATCACAGGGTCTACTTTTAAGGAGATTCAACAACTTAAAGTCAGGCAACAGCTTAAATCTGGCCCAAGGAATAAAAGGAATTCCTTGATTTTCAAGTTCTCAATAAAAAAACAGCTCAGCAAAAGCCTGGGGGAAGAAACCCTCTTCCTCCCCGCTGAGAAACTATTTGTCACAGCCTTGTCACAGGTGTGACCACAGAGCTGAGGATGTTAAAAGCAAACGAAATATTATGTATTTGTATTGTGCCTGGGTAAGAAAGTAGAGAGTAAAGCCATCATGCACCAACCCGATTGGCCATGATTCTCCTAGTGCAGCAGCTGGGTTGGGGGCCACTGACCGTCACAGACTTTCAGACCATTGGTCAGGAAACATTTTCTGTAAAGGGACTAATAATAAATACTTCCAGCTTTGAGGGCCACACAATCTGTCACAACTGCTCAACTCTGCCACTGCAACTTGAAAGCAGCCACAGACACGAGTGTAGCTAGGTTCCAACAAGGCTTTATTGATGGACACTGAAACTTGAACTTCATGTAATTTCCACATGTCACAAAATATTGTTCTTTTGCTTTTGTTCAACTATTTAAAAATGCAAAACCCCCCTCTGATTTTTTTGTATAAAAGCAAGTCATGAGCCAAATTTGGCCCCTGCTGTGGGCCACTGACATGTACTTTCAATAATGCTGTTGATTATGGCTCCCCTCCAACCCCAACACACGTACTACATTGTAAGCCCTTGTGAAGCTTGAGAGCTTCCCGGAACCTCTCACTGTCGTTTTTCATGACGCCTATCCAGGATATGGACAGAATTTCCCAACATTTCTCCCTGTTTGCCTAGGCTGTCCTGTTCCCATCTCCCAACCTCAATCACCCTCTTCCGGGAAGAACTCCTTAATATGAGTGCTATGAGCCAGGAATTCTTGGGCCACGTTAATTCCTGGGCAAGGTTACCACATCATGAGTGTGCTGTCCTCAGGGGCCTGTCCACCTCAGCTTAGACAAGGGTGGCCCCTAGTGGGGAGCCTGACAATCTAGTGCTTAATAACAAAAGCTGGTTTCCAGTCTGCGCTTGTGCTCATCTGAGGCAGCCTTCTCCTTTGGAGAAGAGGGGACCAGCAGGGCCAAATTCAAAACAGTCTTGGATGTGAGACTTGGATGTGAGACATGGGTCACCACCTCTCCCAGACTCCTAATCAAGATAATCAGGAACTACCGGCTGAGTACATAAATTTGTTAAATAAACAAAGTGCAAACATTTAAGACAAACTCAGTTGTTGAGGATATAAATCTTTGTACATATTAGTCTCTCTTCCTGGAAATATTTCCAACCCTTCTACCTCTTCTCTGGCTAAATAACCCTTATCTTTCCCATCTCAATTTATAGGTCACTTCTCTGGGAAGTCTCCCTTCCCTGATGCAAGACTAGATTAGGTCTTCCACCACGCAATCACAAATACCGTGTGTCTCCATCACACACATAAAAATAGAGAGCAATTACTAGTTTAATTATCAGTTGGTAAGGGTCAAGAGAGTCTCTCTCTCTTTTCTCATCCCCCAGCCCTCACACCATGCCCCCTAAATTCTTTTAACAGCAGCAGTGGTAAACAAGAACTTCATTCTGATTGTAATTCTGTACAGATCGCTGTGTCACACAGAATCCAAACAAGTTTAATGTGTTCTTCTGAGAACTTTTAACCATGTGCTAGTTATTCCCAAATAGTAAAATTTTACAAGAACCATCTTAGAATTAATCATGTCATATTTCTCTAGCAAAATCATGCAGGTGCAGCAAGTAACAAACCGAATTAAACCCCTTCTACTTCTGTGCAAGGTGGAAATACACACGCTTGGATCGGCTTTTCAACATCCATTTTTCTCAAATAAATAAGTCATTTCAATGAAGAGCTTGGGTAATCTTGACAGCTACCCTTTAATAGCTACATGATAATTTGACCTCCAAAGGACAAAAATATCATAGCAATGAATGAATATGCTTTAGAGAAACTGCTGCAATCCATATCATTTGGGGAAAGAAATAACTATATTCTTAAAATACTAAGTAAAGTAATTTAATAGATATACATCTCTTATTATGGGGACAGTCTATCTATCAGTCTAAGATAGACTCTACCAAGAAAGCACAAAAACATAAGCCTATAAGTAATGAGTAATTGTATTGAAATTTGCAAAGTTCAGATTCTAGAACCTACTTCTCTGGTTATTAATGTGAATACTCAGAAGCCCCGCCAGAGCTCAAAAAGGCAGTTTCCCAGTTTCAACAATAGTTGTGCCCTGCTGGCCAGCACGGGCTTTCGGGTCTCCCTTTTCCTTGGTGCCAAATGTGCCCTGTCAAGTCTTGTGGAACAAGACTGTCAATTAGGTTCCAGCAACTGCAAAGGTTTCGACGAAGATGCGTTTCCATGAGTTCCACTTTCTGCACTGGGGAATTGCAGAAAGACTGAATAAATAGAAGGACAAGCACTAGTGGCTGGCTCAGCTCTGCTTTGGACTGCCCCCCGTGGAGCAGGATCACGAGGACTTCTCAAATTGACACTCTCTTCACCTGCATCTCTTTGGCACCCTTTGCAGACCCTAATTTTCACTGTCTTATGAAAGAAGGAATCAGGAAGATGGATTTCACTTCAGCAGGTATCCACCTCTACACCTTACTTTTGACATATTCTTTCAGTATTGGTTTGCTGGGGACGCCATAACAAAAGTGAGTTTTGGGTGAACACAAGGCAGCCCATAACAATTGTGCTCAGAGTGAATTTCAGACATGGAACCCATCAGGCAGCCAAGAGGTGGCTCCTACTTCCCATCTTTGAAAACCATCAGAAAAGGGTCATCATGCTTTTTGATCAGAGTCCTTTGTCTTCCCAAATATATTTTAAATCGACCAATGTTCAGGATTGTTTTGGGAGGGGTGGTTCTCATTCTTTTTCTCCTTTTTTATTTACCAGCATCATCACTTGCTTCAAAATCGGGTCCTCCCTGGTGAACACTCCCACATTCTCCGGTCTCTGTGAATGTCCCTCCACTACCTTGAAGGGTGCACCGGGCAGATCAGATATCTTAGCAAGAAAGGCCTCACACACATGGTTACACTTTTTCTCAAGTGGCTGAAATTCCTTTTCAGATTGGGCAGAACTTCTGAAGCTTTCTGGGGACACTGACACAGACCGAGTAAGCCTTGTGGGCTCCTGTCAGAGCCCCTGGAGGTGTTCGCCTCCTCACCATGGGGGGGGGGGGTAAAGTGACATGTGTCTTTGGATTTGCTGAGCTGTCAGTATCCTCACCACGATGGTTTCTCCCATTTCCTTTTTGGTTCCAAAGGTCCCTTGTTATCAAGTCTTTTGTGTGAGAGGGAATGATTAATTTAGGGTGGCTACCACAGAGACCCAGAACAAAACAAAGAAGACAGGACCCAGTTCTCCCACAGCCCTGCCTATTCCCTCTTGTGCTCTGGGGCCTCCCATGAGGTCAAATCATCTACCCCGCACTCACCAGACATGCGCGAAGGACCCACTGGGTGCCGGTGCTGGACGTGTCCGTTCTTGAGGAGGCGAAGCTGGTGTTGCTGCTTCAGCTCAAGCTGGCTGCCACCCGCACCAGGAGGACCGCTCAGGGGCGCCGAAGCTGTGGGATCTTGGCCAAGTAAAGAAAGCTCTCTAGGTTCCCCTTTTCTCCTCTGTGAAACAGAATAGCAATTGAACTGATTTCACGGGGCTGGATGAGGATGAATAAAAGCATGCATGAGGGGCGCCTGGGGGGTTCAGCAGGTTAATCACCCAACTCTTGATTTTGGCTCAGGTCATGATCTCGAGTTGTGAAATCGAGCCCTGTGTTGGGCTCCACGCTGGGGAGAGGAGCCTGCTTAGGATTCTCTCTCTCCCTCTCCCTCCGCCCCTCCTATCTCCCTCTCTCTCCCTCTCTAGCAAAAAACAAAGAGCATGTATGAAAGTACTTAGCTCAGTGACTGCTGCAGAGTAATCTCTGGACCTATACTAGAAAGCACTGTCTTCGTAGACAGTGTTTATTTAGATGGTTATTGATGATTCCCATAGTAACAACAGTACCAGCAACTAATGCTTGACGCAGCGCTCACTTCCCCGCCTGGGACCACTCTGCATACTTTATGCACAGGAATTCACTTTATTCTGAGCACTTGTAATCCCTGTTTTCAACGAGACAGATGTGATCTGCCCAGAGCCCTGTGGCTAGCAAGGCATAAAGGCAGGATTTGGGCCAGATGGTGAGGCCCCAGAATCCAGGCTCTTAGCCCCAATGTTGGGCTGTCACCCCACTTGGCTCCCTGTGCTATTGTGATTTATAGGAAGAAATATTTGGTCTTCCTCCCATTCCTGGCAAAAAGTCCCTAAAACCTGGGGAATTTCCTAAATGCCGAGAAGGGTTAAGATTGCTTTTGTTATGTTAGTGGGGTGACTTTTGAACACACCTTAGGGTTGGCCAGGGGAGCCAAATAGTTGCTTAGAGGGTTGGAACTTTCAGTCACATCCCTTGACCCCCAGGGAGGGGAAAGGGGCTAGAGATTGAATCAATCACCAATGGCCAATGATCTGATCCATCGTGCCTAACGTAATGAAGCCCCCATAAAAGCCCAAAAGGATGAGGTTTGGAGAGCTTCCAGGGTCCTGGTGAACCCATGGCGATATGGGGAAAGCAGCACTTGACGAGGGCCTGGATCTCCTCGCCCCTTCCCCATGCCTCGGCCTATGTAGTTCTTTCATCTGGCTGCTCCTGAGTCATATATCTGTATTCAACCAGTGATCTAGTGACTAAATGGGTTTTCTGAGTTCCGTGTGCCGCTTTAGCAAATGAATTGAAACCAAGGAGAACATGGGCACTTCTGAACTAACTATAGCTGCTCGTCAGAAGCCCAGGTGACAATCTGGACTCGTGATTGGTGTGAAGGGGGGTTGGGACAGAGCCTTGTGGGACTGAGCCCTTCACCTGTGACTCTGAACCTATCTCCAGGTAGATAGTGTCAGACTTCAGTTGAATTGCAGGTCACCCAACTAGTATCAGAACACTGCTTGGTGAACCCACATACGGGGTGACCAGAATGTCAGAAGTGAAGTGTTGTGTGTGGGCAGGAGAAAACAGGAGGAGGAGTATGGGATTTTTCTTTCTATTCCTCAGACCTGATAATCTTGCTCAGTTTTAACTGCAGTATTGATCCCTTCACGTAGCAACTGCTCCCTGGGTCGTGGTCGGCCGGGGTGAAGCACGGCGACACCCACACAGACACGTGGATAAAGACTCTGTCCTCCAGAAAGACATAAAAACAAATGCAGTAGAGACCGGAACAAAGTGAGACGTCAGGAAGGAGGTGAGCAAAGGTACTGGATGTGGAGGCCCTGGCTGAGAATGGGGAGCTGAGAGGGCGCCCGGAGAGCACAGAGGGTCTCTGAAGACACGAAGCTAGAAAGGCAGTTTGGGGTCAAATGGAAAGATCTTGAATATTAGACTTTAAAACATGGGTTTTATTTTGCACTGATGATTTTGAACTAGGCCTGATGCAATCGGGACCCCAGCTTAGGACGATGGCCCTAGCAGTGTTCCAGAAAGAAGTTAGGCTGGAGGGGAAGTGCATCAGACGCAGGGACACCAATCAGGAGGCAACTCGATGTTTGAACACAGCATTTTAATGAGTAAAAAGCTTAGAACCTGTGATTTAACGATTCTGCGCTCGATTACATCCCTGATGTCAAACCAAACCTTGTTTCGTATGTTTAAAAATATGAATATGTGTTTGAAGACACGTAGAGGAAAATGTCCACTACTTTGCATGTTGGGTAACAGAGGGTATCTATTGCCTTTTTCCTAATTTGCAGGTATTGTTTAAAATTTTGCAAGTGAGGGGTGGCTGGGTGGCTCAGTCAGTTAAGCATCTGGCTTCGGCTCAAGTCAAGATCCCAGGGTCCTGGGATCAAGCCCCACCTCTGGCTCCCTGCTCCGCGGGGAGTCTGCTTCTCCTTCTGCCCCTCCCCCACTTGTGCTCACTCTCTCTCTCAAATAGATATATGAACTCTTTAAAGAAAATAAGTAAAAGGAAAAAAAAAGAAAAAGAAAATAAAAATTTTCAAGTGAGCAGGTATTATTTTTATATTCAGAAAAATTATGTTTTTATTTTTTTCAAATAACATTTTCTTTTTCCACAGAAACCCATTTACTCACTAGGTTACTGGCAGCGTCTAGAGAAGTCACAGGCCAGGGTGCTGTGAGTGGCTGTGTAAGTTGCCTGGTAACTGTGGCAACAGGAAGGCAGCGAACGCCGTGTTCTCGAACCTGGCTCCAGAGACCCCTTGGCTGCCGCTCCCGTGGGATTAGCCTGCGGAGCACTGGCCCCGAGACAAACTGCGGACTGGAAGTCAGTTGGGGCCCTTTCTCTTCCTTTTTAGGGACCCCAAGTTCTTACGCCACTTGTCACCCTCCCCCCTCCGCTCCCCTGACCCAGACTCATAATATGTCATGCATTCCAAGTGTTTTACTGAAGGATAGCATAAATACAGAAAAGTATGACACGTGATTTTTTTTTTACGATGCTTTTAAGCTTGTCTTGTACCATCCCTGACCTCCTCCAACAAAACTTACATTAAAAGAAAATTAAAGGGCGTCTGGCTGGCTCCATGGGTAGAGCACACGACTCTTGATCTCAGGATCATGAGTTCAAGCCCAACGTCGAGTGCAGAACTTCCTTAAAGTAAATAAATGAATAAAATTACATCAAAAGAAAATTAAAGCATCACCCACCCTGCATTTTCCTCTCCAAAGCCCAGTTCATCCGCCCATTTATTCTCCCATGAAACCCCCACGTGGAATGTTCGCTTCATCTGGGTGTGGCTGGGCCAGGTTTGCAAAGAGGGGTGGGTCTTCAAAGAAACTGCAGGCCCAAACAATGACAAGACAATGGGGATGGACCATGTCAGGGGAATTCGCAGGAGCGGGGGCTGGGAGGACAGAGGCCAAGAACAACAGAGGCTCCGGTGGGAGACCGTGCCAGAGGGTTCTGAGAGGGGGGTGATGCTTGAGGTGGGTCTTAAATACAGTCTGCAGGAAGGGCAATCCATGCAGAGAGACAGCATGTTCAAGTCCCCTAGGACTGGGAGAGTAGGGCACATCCGGGTTATGACAAGCTATGTGGTTTGATGGTGCCTGGCTGGGTACAACCTCTCTAAGATGCTGACAGACACCACGCTTACAAACCACACCAGTGGCCACACTAATGAACATTCTGCCACATGCCGGATCTTGCACTGCATTCCTCTCCGTTCTGTCTCCCACAGTCTGTTGACTTAAACCATGTTGAGCTGGACCTGGCTCCCAACCTGGCCCACTCTCTGTGTAGACAGGACCTCCAGGGAGCTCCAGAGTGTCCTGGCTTGGAGGAAGGAATCTACTATTCCACCAGGTGCCTGAGTGGCTGCTGGGCATGGAAGCTGGAAGGTGTGACAAGTAACTTCAGGAAGCAAAGCTAGCTGGTGTCCATATCCTGGGTAAGGCCATGCTAGGAAGTCGCAGATGGTCCAACACATGAGGTCCAAGAGAGCCAGGGAGCAAAGCTGACACGTAAAGAAAAGGGTCGGGACGCCTAGTGGCTCAGTCAGGTAAGTGTCTGCCTTCCACTCTGGTCATGATCCCAGAGTCCCAGGATCGAGCCCCACATTGGGCTCCCCACTCAGCGGGGAGTCTGCTTCTCCCTCTGCCCCTCACCCCACTCGTGCTCTCTCTCTCAAAAATAAAAAATAAAAGAAAAGAAAATAGAAAAGGACCGACAACAGAGAACAATAATCTAGTCCCTGGATATGTATTAGGCATCTTTTATACGCCAAGCCCTGGGCCAGGGGCTGAAGATCCCGCCACGAGCAGAGTTAGTCCGTCCCTGCTGTGGCTGCTGTGGGTACCCACAGCATGGCGGGTCTGTTGTGAAAGCCAGTGGCCTTCCTGCTTAGGCCACGGGGTGTCTGCTCTGGCTGGCCAGGTTGTGCCCCAATGCTTATGTATTTTTAATGCCATCTTTGGTCCCTGGCCTTGTTTTTAACAAATGTATAATTACAAAGTGAAAAAAGGAAAAAACCCAAAAAACTCTGAACCTGACCTAGATTGGGACTGTTGGTCAGGGAGAGCTTCCCAGAGGGAAAGACGCTGGAGCTGAGATCCAGAATGTGAGCTGGAGATCATTGGTGGACACGGAAGGTTAGCACATTCTGAGCCATGGGCAGAGCCAGACCGTTTTGTGGATAGAGTTTGGTTGAATCTCTCAGAGGACGTGGTGGGGGAACTGAGAGCTGGAAAGGCTTCTGAGCTGGTTTGGGCATCAGAGCCTGCTAAGGTCTGAATGTTTGTGTCGCCCCAAAATTCCCCTGTTGAAATCCTGCTGCTTAAAGTAAGGGCTTGGGTAGGTGGGGCCTTTGGGGTGCTTCGGCCGGCGGGGAAGGCAGAGCCCTCCTGGCTGGGATCGTGCCTCCTGGAAGAGCGCGGGAGAGCCCCTTAGTGCCCCGAGCATGTGAGCCTGGCAGCACGGCGCGAGCCTCTGAACCGGGCAAAGAGGGTCCTCCCCAGAGCAGCACGGTGCTGGTGCCTTGCCCTTGCCAGCCTCCAGAACTACGGCAAAGAAACATCTGCTGTTGGCAAGCTCCCCAAGGCTGTAGTACTTGGTGATAGCCGCCCAGACGGACTAAGACGGTACCTTTTTGGTGGGGCAGGAGGGACTGGTGGGATTCACGGAACAGAGGGGGGGGGGCTCCGACCGCTAACGGCAGAAGTGCAGGGATGGCAGCTCAGCACTGCTGTCTACACCGAGCTTAGAACGAATGTGCACAGCAGTCCATCCAGCTGTGTGCACACGGGCAAAAATGGTCACCTCGGGCTGCAGCAGCCGTGGCACCACTGGGTCCCCACCAGCACTGCCCTTCCCCCTGGACAGTCTGTGTCCTTGGCCGCATCTCCGGTTTACCTCTCCCCTGAAGGGGAGCCTCCTTCACGTGCACCTGACGGGGGTGAGCTTTATGTCACGTGTCTGCGTCCCAGCTTCCAGGGCTGCTGGGAAAGCAGGCTGCTAGCTTCTTTCCTGGGGAAGTGGGACTTGAAAGGTAGGAAAGCCCCCTCCCCCCGCCCCCCGGTGTGCTGGAGACCTGTTGTTGAGCCTGGAGGTATCCTTTGCTAAGATTGGGCACCGCTGGAGCCTCCATTGTCCTGTTTCTTATCTATGAAACAGAGCCACTTAAGACAAAATAAAACACCATTTGTCTGGCAATACTTCCACTCAGGACCAGCTACATAATTTGCAGGGCCCACTGAAAAATGCACATACTGGGCTGCTTGCTCAAAAATTTAGAATTTAAAGACAGAGCCATAAGAGCATTAGACCAAGCTGGGCCCTTCTGAGCGTGAGTCCCTGTGCACCTGCAGGGAACACATGCCTTTGAGGCTGGTGCTGCTTCCTCCTTCCTCTGCAGCCAGTAGGGTTGTTTGGTATGAACAGTTGTCTAATCTAGTGTTGCTAGACACAACGGAAGAGAGGGAACTCAAATTATATTCTTTATAACACAATATCTAGTAAGGTCTGGGTCCTTCTAGAAACCTATTAGAGTTCATTTGGAAGGCATCACACAGGAACCTACACAGGGAAAAAGAAATGATGAAACTCCAAGGTTGAACTGAGAAGAAGAGTTGCTTTGGCAAGGGTGTTCATCCTTCCCGTCTGAATAACAACGCCCTATCGCTTGTTATGGGATGTGGTTTGTCATGGTGGGTGAACTGGGGCAGGATTTTGAAACATTACAGATGTTTCCTTCCTCGCTTTCTTCCTTCTTTCCCTCCTCCCTAGCCCCCTCCTCCTCCCTTCCTTCCTCCCTCCCTCTCTTTTTGCTTTCTTTTTTTCTTTCTTCTTTTTTTCTTCTTTTTTTTTTCCTTTCCTTTTCTTCTTTCTTTCTTTCTTTCTTTCTTTCTTTCTTTCTTTCTTTCTTTTTCTTTCTTTCTTTCAACCTTGGTCGAATATATCCTTTGAAGCTAAAGTAAGACGTCCATAGGCCGATAGTCCATGCCAAAGGCTACAAGTGTTTATACAAGGTTTATATAAAAAGAGAAAACATCCCAAAATTCAGCCATCACTACCAGGCTTCTCCAGAACCCCATAGGACCTTAGCTAGTAAAAGAGAAAGCTGGAAATTGTTAATACCCATGCTCATATGCATGGAGGACTCTAGTGCGTGTAAATGTGTTGTTTTGGTTTGGTTTGGGGGGGGGTAAATTTTATTTATTTATTTATTTATTTATTTATTTATTCATTTATTTATTTAAGAGAGAGAGTGCGCACATGAGAAGGAGTGCACGAACAGTGGGGAGGGACAGAGGGAGAGGGAAAAGCAGACTTCCCTCTGAGCAGGAGCCCTGACACATGGGGCTCGATCCCAGGACCCTGGGATCATGACCTGAGCCCAAGGCAGATGCTTAACCAACTAAGCCACCCAGGTGCCCCTAGATGCCATGGAAGTGTACGTCTAATTTCTGCCTACAGTGCTCAGGTGGCCTTCTACCAATTGAATGATATTCCATTCCTACAGATAAACCAAACCATATGAAGACATGTCCCTATTATTGGACATTGTGAGTTTCTCCCCTCCCCCCATTATATATAACCATTAAATGAACAACTTTTTTAAAAATTAAATTATATATTTATTTGACAGAAAGAGTGGGGGGAGGGGCAGAGGGAAAGGAAGAGGGAGAAGCAGACTCCCCACTGAGCGGGGAGCCTGAGGAGGGGCTCAATCCCAGGACCCTGAGATCATGACTTGAGCCAAAGTCACACTTAACTGACTGAGCCACCCAGGCGCTCCTAAACAACCATCACTACGCATAAATCTTTGCGTGCCAAATATATATGTATACACTTATATAGTGTGTATATATCTTAAGCTATCAATAAGCACGCAGTGTGGCCCGCTGAGGATAAAGGAAAATGCAGAATAAATACAAAATTTAGTTCTATTAGAATTTCCTAAAAATATTTTTTATACAGCAATAGTCTGGGTATCAATGCTTTGTATCATTATGAAATAAGAAGCTAATAACTCACTTTAATTCTAATGCAGCAATGTTAACCTGTTCAATAGGACTAAAATGAATTTCTTATCTCTGAAATCCCGAGCACCCGTATCATTAAAAACCCCTCTCAGGACATCGTTTTCCCAGCAGGAAGCTTCATGAAACAATGGAATCACCTGATATGCACAGAACAAGAAGGATGAATGTGCAAAGGGCAGGCTTCGGGGGGAGGGGGGGGTTGGTTAGGGCCACACAGCAGAGCTTCCAGTTACATTTGAACAGCTGAAGCCAGAGCCACTAAGAGAAGAAGGATATGGCTGGCACCATGTTCTGCCCAGAGAGGTGGGACTCCTCTTTGAGCAGATGCTGCTGCCCTGCAAATCAAAAAGGAAAGAAAGAAAATTTCAGTATTGGTGTGTGGCGCCTACTTTCAAAAATATACAGACACGCACACTGCGGAAAAAATGAAATAGTACAGAAAGTATACGGTGAAAAGTAAAAGTGCCTTGGACTCCCCATCCTTTCTTTTTTTTTTTTTTTAAGATTTTATTAATTTATTTCAGAGAGGGGGAGAGAGAGAGTCCGAGCAAGCATGAGTGGGGGGAGGAGGAGAGGAAGAAGCAGACTCCCCGCTGAGGACCCTGGGATCATGACCTGAGCTGAAGGCAGACGCTTAACCATCTGAGCCACCCGGGCGCCCCATAGACTCCCCATTCTTACGTTCCACAGAGAATCATTGTCGACGGTTTGAGTCGGCTTTCGAGGAATGTGACCCCTATACTTAAGTTGTGTATACACCTACACACACCTTCACGTGCCCTTTTATCTAAGCACAAATGGAATCTGCAACTTTTTTCACCTAACATCAGATTTTGGACATATATCCATATTGTACATATTAGTTACTTCATTCTTTCTTACGGACGAATCCTTACCGTATGAACATACCGTAAAGGTAGCTAAGCTAACCTCCCTGCTGACAGACATTGTATCACTGGAGTTTAACTAGTGAGGAAAAACCTATCTTGACATTAAGACACTGAGAGAGGGAGGACCTGGCCAAAAAATGGTCTCTGTCCATAGCAGAAAGAGTCTGATCACTAACTGGATTTTTTAAAACAGAAATTACTGAATTTTTAAAAACCAATTGAAAGATACATTTCTTAAAATCGTGAAACAGTCTAATGTTGGCTTGGAAATTTATCCCGTGGTTTTGGACTCCACTGAGTGCTGGTCACCCCTTTTTTGTTTATATTTATTGCAGCATTATTAACAATTGCCAGGATACAGAAGCAACCTAAGTGTCCATCCATAGACAAATGGAGAAGGAGGATGTGGTACGTACACACACACACACACACACACACACACACACACACAGGAATATTACACAGCCATAAGAAGGGATGAGAGTTTTATCATTTTCAACAACCCAGATGGACCTAGAGGGTATTATCCTAAGTGAAATAAGTCAGACTGAGAAAGACAAATACCATATGATTCACTCATATGTGAAACCTCACAAGAAAAAAAAAGGCACAACATAGGGAATATAGTCAATGATACTGTAATAGACTTACCTGGTAACAGATAAGTCTACTACACTTGTGAGTACAGCTTAATATATAAGCCTACTGAATGACTATGCTGTGCACCAGAAACTAATCTAACATTGTGTGCCAACTAAACTCAAAAGATATTTTTTTAATAAAAACAAAATAAAGGAGGGGCATCTGGGTGGCTCAGCCTGTTAAGCGTCTCCCATTGGCTTAGGTCATGGTCTCGGGGTCCTGGGATCAAGCCCCCTGTTGGGTTCCCTGATCAGCGGGGAGTCTGCTTCTCCCTCTCTCCTCCCCCCGCCCACGGCTCGTGCTCTCTCTCTTTCTTTCTCTCTCTCAAATAAATAAGTAAAATCTTTAAAACAAAACAAAATAAAATAAAAGGAATCTTAGGCAGCCCACACGTTTGCGCTAGGGCTCCTCCTGCTGGACATTTTCTACAATTGCACTTCTGATTCCGTTAATATCTCACTTGATTTACTCAAAATTGATTTTTTAAATTCAAAATAATTAACAAATACAAGGGTATATTTATGATTATTATAGTTTAAAAGATTTTTTAAAGGTTTGTTTATTTACTGTAGAGAGGGACAGAGAGAGCGCGGAGGTGCAGAAGGAGAGGGAGAAGGAGAGCAGCACATCCGGTACTGAGCATGGAGCCCAACGCAGGGCTCGATCTTACAACGCTGTGATCCTGACCTGAGCTGAAATCAAGCGCTACATGCTTAACTGACTGAGCCACCCACGCACCCCTATGTTTATTCTTTTAGAAAAATAAAATATTACAGAAGGAAACACATTATACATAATGAGGGTCTCCATCCTTTTCCAGTTCTCACTCCCCTTCCTAGAACTAACCCCTGATAGAGCTCATGTCCTCAGACCTACTTCATCATTGATGTCCATTATCAGGCACGAATAGAAACATACAGTTTTCTTTTCCTTTTCTTTTCACGACTGGGTTCATGTTCTAGGCCTTTATTTGTCACATTTTAACTTAAACTTTTCCTGTCTCTGTGAGGTTGTGCTTGAGGGCAGCTTTCATGCAAAGAAAAAAAACACTATTTGCAATTACTTTGGCTTAAAAAATTAATTCTAGCTATTAAACGTATAAATTCAAAAACTTGATTTCCCCATACATTTCTCTATTTAATTTATGAATCATATTTTTCTATTTAAAACCCGGGGCGGGGGGGAGTGCCTGGCTGGCTCAGTTGCTAGAGATGTGACTCTAGATGTCAGGGTTGTGAGTTCAAGTCCCATGTTGGGGCTAAAGCTTACTTTAAAAAAATTAGGGACCTCTGATAATAACTTTTATTACAAGTAATCTCTGCCCAACATGGGGCTTGAACTCATCAGCCCGATATCCAGAGTCACATGTTCTGCGGACTGAACCAGCAGGTGCCCCTGATAATAACTTGTAAGGGAGCTTCATTCTTATTCAAATTTCCTTGAATATTTTTAACTCAGGTTATTTTGGGCTAAGTTATTTTAAATTTATCTTTTCAAATGGTACATTTTCTTTTTAAAGTACTTCAAATGACTTTAAATGAGCAAAACCTTCTCAAATACTTCATTCTAGTAAATCGAATAAGTGTATAAAATTTAATCTTCATTCTCTTAAACATTCCATTTCTGGCTAAAAACTCAGTAAAATCTAAGTAGCTATCTTATTGAAAAATAACTTTCAACTAAAAATCCCAAGTCTGATATATTTGGAATCACAGGGCTATTGCAACAGCTATTTTTATATGCTAAATTCTGTAAAATGTTGCAAATGAATTAAATATAAAAAATGTAAGTCGTTCCCAAACTTACCACAGAACTATTAATAATATGAGTTGGATTTATATAAACAGCTGTTTGTTCCATTCTAAACCTTTGCAGATTAAAAGTCCTTTACTCCATTATTCCTAAGCAAGCAGAGGTTGGAATTCCCACTTCTGTGTCCTGGGGTGTGTTGGGGGAGGAGGGACAATGCATTTTGGACACAGAATTTGGGCCAAGATGAGAGACTGGACCTTTCTCCTTGACCCTGACTGACAAAATGAGTCCTTATTGAAATAACGTGAGTACGTCTGTTTTCTCATACCCTCACCAATTCTGTAGATTATCATTGTACTGAGTTTTTGGCCAAAACTAGAGCCTGCAAGCCTTTAAGTTTGTTTTCTACATATTTTTTCACTTTAATTGTTCACAAGAATTTTTCCATATTGCTGTACGATTATCCTATCACCGCCCCCCCCAGTTTTATGGAGATATAATCTACATACATTATCTACATTCTATTCCATCCAGTAAATGTAATCCTTTGACGTAACCATTCACTTCTCATTAGATATTTAGGTCCAGCTCCCAATGCTCACACTTTGGATTCAGTATTATAAAGAATGCTTTGATGAAAATCTTTGAGCACATAGATTGTGCCCACATTCTGAATCGTTTCTTTAAAAGCGAGTACCGTAAGTACCTTAAGGTCTGACTTAGACCAAAGATTGCGAATATTTTTATTATTCCTAATACATATTGTCAAATTGTTCTCCCGAAGCAATTTACAAACTTACAATGGCATCAAGCATTGAATAACACTTTGAAAAAAAATTTTTTTGCTATTTTTGGCTAAGGTATGTCCAAGATATTGAGGCGAAAACTGCACCTCATTATATTTGTATCTCATTATTACTAGAAAGATGAAATCATTCTCCATAGTTGCCAGTTGGGGATCATCTCTTGCAAATCGTCCATCAATATTCTTAGCTAAGTTGTTTTAAAAAAGAGATCAGTAGGGGCGCCTGGGTGGCACAGCGGTTAAGCGTCTGCCTTCGGCTCAGGAAGTGATCCCGGCGTTGTGGGCTCGAGCCCCACATCAGGCTCCTCCGCTATGAGCCTGCTTCTTCCTCTCCCACTCCCCCTGCTTGTGTTCCCTCTCTCGCTGGCTGTCTCTATCTCTGTCAAATAAATAAATAAAATCTTTAAAAAAAAAGAGAGAGATCAGTAAAATTCCTTCTGGGGCAATGAAAGTGGAAGAAAACCTGGCAGAGCGTGAAAGAGGGTTTTATTCTTGACAGTCAGTGGAATGGGGAAAGAACTGTTATACATAAATCTTTTCAACAATCGCTGGAAGAATGCCCAGACAAAGTAAAGAGTAGATCAGGTACTTTAAATTCCTTCCTTATCTGCTGTGGTGTGAACCACGGTGACATTTTGAGGCAGTGTGGTTTAGTGGGGAAAGCAAGAACTTGACACACAAACTTGGCTTCTGTTTCTGGCTCTAGCCAGCCCTGAGTGACTAGGAGATCGCTTAACCCCTTCAGCATCGCTGATGGGGATCGAGTTGCCCACCTTTCAGGAATGTGGTTGGAAGGAAACAAGATGATGACTCCAGACTGCCGGGCTGGAAGCCTGACATGTCCAAAGTCCCTGGAAAGTTCTGAGGACAGGTAAGGAGAGCCACCCTCATTCACCTGACACCCCCCGCAGTAGAGGAGGTAAACTGAGGCACAGGGGGGCCAGGGTGTCACCACCTGCCTGTTTCAGGAATGGCCATGTAGGGTGCCATGGTTTCACAAATAGAAATTTTGCATAATCTGTATCATATAAAGTTGACAGTCTGCTTAAGGGGACAAGGAGTAAAAACATAAAGACTTAAGTTATGCTGTAACACTATGGATATCTACCTCTCCAGGCCTTCTGAGGTCCTCAGCTCACCGGATTGCCTGTCCTATGAAATCCTCCCAACAATCCTACTCCCCTTTCCTCCACCTAAGTGACCTATTGGTTTCTGTTTCTTGCAATCAAAATCTGGAACTTATCTATATACGACCACCAGACACATCTCCAACTCTTGCAGGACATTTGTCATTCCTTTCGGCTGCCTGGCCGAATTGAGACAGACTCATTAGGGTCTACGCAGTAATCCAGGCGGGCGATGACCAGGCTGGTCCCAGTAGGTGACTGCATAGTCCTTCCTTCTCTCTCTTTCTGTGTCTGTCTCTCTCTCTCTCTCTAATGGGCTAGTTATACAAATGAACAAAACAGTCTATGTAACACACACAGCACAATGTCTGATTAGTACCCTTCCCCTCGTGGATGGAAGAATGGGTCCTCTAGACATGAGGGAGCTCCCACTATGTGCCAACCGCGGCAGCACGGCAGGCTCTGCTCGGCCAACACGGCAGGAGTTCAGCTCGCTTGGGCATATGTTCTCCAAACCTGCACCGACCTAGCAGCTCAGAGAGACGGAGAAGCGCAGAAGCACAGACCTTACTCGGCAGCCAGGTTATTTTAGGGCATGGGTGTTAAATCAAACTGCCGTTCATCAGCGTTCCGTCAATGGTAAGGCCTGGTTATCTTGGGGCAGCAAGGAGGCTGGATCAGACTTCTACTTACGAATTCAAGGCACAGTCAGGATGGGTGCTGTGGTCCACACACTGTAAGAGCTTCACTGGTCTACAGAATGAAAAGAAAGAACATTCAAGGAATTATTTAAGTGACTCTCACTCATCAAACATTTATGGTGTGCCTGCAAAGTACTGGGGCTACAAAGTCTCTGACCTTAGAGAACACACAAACTATTTCCTTTTTTTTTTTTTAAGATTTTATTTATGTATTTGAGAGAGAGAAAACGAGCATAAACAGGGGGAGTGGCAGGGAGAGGGAGAAGTAGACTCCCCGCTGAGCAGGGAGCCCGATGTGGGGCTCGATCCCAGGACCCTGGGATCATGACCTGAGCCGAAGGCAGTCGTTTAACCGACTGAGCCACCCAGGTGCCCCCCATACAAACTTTCTTTTTAAAAATATTAGCCAGCATTTATTGAGCACTTACTATGTACCAAGAAATCTGATTATGGATTTTACATAGACTATGTCACTGAATCCTCTCAACGACCAAATGGAGCAGGTATTACCATCTCCAATAGACAGCTGCGAACACTGATCAGAGTGTCTTGCCCAAGTACACACTGTAGCAGCTGTGGAGCTGAACTTGAACATTGCAGGCTCACGCCAGAGCCCAAGCATGGGACCACTTCCGTAAGGATGGACAGTCTTGCTTGGAAAATCCTCTTGATGAGGTCTTTGGTGAGAAAGTCGGATTTGAAGCGCACGGGTGATGGCTATGCCCAGGTTTCAGCAAAGAAGCTGCACCGGTAAGCAGCTCTGTGCAGTAGAGGGAAAAGATGCAGAGTCCCAGGAGGGCAGGGAAAGCAGGAGTGAAGAGAGGAGCTGGGGGGAGGGGGGGCCCGGGTGGCTCAGTCAGTTAAGTGTCTGCCTTCGGCTCAGGTCATGATCCCAGGCTGCTGGGATCAAGCCCCGCATGGGGCTCCTTGCTCAGCTCCTCTCTGCCTGTGCTTCCCTTGCTTGTGCTCTCTCTCTGACAAATAAATAAAAAATCTTTAAAAAAAAATAGAGAGGAGCCGGGTAGCTGTGGCACACGGGGCACTAAGGAGGAGGCAGGCCAACGGGGCTCTCTCCTGGCCAGGTGGCTGGAAGGGACTTTGGAAAAGCAGAAAATATGTTGTTCGCTGTATGGCTCCCCAGGACTCGCTTACTCTCTGGTAAAGTCTACACTGTGCAGGTATTTGTTATGACGATATTTTGTTGTTGCTGTTTTCTGCCCCCCACCCTCAAAGTCATTGGGTTTCACGGAGTCTGGCTCAATACAGAGCTCACAGAAATCAACCAGGAGGCAAGAGAGGCTCTGAAAAGAGAAGACCCGGACAAAATGTGCAAGAATCTTGGGGAGAACTCCTGATGGCCACAGGACAGAGGACCATGTCACCTGAATTTTGTGGGGCAAGAGGTTGTCAGTTACACCTCGGTTGGAGTTCAGTGTGTTAACCATGGTCACTCTCCCATGGTTAGCCTCTCGTTATCTCCTCTGTGCTCCCAGGAGCTTTACAAAACCCGAGATGAACACCAGAGCCCATGGGCAGTAAAGAAGTGGGAGAGGGGGAGCTGAGCCAGGCTTGCCAGGGAAGAGCCCTTAAGGGCAGCACAGGTGGGGACAACACTAGAGCAAGTGAAAGCAGACTGAGTCCCTGGGGATAGCCGTGAGCAGGGAAGGAGACCTGGGCTCTGGCCTCAGTCACCACACTTGACCTGATGACGTACAAAGACAGCCTCCTCGAAGGAGTTCCTGGGCCAAAGCAAAGTGGTCCCAAATGCAGAATTTTTAGGCACAATTTTCTCCATCATTGAGCTGCTTTAGCAAAGAACTGCCTTTTAAGACAGATTTATGAAAATCTGGTGCTTTCTTGTGGTGATGAGCACCCGGTGTTGTACTGAAATGTGGAATCACTATATTGTTCACCTGAAACTAGTATTGCACTGAATGTTAACTAACTGCAATTTGAATAAAGACTTAAAAAAATAAAATCCGGTGCTTAAAGAAAGGAAGGGTCCTATAGTAGAAAGAAAAAAAGCATCCTTCAAAGCCATACAATGCTGGGTTCCAAAGTCAGCTCTGTCACTGAGTGGTGACCTTGGAAAACTTACTTCATCTCTCTGACCCTTAATTTACCCATCCACGGAAAAGGGATATTTATATAAAGCTTAACAACAGACACAAGCAATCTAAGACAAGTCTAGAGAGAGATTACTATTGTGGGCAGGCAGGAAGGCCGGAAGGGAGGGTGAGGGGAGACTCAGCCGCTGGGTTATGTTGTTTCTCGATCCAACATGTGTGTGTTGAACTTGGGAAAATTCATCCCACTGCGTACTTATGATTGGTGCATTTTCCTGTACATAGCCGATAGTTCCCCAAAACACTATTTGCTTTGTTTTGTTTTTAACAGAGGGTGGTAACACCTCACTTTTGAGTTTCCTGAGAGCATTAACAGTAACAGATGAGTACACTGGTACAGCACCAAGCTGTGGAGAACAGCTCTGTGGGGCTCTTATCTGGTGAAATGGGGGGAGACCAACCCATATTTCCAGTGGGCTTTGCTCACAGAGCTAATGAGAAGGCCCAGTGCAGCAGAGCCAGCGGATGGTCGTGAGGGCTGGACAAGACTGCAGATGGAATTTCCACTCTGCCACACCTTCAAATTTTCAGGAAAGCCACTAAGTCCTTGCAATGTTGCACTTCCAGCCTGAGGAACCAAGCCAGGCGGCAGACTTAGGCACTGAGGCAGAGAAAAGCAGGAAGCAGCAAGGTAAGGAGTTCCCAGTGCAGGAGAGGGTTTTCAGCTGTACTAGGGTTTTAGCCAAGCTTATCGAAATTTCCAAGACTTGGGCGCCTGGGTGGCTCAGGCGGTTGAGCATCCAACTCTTGGTTTCAGTTCAGGTGGTGATCTCAGGGTCGTGAGATCGAGCCTGGAGTCAGGCTTCTTACTCGGTGTGGAGTCTGCTTGAGATTTTTCCCTCTACCTCTCTATCTGCCCCTCTCCCACCACTCCTGCACACCGCACTATCGCGCTCTCTCTCTCTCTCTCTCCCCCAAATAAATAAGTAAAATCTTAAATTGCCAAGACTCAGGAAAGCCCTCAGGCAACACTTGTTATAAGTACCTAAAGTACTTAGCCCGTAATGTGCTCAATCAAGGGTAGCCGTTATTATTTTCCTATGCATCTCCCTGTAAGCATCTCAAACAAACCCACCCTAGCACCTATCTTGGGCAAGGATCCGTGGCATCCAAGGATGCAGGGACCACAGTGCCTGTTCTCAGGTTACTCACCTGCCAGAAGCAAGCAAGAGGAAACAGGACATATACATACACACACACACACACACCCAAAAGGGTTTCTATTTGTCCTTGAAGCATCTTTGAAAAGGGCTCTGGACAAAAGTGGGTGGGACCCCGGCAGAGCCCTGGCCAGAAGGGACTCCCAGCCCTCACACCCCAGAAGACACAGCCCAGAAGACACAGTCCTGTGGCCTTAGGGCTGATCCCAGCAGAACACATTCAACAGCCTCTTGCCGTCCAAACTCACTGCTCCACCTTTGAAACCGCACACTGATTACGATAGACCACCTACGGGTGATCGTTAATACAGCTGTACTGAAAACCCATTTTCCTCAGTCTGTCTTCCAGGATTTTCACACTGCCTTCTCCACAGGATTCCCTAAAATATAAAAGCATATAAGTAAGATTAAAGGAGGAGAAAAAGGGAAGCTGTTTCTGGGTGAATTAAAATTTCCCATGACCACGTGTTTCCTGGGTTATTCTCCTCTCTGGGGGAATATGCGGAAGTAACCCCCAAAACTGCCGCTTGCGGGGAGACCCGCAGCATCCCAGAAGGGGGTGCGCCGAGGACAAGGTTTGTGGGTCCAGCGCACTGGTAGGACCTGCTCTGGTGCATGCGCAGTGTGCCCCGGAGCCCTCGCCATCAACACACCTCAGTGACGCGCCCCAGGCCAACACAGTGCTGCCAGCTTGTTCACCAGACAGTGTGTTAGGCCAGGCTTTAAATGAAAACAAGAACATACAAATCAAAAATTATCAAAAAATGCAAATAAACACAAGGAAAAAGAAATCACCCCAATTGCTTATCACTAGGGCTAAGTGCTGCTGACATTTTGGGGTATAGCCTTTAAGACGTTTGAAATACATTCATTCCCACGAGACTTTTAAAATATAATAAGCTTCTAGCTGTCCAGTGCATTTTGTATTCTGCTTTGGCGCATGTCTGTGTGCGTATATATGTACGCACACGCATACATATATACTTCTGTGCCGTTATTTTTAAATTCCTGTATGGTCTCCCTTACGGAATCAGAACATGATTCATAAAAGCAGCCCCCACTTGTTGATGACCAAGGTTGATTCCTATATTTTAATGTCACACTAAAACTACCCTTCATTTTCAAACACATCCTTAATTCTTTGTTTTCTTAGCCTAAAATCCTGGAAGTAGGATTTCAGGCACTAGCGTTTTGCACGCCATGTAAGGCTCCTTGATAGTGTTAAAGCACAGAAGTTCTACTGAGTAAACCTGAAAATCTAATTGGCTTTATTCAAGGATTCAGGAATAAAGCGGCATCCCTTCCAGTAAACAGGCAGGCAGCTCTAAGTCCTTGGAAATGGAAGGCTTTGTAAGGTCAGGAGGGTGTGACAAGGAAGTTATTAGCAAAAGAAAGGAAAGGATTATTGCAGGCTGGCTCTTCTCTTTGTCGGAAGGGAGAGGCCAGTATTTAGTGTACAGATGACCTCACTACTGCTGATAAGAAAATTTCAGATGGACTGTTTAAAGATCACATTTCTGGGAGAGGTTGAAGCTTGGTTTGCTATTGTGGGGAGAAATGACTCCATTTGGGACCCACTGTTACTTTTTTGTTGTTGTTACGGAAGTACAGTTTGATATATAAGGTGACATTAATTGGGCCTGTTGTTTCTTTTCCAATAACAGGCAGTGCTAAATTGCACCCTCTGCCGCCCACCCCGTCAAGGTGTGAGTATTCATTTCCCCACTCCCCCATCCACTGGGCGTCCTGCCTCCTGTGGCCATAATTCAGTGGGGTCAAACAGCACGGACACAGCCTCCTCACTGTAACACTAACAGAGAGGAAGTCTACAGAGTGGAAATGAGGGATTGGAGGAAGTTTTCACAAAAGAAGTGGCATTCTAGGCATGACAGGAATGATGAGGGCAAAGTGTGGAGTGAAGTCTTGTTTTAGAACCCAGCCAAAATCTGGGAGGAAGTCCTTCTCCAGGACAGGCTCACTACTGAGAATTTTTTAGAAAACAATGACGTGGAGGTTACAGGACACCTGGATATAGAAGTCAATGGATTAGTGTACTTTTTTTTTTTTTTTTTAATAACGGCAGCTAAAACAATGCTAACCACAATCAGGTATCAGCCTTATTGTTTTTAGCTCTTTTGTCTATAAGGTTGTTTTTTTTCCCCTAAAATCTGAGCAGTTCAGGACCCCCTACTTCCTTAGCTCATGACCCATAACTCCACTCCGTGGCACAAACATACAACCACGTGCTCTGGGCCCTTTTATCGTCTCCTCTGTAGCAGACACGTTGGTCCAAGATAACGTTGAATTGCAATTTCCTTATCTCACTAAAGATAGGTTCAAAGGGCAAGCTGCCTCTGATAGAAACATTAAAACAACAAGCAAGTGTAATTTCTAGACAAAGAGCAACTTCCCACAGAAAGAAGAAAAATAATATACACTGTTTTTTTGTGCAACATAAGTATAATTTGTCTTCTGGGAAGAGAAATGCAGATCCTGGTATTACTATGTAGTAAGTCATTTGCAGGCTTCATCTCTTGTTTAAGAGACAGGAAAAAATAATCCCTCATTACACGGTGAGTCTTAGACGGTTCTAGAGGCCTGAAATGGGGAAGTTGCTAAGATTCTCCCAAAACATACTCACTGGGGTTAGCAATACTTTTCATCAATGCTCTGAAGAGCAAGGCCCCAGCTGGCCTCTGAAGAAGCCTGACATGGCTGAACTTGAACCAGGGTGGGCCTCCTTGGCTTGTCTCTGAATCATCTGGGTTTACGTTTCTTATCTTCCCTTTTTTTCCAGCAATGCTCCTCACTGATGAGAAGAATGAAGTCAGGCTTGCCTCTATATAAACTCAAGTGGTTTTCCAGAAAATATGGATCTTAACAGTTTCCTTGGCCAGTTATCCGAGGCCTAGTTGTGGAAACGGTTGTTCTCTGAGAATAAAGTCTTTATTACATAGTCCTTGGGTCAATTCTGAGAACTCCTGCTGGGGGCTTTCAAACAACCAGGAGGAGAAACAGGCTTTGACCCACACAAATGTAGAAGGACCTTTCCTATCCAGTGCTACCCAGGTAGCTCAGAAAGGAACCCCATTTTCCTTGGCTGAGAATAGTAACTGAATAAAAGAGGTCTTTTCTCTGGGCTCGGGACTGGTTAGTGGCATTTCCAAAAAGTCAAGGCTTTGTCTTTCTTTACCCATGACATTTGAAACAGAGAACAGTGTTGTTTCCCAAAAAATGAAAATGTGAAACGGGTTTCACTATATCTTATTCAAGAGAAGCATGTTTGCACAATTACCATCACCAGTAACACTTTGACTTACGCTTTTGGTCTTCCAATATCATGCATAACCCAGATCTCAATTCGTGTGATTTTATCCTTCTGGAAATAGGGAATTTCAAAATCTGCAAAAAAACTGAGAAACACGAAAGACATGTTTTTAAAAAGATTTTTTTTAATTTGTTTATTTAGAGAGAAAGCGAGAGAGTAAGTGAGCACGTGGGGGGCGAAGGAAGAGGGAGAGAGAGAGAATCTCAAGCGGACTCCACACCGAGACCCTGAGATCAGGACCTGAGATGAAATCAAGAGTCAGACGCTTAACTGACTGAGCCAGCCAGGCACCCCGATATTTCTCAGAGTCCTAAAGCAATAGGATACTTTTCCCATTCCATTGGTAGTTGATTTACACATTACTTCTGTTGGAAAACTTTCAGGGTATTCGGTGGGGGTGTTTTTGGCTTTTATTTTTAGGTTACTTATTTCATTCAGGCATTCATTAGCTATTAACCATAGAGATGCAGAGTCATGCTCTGACCTCCAGGCCATTCCACTGTTTTGCTTTCCTGGAGTTTACAAAAGCAAGCATTATGCTGGTAATTAAGACAGTTTTCTTAAGCTTACATTTGAAAAAACTAAATAAACGTGTTGGCATTCTTTGTTGTGTTTGTTGATGCTGGTTTTCTTACCCTTTAATGGGATAGGCTCCTGCTGGCTCTGAACCATTCAGCATGACGTGGATCACCCCAGAACTATCTCTTGAATACTGTAAGAAGAAACAAGAATTTTGAGTAAATTAATACATGTTATTTTTCAGCTGCAAAATGAGCAATTTCTTAAAATTGACATTCCTCAGTGTGAGCAAGAATGTACTAAATTTGGTATTTCGTGCAGCTGGTAGGGATGCAACTGGCGTATCTTGGAACGCAAATTGCTTTGAAATGTCAAAAACGCATAGACTCTGCGATTCCATGGCTGGGAATCTACTCCAGGAAGACCATGTGAAATGATCAGTTTCCAGCATTGTATCAGCTGGAATAAACTAAAGTACGCAGCCAAACAAAATCACAGTGGCTTTAAACAACAAAGATTTATTCCATGCTCACGTGACATATCTTTATCCCAAGTCCACTGGGGTTTTGTTCCCTATGTCATCGCTCTGGGACCTCAGCTGACGAAGAGTCCCTACTTGCAAAGTCGTTGATTGTCAGGGAAGGGAGAAGGGGACAGTGGCAAATCACAGACCAGTTCTGAGACATTTCCACCCAGAAATCATACACACTCCCTCTCATATCTCATTGGCAAGTTACAAGAAGTCACAAGCAAGTAACGTCAACGGGCAGGGGAACGCAAACCACGTGTGCAGAAGATAAGCCAGACATATTTTGTAAACAGCTCTGAGGACCATCACAAGCATCGCGCACAAAGGTGTGTACTGTGGCATTGTTTGTAAGCCATTTAAAATAGTCAACAACAAAGGAGCGGCAAGTAACCCATAGTACCGAAGTGTCTGAAATATTAGCCAGCCATTAATAAAACTGCAATAGATTTGCAAACGCAGAGGAAGTACGGATATGTAAAGCAAAATGCAATATTAGGAAGACAAAGCACGAGCTCTACTATGCTAAAAATAAATGGGCAAAAGTCTGGGAACATTAGTCAACCCCCCAAAATTCCCAAGGAAGAGACAGATCCAGAGACATTCCCAAATCTCCACTTTATGATGCTACCGGAACATGCAATTTCCCTGATGAAAGGTTTATACCGGAGTGAGGTGGGGGGCTGGGGAGGCACATGGCACTGAGAGATGACTGGACTTAGTGATGCCCGTACCGGCGGCAGCAAAGCAACAATACACTTCGTGTCGTGCATGTCTCGGGGTGCTCCAAAGACTCAGTGCTAATGGTCGTGGGCAAGTCCACAAATGTGAAGTCTGAAGACCGCAATGCCGAAGGAGTTGCCTTCAGGCAGTAGGCACATACGTGATTAATTTCTTTATCTGTATTTTCTGTTATTTGTCACTTTTTATCCTGAGCAGCTATTACATTGATAAGAAAAAAATGTAATAAAAAATGCATGCAGATACAATGAGGCTCTATGATGTAGTGGTTGAAAAATTTGTTCTCCGGCTCCTCCACGTATTAGCTCTGGAATAAGTCTGCTTAATAAGTTGAATAGAAAGAAAATACATAAATTAAAAAGATAAGCCTGCTTAAGTTTCTTGATCTCTTTGTGCCTCATTTTTCCTATCTGTAAAACAGGGGTCATAAGGGTCCCTAACTTCATAGGATTGGTGTAAAGATTAAATCATTTAAAATAATAATTATTGGGGCACCTGGGTGGCTCAGTCGGTTAAGCATCCGACTCTTGGTTTCAGCTCAGGTCATGATCTCGAGGTCATGGGATCGAGTCCCGTGCCAGGCTCTGGTTCTCAGTGCAGAGTCTGCTTGAGAGTCTCTCCCTCTGCCCCTCCCCCCACTCACGTGCATGCTTTCTCTCTCTCTAAAATAAATAAATTTTTAAAATCTTTAAAAAAATAAATAAAAATAAATTAAACACAATAATAATTATTAACATGTGTTGAATACTTCTCTGCTACAGTTCAGACCGTCTCATCACTAAACTGCCTCTCCTTGTGCACAGACTATCCAGCATATTCTAAGGGCTCATAAAATGTGGGCATGATTCTTAGCTCCTTTCCGAGAATGTCGACATTGCCCCTGAGTTGCGGTTATGATCCCACATTCAGGTGATGATGCCCCCGTAGCCTCCATGAGGGGCTCTAGCAGCCCAGTGCTCGTGGAGTGGAGTCTCCACTGGAAATGGAGCCCCCGGGTAGTGAGCATAAATGGGGTGCTCCCACTGGAGCAGCAGGAGAGCTCAGGAATAAGCAGTGACTTTGGCTTGGAGCTGACCTTCTGTCCCGCTCCAAACCACACCGTGGAAGAGGATTTAACCAAAGTCATCTCACTCTGATCAACAAGGGACCCAGTGGACCCCTGGGGATCCAGAATGGGACAAAAGGGACATGGACAGCCCCGAAAGGGAGTTGTTGGTGGTGGGTGGCAGGACCCTGAAGTCAATATGGCTAACATTTAATAGACTGTCACCATCCCTGGTGGCTGTGTTCTCTGAGGAATAGACCTTCGGTAAGGGGCCATTTCTGTGTCTCCAGTTTACCTTCCCCTCACCTGTCACCCACTACCTCCTATCACCTCCTCTATCATGACTAGCCGTCTTGGGGACATTTCTGACCCCCACATCTGGATTTCAGATGTCCCAGGGTCTCACATAAAACAGGGGCCACCCCATTTTACATAGCAAGCAAAATCGCATTGATTCCAAATACTCAGAGCAGCCAGAACATGACAGTGCTAATAGTGCCTGTGTTATACCCGCATCTACACCAACACTCACGCGTGTGTGGGCTGTGCCAGGTGCTGCACGATTTAGGCCCTTAAGCCCTCACACCATTATGGAGCAGACAGAGCGAATCAGAATGTGGCAACCATGGACAGAAAGAGAGGCTCAGGGACGTTAAGTCATGACCCGACGGCCCTGTCTCTGAACCCTTCAATCCTGTGTTCGTGGGGGCCCACGTGTGCTCAGCATCCTAGCGTCCTTCCCAAGCTCACCTGCATAGACGCCCTTCTCCAGAAAGAATCCACGGCGTTGTTTTCACAATCTTCTGATGAAGGGCAGGACTGGTAATCGAGTCCTGAGGGGAAAATGGACAAACGTGTTTCATTCCAAACATTGGATCAGAGAAGAATTAATTTAAAATATTCGCTGCCCCACAAAACCTACTTAGCCTGTGTTTACAAGTCTGACGTTCACAGTTCTGCCTACCCCATCCACAAAGAACCCAATCTCTGATAGAAAGGCAGGTGTCATTTTGCTCTGCACAAATATGAGGAAGGCAGTGGGCTACTGAGTGAGGCTGCCGACCACCACGCATCAGATGCTCGCTCCGCGATTTCTTTACTGAGGGTCCAGTGAAGTGATTAAAAAAAAATCTTTGCTCTGTTGGGTGAAGTGCCTTCTCCAGTGAGCCCTGGTCTTGGAAGTAAATGCAACAAAAATACACCAAGAAAGTGATAGTCCTTAGCCAGAAAACAGAAATTTTGTGACATTTAAAATAGATAAAGTGTTAACATGTATTACATTTTAAAAATTCTAACGACAGGGGTGCCTGGGTGACTCGATCGGTTAAGTGTCTGACTTAGGCTCAAGTCATGATCCCAGGGTCCTGGGATGGAGCCCCATGTCAGGATCCCTGCTCAGAGGGGAGCTGGCTTCTCCCTCCCCCTCTCCCTCCGCCGCTCCCCCTGCTTGTGCACTCTCTCTCTCAAATAAATAAATAAATTCTTTAAAATAAATAAGTAAATAAAAATAAATAAAATAAAAATTCTAATGACAGAATTCAGCAGCCATATAATGGGACTTGTCCCCCATTTACTCTGTAAAAAGGGAGAAAGAGCTCATTGACAAGTCCCTCCAGAGAGAACCAAAAAGGGCAAAATGTGTAAGTCTGAAGGGAAATATGGGGAGTTTCCATGCTCCCTGAGGGCCCATCACCCTCCCAGCATCTGTGTTCACAAACTCAGAAGCCCTCTGAACCCCACCACGGGTTTTATGAGATTTCATTAGGCAGACACGATTGATTAAATCATTGCCTTTGTGATTAACTCAATCTCCAGCCCCTCCTTCCTTCCTGGAGGACAGGGATGGGGCCCAAAGCTCACAGGCTCTAATCTGATTTTCCTTGGTCTTTCTGGCAACCAGTCCACATGTGAAGCTATCTAGCGACCCCTAACCACTAGCCATGTCATGATCACACAAAAGACACTCTTATTACTCCTCACATTCCCAGGGTTTTAGGAGCCGTGTGCCAGGAACTAGGGACAACAACTGAGTATTTGTGATTATACCATACTCTCCTTTCCTTCACATTCTTTTCCTCAGACTCCACACATCCCTGCTGCAGGATAATCAGACAGACTTCCGGGTCACTGTCTATTGGATGAATGGCCATGTCCACTGACCTGAACCCTGCAATTTTCCCATCTCTCTCCCAGTGAAAGCCCCATGCTGTCTGGCCCTCCTTTATTCCTCTAGCCTCATAGCCTACTACTTTTCTCTTTTCTTATTGATGTCCTTGCTGTTCCTTAAATATGTCAGATACACTTCTGCCTCAGGGCCTTTGCACTTGCTGTCCCCTTTCTCAGGAAATGTTCTTCCTCAACTCCTTCAGATCTTTGCTCAAATAGCTTCTCAGTGAGGCTTCCTCTGGACACCAATGTAAACCTGCAACACTGTCCTCCCTCTTCCTCACCCTTCTAGCACTTCCTACCCTCTTTTCCTGATTTGTTTCTCTCTGTAGCCCATGTAATCTTACGGCAGACTATTTGATTTTCCTGTGTCTTGTCTTATCTCCCCATCTGTAATGTAAGGCTGGAGTATTATTTTCCTGTTTTATTCTCTGCTGTGTTCCCAGTGCCTAGAGGCACAGAGTAGGCACTCTACGGCTTGTAGTTGGATAAATGAATGAATGGAAGAGGATACACAGAATGGAGCTTAGGCTAACTTTTAAAGTGACTCCAATACCCAGGCAGGAGGAATCTCCGGTTTTCATGAAGGGAACACGTCCTCCCACTTCCTTTCCTGATCACGCTTCAAAACTCATTGAGAACCAAGAGCCGCTGGGAAGCTTCCTGGATACCTGGCCTAGGCTGGTGACTGTGCTACTGCTTAGGTCCGGCCTTTCCTGCCTCAGAGCACAGCATGCAAGGAAATGCTCCTCACAAGGCTATAAGCCCGCTGAGGATGGGGACTGCTATATCTCCAGCTCTCCGAAGGCTCTGGATACACAAGGAGAGCTCTTATTACCATCAGGCCAGCCCTTGCGACTTTCACTATGATTTTAATCTCAAACTGTCTTCTGGTACTTGGAGTGGCATTTAAGAGCACAGGCTTCAGATCCATCAGAAGAGGATTAACTACTGGCCCTACTCGTTTGAGTGATTTAACCTCCCTAAACTTCAGTTTCCCCTTCTGGAAAATGAGAATCATGAGGCTGGGTTGGGCAGGGTTGGGAGCACACGCTCTCGAGTTGGACAGTCCGACTCTGCCGCTTCCTAGCTGTTCACTTCTCAGCAAGTTTCTTAACCTTGCTGTGCCTCAGTTTCCTTATTTATCACAACAGGGATTAGGAGAGGACCTATCTCTTGGGGCTGCTGCAGAGATTAAACTAGTTAATATATGTCAAGGGCTTAAAGAGTACTCAGCAAAAGATAAGTAAGTGCTTTCTCTCTAGTATTATTCTTATTAATTATTATTATTACCACCTACCTCAGAGGATTTGGGGGGAATCAAATGAGACGAATGCATAGGAAAGCATTTAGCACAAATGGCAAAGGCACAGATCGACTTAACCAGGAGCTCTTACTTTCCTGGCGATTTGTCTGGAAGTCTTACCGGAGCCATTTTCCTGTCGACACCAGCTCAGAAAATCGCCAAACCTCCCGTACAGAACATTGCACAGAGGCATCAAGCGCCGGCCACTCTCTGTATAGCTCGTGACAAGGAGGTGGTTGTTTTCCCAGAACAGGGACTAAGGAGAAACAGACACAAAATAACATGAAAATGAAATCAAAGCAGATCTATTTTTCAGCCAGGCAGTGCATTTCTTATTCCAGTCTGACTTGCCCCACAACACTTGAACTTTCTTTGTCTTTGTCTTTGTTTACCCGTTCAGGGAGTGCCACGATCTGTCCTCCCATCATTCCAAGGGTATCATGCACACATTAACAAAGTACTTTCCCAGTAGTAATTACAGATATTAATCTCTGGATTTAAAAAGAGATCAAAGGACCTGGGTTCAAATCCTGGCTCTGTCATACACTAGATGTGTGATCTTGAGCAAGGCATGTCATAGCCCTGTGGCTCAGTTTCCACATCTGGAAAATGGGGAGCACGAGCCCTTTCTCTTCTTCCATAGCTGTGTTCAGGATGATACGTCACCACAAAAAGCACTTTGGAGGGTGTAAAGTGCCTCAGAAATATGTTACTTTTATATTGTCTTTTACAGTTTCCACTCTACTGCTACAGTGTTTTCAGACAACCGTAATACAAATAACAATATCCCTCTCAGGATCTCATCAGACCCTCAGGAGTCCAGCTGGGCTATGCCTAGCCTTGAAGCTTCCCGAGGGCAGGGGCTGTTTTGTTCCCCATTGCAAGCATCCTCAAGCCTTAGCACTAGGTCCAACACTCGGCAGGAGCTCAGTAACAACCTACTGAGTTCATCAACTAGCATCAAAATCTATGAAAGAAGAGAACAAAATTTAGGGTTCTTCGTTTTACTGGCAGGGAGGCAGCGAGATTCAAAATGCAACATATTCTTAAAAATCAGTATTTTCAATCTATTATGTCTCTGAACCTTTCAGCTCCATTTACAAATGTAAAAAAACACAATGTTAAGATTTTTTCATTTGTAAACATCAATGTTACGTGATTTTACAATGAAAAATCAGGTTAAGAATTATGTTGTCGAGAAACCAAACGAAGCTATCTGGCTTTCTTTAAACTTTTCCTAAGCAAGCATTTTATGTAGATTTTCTCATTTATTTTCATTTTATTAGAACACAGACGTGTGGTTTTCTTAAAGAAATTGGTACTGAATAGATAGAAGCTTAAGGTCCCTTAAAAGGAGGGATGGGTCTTCTGGGAAGATACTGAGGTTAAGGGTCTTCTGAGTCACTCAAAAGTTCAGGCCTTTGGGGCCAGATAGGACAAAGTTACTCAGCACTGGCTGGGGGAAGAGGGCAGGAGAGAGGTGTGGCAAGGTCCTATCATAGTGATTCCCGCACAGCCTTGTTGATGTAGGACAGTTCCTTCTGCCCAGACAGGCAGGAGACCCAGAATTACCACTGGAGACAAAGATGCCTTCCCATCAGAGAGCTCAGGTGAGTTTGCTGCTTGATTTTTGGGGGAAACTGAAACAGGCGCCCTCAGGGTCGCAAACACCTGACCCATGCACCCTCTCTCTCGACAGAGAGGAATGTTTTACCTTGTCTCTGGGAATGGAATGTCTGGAGAGGTTAATAAACAGGTCGTAGTCTGAGGGAAATACAGAACAAGGATCCTTCCGCAGCAGCACCATTCTAAAGGCCTCCCAGAGAGCTGTGCAGTTCTTGTCCCTGTACGGCAGCACACGTGAAAAGAAGGAGAAGAAAAAACAACACATCATGAGGTGTCGTGAAGTATTGCCATTTCTCTCTAAGTACTCCAACAGCTTTCCGAGCAATTTTGCCATTTATCAACTCTGCAGAACTAGGCACAAAAAAGACAGCAGATTGTCCTGTCTTGTGCATTAACCCCCATTCAGACGAGGAGAAGAAAAACCTAGGTGATGGATTTGGAAATCCGACAGTGGAAATGGCTCTCAGACAGTCTCAGACACATTTTTCAGAGATAAGGAACACTCTTGTCCCCTGCGGGCCCCCAAAGATGAGCAGAAAAGGTACTTTGCTGCAGGACGACCATTCCCATAAACCCAGGCTCCCAACTTCAGGGGCCTCTCCATTGAGACTTAAGGTCCACTGTGCCCGGGGCCACGTGTGATCAGGCCGGTGGACGACACCTTATAAAACCAGGAATGCGCACTGGGTGTTGAGAAAAGCTGTTTTCACCTCCTGCGAGTGTTACTTAGGGATAAGGTTATCAGGGACCACAGTGAGAAGTTACAAGGAATACACTCTCTTGTTCTCCAGCATGCTCATTGTCAGCTTCACAAGTCCTATAGAACCACCCCGTTCCTGGGAAAGCCCAAAGGTACTCAAGAGAGCAGCGGATGTTCTTGGGAAATTCCAGAGTTAAGCAAACCCTTTGAACGCCATGCTCAAAAGATTACAAAAGTTTTACTAAGTACCTGTGACTAGGTTCCTGTTTGTAGGGACAAACTGACCCAAATGTTGTTGGCTGGCAGCCTAAAGCAGCCCTGAAGTTTGTGTTAGAGGAGATAGTCTTTGAGAACTATCTCCCTGTCTCCTTTGAAAGTAATAAAAACCGTCTGCTCAAGCCAAAGGATCTGGGCTGATCTAGTGGCTGACACCCCACGCCGTCACCCTTTGTATTAGGTGACACTAAGGCAGACAGGATGCCCTCTGGTGACAGCCACAACTCTTCAAGTCCATCCTAGCTTTCCAAAAACATTTCCCAAGGCATTTGTAACTGTCGATTTCTTGTGTGGGGCAGCAGGTAATATAGGTGTTTCTTATATTATTTTCTGCTCTTTTTATTTGTCTGAAATGATTCAGAAAAAAAAAAAAAACTGGCACAAGAAAAAGACATTATGAAAATAGAAAAAGTAGGTCCAAAGAAAGGAACAAAAATTAGTAAGAAGCACTGTGCTGGCAAGAGACATTCAAACTCATAAACTCCTCTAGGTTTCAGAGGATATGAAATTTGAATTCCCCAAGTCCCTGGATTCACCAATTTCCAGGTGGGTCTCCTGGGTCTGACCATTCTGGCTAAGCACATGCTTACTGGCTGTCATCCAGACTCACCTCTACTTAACCCTCGCCTCTAGACTGACGGACCACAGCCTCCTTCGCTTACACACTTAAACACACACACACACACCCCTCACCCTTAGACTTCCCACCCTCTGCACTTGGCTCCCCGGACCTTTAGAACCCCCACCTTCCCCCGCTCACACGTCTCGGTCGAGATCGTCCACTCCCCCCACCCCCTACCCTTCAGACTCCATCTGCCCCTCCCGACACCTTCCTCACCTCTAGACCTCCCCGCTTCCCCGGCCGGCTCACCGCTGGTCCGGATTCAGCCGGGCGATGTACTCCGCGCATCGGCCCCGCATAATGCTCTCCAGGTGCCTGGTGGTGCCTTCTCCGCGCCACCGGGCGCCCCCAGCGCCCGCGACCACCACCAGCAGCAGCAGCAGCAGCAGCGAAGGCGTGAGCCCCCGGGCTGTCATCGCGGGCGACTTGTCCCTCCAACTCTGCTTCTGACTCAACTTCTCTGGCACCTAGATGACTCCCTCCAGCTGCGCTCCGACACCACACCCCCTGGCTTCCTGCCTCTGCGAGCGGCTTCAGGTCCAAGATTGAGTTGGGACTTGACTGGCGACAGGACTCTTGGCTCTTGGCTAATTTTTTTTTAAAGGTTTTATTTTTAAGTAATCTCTATAGAGATTACTTGGGTGTAACAAGGTGGGGCTCCAACTCACAACCCCGAGATCAACACTCGCACGCTCTAAGGACTGAGACGTTTTTGTTTTTGTTTTGATTGAAGTATAGTTAACATACAGTGTTATGCGAGTTTCAGGTGTACAACGTAGTGATTCGACAGTTGTGTATACACTACTCAATGCTCACCACCTGTCACCATAAGTTATTATATTATTGCCTATATTGCCTGTGCTGTACTTTTCATCTCCCTGACTTATTTTGTAACGTATTTTATGTACCTTTTAATCCTCTTCAGTTATTTCGCCCATCCCCCACCCACCTACACCTGGCAACCACCAGTTTGACAAACAAACAGACAAACAAAAACTGGCTCCGCTAATATTGGCCAGAGTCCCGGAGAAAGGAGCCCCCACAGAGGTGAAGTTGGGGAACAGGTGAGGAAAGTTTAAGTCATCAAAAGAAAGATTTTTCTGGCCCCAAACTGACACCTTTGACAGATGCCCTCTCTTCCACCAAAGACGAGTGGGTTTTGTTTTCAGGAAATAATAACTGCCAGACTAATATTTATTGAGTTGCTATTATGTGCCAAGCACTCCATAAGCAGTTTTCAATTACTTTTCAAAATATCCTGCCAGTTAGGTTTATCATTCCCATTTTACAGATGAGGAAATTCAGGGAAGTTAAGTAATTTGTTGGAGGTCATAATCTCCTCTCCAGATAGATGCAAAATCCTCCAGACAGTCAGTTCAGAGAGCCAGGATGGCTAGAATGGCACTTGGAATTCTGGAGGCCCTAATCTTCAATTCTCACAGTAATAATGGCTGTGAACTCCGAGTGCCTCAGGGCAGGCATTTGGTAAATATGGGAAGCTGGCAAGAGGTGGAGGTTGGTGGGTTTTATAACATTTTATGTGAATCTTTCTCTCTTTTTATTATCAACATTTATAACCATGGGCGCCTGTGTGGCTCAGTTGGTTAAGCGACTGCCTTTGGCTCAGGTCATGATCCTGGAGTCCCAGGATGAGTACCGCATCAGGCCCCCTGCTCATCAGGTGGCCTGCTGAGACCTCTGACCCTCTCTCAAACAAATAAATACGATCTTAAAATAAATAAATAAATAAATAAATAAATAAATAAATAAATAAATAAAGTTTATAACCCAAACCCACATTGACCTGTCCAGCCTGTCCAGTCCACTTTCCAGATAGAAGCATTTTTGTTTCAAAAGTTTTTTGTATTTACTTCCATGTTTCCAAATAACATGCCTATATGCTGTTTCTTCATGTTTCCTTCTTAGATTCTATTCTTTTGACTTCCTAGGATGGAAAAGGAAATTTTATCTTTAACCTCACACATCCTCAAAAGGCATCCTTCTGTGCCTTTCATCATCCTGAAACACATCACAGGTCATAATAATATGAATGCTGATTACTGATTTAAAGCTTGTATCTAAAAAACAGAACTCAACAACACAAAAATAAGAAGAAAAGCAACACAAATTTTAAAATGGGCAAAATTGTTGAACAGATATCTCAGCAAAGAAAATAGGTCCACTACAAGGTATTTACCAAGAAAAAGATGAAAACATGTCTACTGGGGCGCCTGGGCGGCTCAGTTGGTTAAGCAACTGGCTTTGGCTCATGTCATGATCCCGGGTTCCTGAGATTGAGCCCCACATAGAGCTCTCTACTCAGCGGGGAGCCTGCTTCTCCCTCTCCCTCTGCTGCTTCGCTTGCTTCTGCTCTCTCCCCTTCTCAAATACATAAATAAAAGCTTAAAAAAAAAAGAAAATGAAAACGTGTCTACCCAGATGTATACATGAAATATTGTTCATTGGGCTTAATCCATAATAGCCCCTAAATTAAACAATGTAAATGTCCAACAAGAATAAACAGTGATCTAGTCATACAATGGAAAACCACTTAGCAATTCAAAGGCATGAACTACTGATACACTGAAGCATCTAAAAGTATATATACTGAGTGAAAGAAGCCACACATAAACACATACTTTATTATTCCCCTTACAGGAAGTTCCAGAAGGCGGCATAGGATGCTGACATATATAGAGAGTTGGGGGAAAGAGATACCAGATGGTACCAATTGCCTGAGCAAAGCCAGAATAATGGGAAAGAATGCGGCTTCTCCTGGAAAAGATTAAAAAATTAGTTTGGTAAACAGAGTGCAGGTTGAGACTTGCCAGGAAAGCTAGGGTTACATCTCAAAGACCTTGAACTCAATACTAATATGGATGTTGTTTTCTTGAACATTAAGAGCCTTCAATAATTTTGGACTTCCTTATTAAAAGTTTTGTCTTAGGGGCACCTGGATGGCTCAGTGGGTTAAGCATCTGCCTTCAGCTCAGGTCATGATCCCAGGGTCCTAAGATTGAGCCCCACATCGGGCTCCCTGCTCAGTGGGGAACCTGGTTCTCCCTCTCCTGCTCCCTCCTGCTTGTGCTCTCTCTCTCCGTCAAATAAATTAAAAAAAAAAAATCTGTCTTAAAAAATAAAAAAATAAAAAATAAGAAAGAAAAAGAAAGAAGGAAAGAAAAAAGAAAGAGGGAGGGAGGGTGGGAGGAAGGAAGGAAGAAATTTCTTTTGTTATTGGCCTTCTTGGTTGCTAAAGGATGAAGCAAGAGAAGAGAGATGAGGCATTTAAAGGTCTTAGAACAGGGACACCTCAGTGGTTCAGTCGGTTAAACGTTCAACTCTTGATCTCAGCTCAGGTCTTGATCTCAGTGTCAGGAGTTTGAAACCCACATTGGAGGTAGTGTTTATTTGGGCGGGGGGTGGGGGGGAGGTCTGAATCCAAGGGTGGAGTGAGCCACAGTCCTAGAGAGTGGTCTCAGTTCAGAGGGCAGAAGCATGTGCCATATAAGTTATCCCCAGGCTTTGAAACCTAATGGAGTTTGCCCAGGTGGACCTCTGAAGGTGATTGAATGGCGACTCCTTTTTGCCTCTCATTTTCTCCCTTTTTGAATGGGAATGGTTGTGACTGTTACCTAGGTCTGTCCCACCACTGTATTTTTGAAGCACAGAACTGGAGTTCTAATTTCACAGGTTCACAGATAAGAGGATTTTGCCTCAGTACAGATTATACCCATCCTGTACCCACATCTAATTTAGGTGATTTAGATGTAAGATTTGAGCCTTTGAGCTGGTGAGACTTAGATGAGATTTTGAACTTGAGTTGATGTTGTGATGGGCTGAGACTTGTGGACACTTCAGGAGAGGGGAGTGTATTTCTCAAGCAAGATGGATGTGAGTCTTTGTGAAGAGTGGACTGGGATAGGTTGAGTGCCCCCTTCACTACCCAGAAGATGTCCAGATCTGAATTCCTGAAACTTGAATATGTTGTCTTACCTGGTAAAAAGGATTTTGCACAAGTGACATATACTGACAGAAAACCACAAGATCTCTGGATCAGAAAGAATTAATTACTCATAGCAAAAAACCCAGCCAGGTCAGTACTGTTGGTGCCCATACCCCGATTTCCCAGCATGACATGGTAAGGGCCAGGTGTCCCCGTCCATCCTGCGGTTTGTTGCACCACAACAGACTCTAGGGTGTTATGGAGTTGAGGGTATTATCTCTCCAGCCTCCCCTCCAGAGAGATTATCCATTACTCTGGTACGCAAGCAAACATCTCTGAAGAGGGGAAGAGGCTTTATCTTTACTTCCCTGGGGTGTTTCTAGCTTCATCATCCTAAACTGTCTCCCTTCACAAACATTCTTAACTTGGATGCAAATACCTTCAAAGGATCCCCACTGAGCAGACACGTGAAATATTCATGGAGAATTGTCTTCCAGCACTTTATTTCAAGCACAAAGAAA
The DNA here is from genome assembly GCF_017311325.1 of Ursus maritimus. Classification (NCBI taxonomy): domain Eukaryota; kingdom Metazoa; phylum Chordata; class Mammalia; order Carnivora; family Ursidae; genus Ursus; species Ursus maritimus. Next base: position 70,843,499 of record NW_024426996.1, read on the forward strand.
GTGGGGGGAAAAATTACGTTCAATAGAATACAAAATATGGAAAATCAAATATTACAATAATGCGAGGTGTGGTGGCTGCCGGAAAGGCACTGCTAACCTTTATGATTTTAGAGAAAGCCCTTGCCAAAAGAAACATCACTAGTTAAAAAAAAAAAAAATCACTCGCTGGAGTCAGTGAACACATAAAGAAAAGCAGAAGTTAAAATTAGTTTGAGAAAGACAAATGAAGCAATTCCAGTTGCTTATTTATCATCAACAGTGTGAGGAAGCTGTATCAATCAGTGCCGTTGGCGGATGCTCACAGAGGTTATCGAACAAAATCAGATTTCAAAACGTAAAAAGGGCGTTGCTACACATTCCATGATTATTCCTGAGAATATGACCTCCAGTTCAGATATTAGAGACCACCGTTCATCAAATGCGTACTGAATACCCACTTACTACGCATCACATCAAAGGGACACAAACTCCTCTCCTGCAGAGCACGCATCCCAGGGGGCAGACGGACAGAACTCGTAATCAGATAAATACAAGGACAACTGGTACACTACAAAGAGAAAGAAAGGGAACAATGGAACAAAAACTACAGTGGTTAGGAAAATCCTCTCTAGTGAAGTAACATTTAATTCAGTTTATTCTCGAAATATCGGTCAGTGAGTCATTTATTTATTTATTAATAATCTTTCACCCAACAAGGGGTTCAAACTCACAACCCTGAGATCAAGACCTGAGCCGAAATCGAGTCAGATGCTTAACTGACTGAGCCTGAACCCAGGCGTCCCTGGAGTGTCTTTTATTTTTTTTAGATTTTTATTTATTTGAGAGAGAGAGAGAGAACACCAGCAAGAAGGAGGGCAGAGAGAGGAAGAAGCAGACTCCCTGTTGAGCAGGGAGCCCGAAATTGGACTCTGTCCCAGGACCCTGGGATCATGACTTGAGCCAGAGGCAGACGCCCAACCGTCTGAGCCACCCAGGTGCCCCTGGAGTGTCTTTTAAAACCTAATTCAGATCATATCTTTTCTTCACATAGCCCTTCTTCAATTGCTCTCCATTTCACTGACAAAAACCCAGAGGCCCTATGATGCTACAGAGCCCTTCATGATTTGGTCCCCAAATAGTTCCCTGACCTTCTTTCTTATTACTCTTTCTCCACTTACCTTTAAAATATTCTAAGCCTTATTTATTATCTCTGTCTCTCTGCCAGAACATTAAGTTCCACTATAGAATGACCTTTGCTTTTAGAGACATCCCGATGTCTCTAAAACAGTTCTCGGACTCTAACAGAAGTTTATTAAATTTTTGTTCAATGAATGTAAAGTTACATTATGATTTTATTAGTATTTAAATATAACAAAAATAAAAATAAAGTTATCGCATACAATGCTATATTAACATCTAAATACAATGCAGAAAAATATCACAAAATAAGAAACACAAAAACAAAAATCAGGGAAGGTTTATTTACTGTGATGGGTGTGCTTGCCTGCTCATAAGTTCATTCCAGTCTGGAACACAGGAGGACAATGCTACCCGCATACCTGCTGCACCATCCCATCCATTTCTTTCCTTTGTTTTTAACTGGGTTAAGACTGAAAACCCTAGCTCACACAAGCTAGTTGTTGTGAATGGTAATAATAGCGGGACACTCTTTCTACTTAGCAGAGGAAAGTCTTCCTTTACCTTAATCCAAAATGCTGATAAACTTAATGTTTCATAATCGCTCTTCAATGTATATGAAGAACTGAGCTGCAATAATTCACTCTCTTCTTCAGGCACCAAGTTTAACTCAATTATTGATTCTGGGTTTCGAAAAGCAAACGGATCTTTTACCCAGCACTTTTCTCTTAATGTTTCAAATTTCTCTTCTGGGAAGAAATGGTTAAAAGTTTGAGACAGAGAAGTGAGATGCAACAATATCTCTAATTTTATTTCTTTCAAAATGTTTTCACTAATAATATTCTCTTCAATATGTTGCAAAAATCTTGGAAACATGTAGTAGCTAGGACGGTTGCTTTTAAGCCTCGCTTGCCATAACAATAACGTCTTTCGGAATCCCTGGATACGTTCGACATGCTGGAATATATCACTATTTTTCCCCTGTAGTTTTAAACTCAGTTCATTAAGAATGCCAAATATATCAGTTAAATATGCCAATTTCATTACCCAAATATCATCTTCAAAAATACTTGCCAAATTAGATTTTTTTTCAATAAGAAAAATGTGAATCTCTTTCCTGAGTTCGTAAACCCTGCTTAGTATCTTCCCGTGAGACAACCAACGGACTTTGGTATGATATAGTAAGTGGGTATGATTAGGTCCAATCTCTGAACAAAATGTTTCAAGAAGCTGGTTATTTAGTGAGCTTCCTTTAATAAAGTTAACAACTTTGACTGCATTTTTCAATACTTCCATGAGATTCTGTGGGATTTCTCTGGATGCTAAAGCTTCACAATGTATAAAACAATGATTCCACACAGCGCCATTATTAGTAACTTCTAGCAATTTTTTAATTACTCTGCTATGTTTTCCCGTTATGCTTGCTGCTCCGTCGCTTGTAATTCCTTTGCAGTTTTTCCAGTTTAGTTTATATTGACCAACAACACACTTTTCTAATTCTGTAAAAATATCTAATCCACTTAGGTGTGAGGTTATATTTAAACAACACAAAAAATCCTCCATAAAATCATCTTGCCATGCATATCTGACATAAACTAAGAGTGTTGTGCAGCTCCCCATATCAGTGCTTTCATCAAGCTGGATTGCAAAATCTATACCAGACCGCAACCGGGCAAGGAGCATTGTTTCTAAATGTTCTGCAATAGTACAAATGCGAAGAGATACTGTGTTATCACTAGTTATCGTTTTTAATTTATCAGCTGATTTGTCGTCAAAAATTGTACGTACCATATCCAGACACGCTGGAAGAATTATTTTTTCGGAAGCTGTGCGAGCCATTTTCTCTTTTACTACTCGATATGCAACTAAGTATGATGATAATAAGGCTTTCTCACTAACGGCCGTAGAACCACCAAGAAACTGTGTTGACAACTTTACATCTTTTTTCTTTCTTTGAAAATATTCAAGAGGCTTATCAATAAGTTCAGCATGCTGAGTTTCTAAGTGTCTTTTTAATTTTGAAGGTTTTAAGCTTTCATTTGCAAGAATATTATTACAAATAACACACTGAGGTCTGTCATTTTCAAAGGGTTTTTCACATTTGATAAAACCGTATTTTAAATAATCTTCATTATAACGTCTTGCACTTACTTTTTTCTTTTTGAAATGTGGCTCAAACGAAGTTGAAGATTGCAAAGTAGAGTCAATATTTTTCTCCATATTGTCACTATTCACATTTCTAGATCCAGGAGTTGAACTTGAACAGGCTTCTGCATATTTCACTTCATTTTTCCTCTTTCTTTTAAAAAAGATATGATCCATTTTAAAAGTAATTTCGATTAAAATGTTTTAACTGCTACTAACAAAAAAAAAAAAAGAAATTTTATATATATATAGCTTAGATAACACCTTTCCAAAAAATGCAGTTTGCAAATACATCTCAGTTGAACATCTCAGAATTCACGTCTAGTTGCAAAGTCATGGTAACATAAAACTAGACTGCTCACCAACTTTATTATGAAAATTGAACAAGATACCAGTGGACAAAGGATTGAAAAACCATTTCTTAGCCAGTATACATTCTATTCATTATATGCCCTCCATTAATTATCTTTTCACATATTAAAATTGACCTTAGTATTCCTTGCAGCACATTTCTGACAGAGGATTCATGCAAAGCACTTGATACTTTATATTTTCTTTTGTTTTAAAAAGATTTTCATTGTGACTCACAGAACTGATTCCATGACCTACGGATGGGTCACACACAGAATGTGAAAAATACTGATACAGAGACATTTTCCTCTGCTGTGTTGAGCTTGAGTATGTCTGTTTGATGATCAAAGCAGCAAGCTAATGTGCTAGACTGCTGGCTGGTACAGGAACTTTCTTGAAGTGGTAGGTATATATCTTATATTTTCATTCTTGATACTTTTTGATGGCAAGAGTTTTTAAGAATGCCAGTATGGTCAGACCCATTGAGGATCCAAGGAGGCTTTCCATAGCTAGGTCAACTACCAGGCTGTACCTGATGATATATTTTTAGAACTTTATTGGAATGCATCCTTGCCCTGGGAATAAAAGCAGAGATATGACATTAAAACTTTACAATACAGAGAGTATTATTGCCAGCTATGGCAACCTTTGTGACATCTAAGATCATGGGTGCTGAAGCAAAAAGCCTAAAGCTCTTCTCATCACTCTATATCACCTTAGGGCTATTTCTGTAAAGCAAATCACCTAAACCGAAATTGGTAAATAGAAAAAATAATGTTAGTAAAGCCTGCAAGTCAGCATCAGGAGTTGCAAAGTACACTTACAAAGCTGAATACAGCAAGTTCATTCACCGTCATATACTTCCTCTTAGCTCAGTTTGGTTGTCTATCTCACAAGTACAGGTATCCCCCACTTTCTAAAAGTTCGTGTTATGCCATTTCACTTTTAGGACAGACCTACATTAATACCTATTTTTGCTCACTAAAAGAAATCTAAAGAGGATTTTCACTTCTATGAAAAAAGCCATTACCGTACTAATGTAGGTCTTTGGTTAGAAACAAAGTGGCATGGTACGAGCTTTCAGAAAGCAGGGGATTTCATAGGAATGCTCTACTTCTGAAGGGGAAACCTGCACTTAATGCAGTGCCTCTTTGATTTTAGCGTATTTGGGTGTTAGCGCTGTAACACAGCACTTCCTTACACACCCTTCCATCAATTGTTTCACCTTTCCAGGGGAAGAGGGTGAAGGCTTATATTTACTGTAATGTTTATTAGAAATTCAATGACTTGGGGCACCAGGGTGGCTCAGTCGGTTGAGCATCTGAATCTTGGTTTGGGCCCAGGTCATGATCTCGGGGTCACAAGATTGATCCTTTGTTGGGCTGCCTGCGCTCAGTGCAGTCTACTTAGAATTCTTTTCCTCTTCCTCTCCCTCCCTCTCAGCCCCCCCGCAATTCACATCCGCCACATGCACTCTCTCAAACACATAAATAATAGGGCGCCTGCCTTACTCGGTTGGTAAAGCAGCCACTTTTGGCTCAGGTCCTGATCCCAGAGTCCTGGGACTGAGTCCCATGTCTGGCTCCCTTCTCAGTGGGGAGTCGGCTTCTCCCTCTCCTCATGCTCTCTCTTGCTCTTTCAATTAAAGAAATGAAATCTTCAAAAAAATAAACCCACAAATACATAAATAAAATCTTTTTAAAAAGAAATTCAGCGTCTTAGTGTTATTAACTTTTATCAGAATTGTTTGCATTAACTCTATTTTCCTATTATCTGTATTCTTGATGCTGTCTCACTAGTCAAGGAAGAACCGATCATCCCCCAGAACTATCCTAGGGATGGCTGACAGCAAACAGCTGGACCCAGTTTGCACAACTTTCATATGCAAACTAACTGTACCAGAGCCCGCCCTACCTGCACATCCCTACCTCCTCCCCCATTGGGCTCTTACACTCTGGCAATATTTCCCTTGGCCCTAATCATCCCAGGAACAACAATTTTGTTGAAATTAATCAAAAATCCAATTCTAAACCTGATTAGCCTGCTTACCATACCTCACTCATTCCTTCCCTAGAAAATACGCAGACTTTCTCATAATACAGGGTTTTCCAGTTTCCCTTCCACTCCCTCTCCTCCTGACCAAGCCTAGTGTTTCCCCATGTGGCCCTCCTTGCGTGGCTTGGCATGCTCTATCTCCTGTTTCTAGGGATCTGGGAGTATAAAAACTTCCTACTTCGTGACAGCCATTTGTGTGTGTGTCTTACCATGCCTCATTAAAACAAATCCTGAGTACATTTAATTATTTTTTTAAATATTTTTATTTATTTGAGAGAGAGAAAGCAAGAGACAGAGCAGAAGCAGAGTGGGGAGGGGCAGAGTGAGCAGTAGATTCCCAGGCTGAGCGGAGAGCCCAATGTGGGGCTCAGTCCCAGGACCCTGAGATCATGACCCTGAGTCGATGGCAGACGCTTAACCGACTGAGCCACCCAGGCGCCCCCTGAATATATTTTAAATCATTTTTCTTTTGTTATTGCTCTAGTTACAAAGTTATAAAGTGTGGTCCTAATCCTATTTTCCCCATAAGGTATGTTATGTTTTAGTATACATTCTACATTCCATGAGTTCTTCCAGGAAGTCATAGTGTTAAAGCTGAAACACCCATTATCTTAAGATTACTTATTATTACTTGTCTGGTGAATGGATTTCCCCCACTCACTTGAAAGGACTATTGGAATCCCCCAGTTTGGGGGACATACTAAATATTTTTCACTGTGGCTATCACCCATTCTTCACCGAGTGAAACAGAGTGGAGCACACTACACAAGGTACAGGTGTCAAGAATACAGGCAACCTGCAAAAATGTGCTACACATTGTTTGAATGCCATCAATGTTCATCAGCCTGTTGTCATTGTACTTATGGGGGGGGTCTAATTTTTAATAATAAAGCCAGCTTTGAAAGAGGCATCACAGAGAACGGTAACCTTGAAACAAGATGTTCCCAGAGGGAGCCATAGCCTTGGTGATATTCTTCTGTAAGATTTCATTAATTACATCCCTATGGACTTTACTATTAACAATAATTTGACAATAATTGACAAATGGAGGAGATGTATCCATCACAGTGGTATCATACGGAGTATTCACTGCCTTAAAAATCCCCTATGTTCTGCCTATTCATCCCTACCTCCCTCCAATCCCTGGTAATCACTGTTTTTTTTCTGCTGTCTCCAGTTTCACTTTTTCCAGAATGTCATATAGTTGGAATTACACCGTATGTAGCCTTTGCAGATTGACTTCTTTCACCTAGTAATATGCAATTAAGGTTCCTCCACGTCTTTTCATGGCTTGATAGCTCATTTCTTTTTAGCACAGAGTAATATTCCATTGTCTGGATACAAAAGTTTATTTATTCATTCACCTACTGATAAAGACATCTTGGTTGCTTCTAAATCTTGGCAATTATGAATAAAGCTGCTATAAAAATCAGTGGCAGGTTTTTGTGTGAACGTAATTTTTCAACTCCTTTGGGTAAATACTAAGGAATCTGATTGCTGGATTGTACGTACAGTGTGTTTTTAGTGAGGATCCCAGCAAAGGCTGTTTATGTTTTTGTTGCTGGAGCATACCAAAAATTGTACACACAGATTATGCATCATAGACAAGGTGTAGTTGGTTTTTTGTTTTTGTTTTTTGGTTTTTTTTGGCAATGGTGTCTACATTTGTTAACTCATTCATATTGGCAGATTTCAAATAATGCCAAAAGGACTATTCTAGGATCTCATGAGTTGTGAAGGCCTAGCATGCTACTCAGTTACCCTGTTGGTCTCTCTGATATGAACTGTCAGAAAACAGAACCAAAAAAAAAAAAAAAAAAAAGAAAACAGAACCAAGTTAGAACTGAAGGGTATAGATCTGAAGGTATAGGCAGGGGTAAAGGTGGCTGGTGACATGGGTCACACGATTTAGCGTAATTCAGTGAAAAACAGATGTAGAGAGCTGGTCAAGAGAAATCTCTCTTATTTGGTCAGTTTAGGGTTAGACAACTGTTAAATCTTGAACTTAAGGGCTGAAACTTTATGAGATGGAAAGCTTTACCGGGCATTCTGGAACAATGTTGGAATGCAGCTTTAGGAAGGTGCCAGGAAGGCAGCAGAAGCCACTTGAGAAAACAGCTGTTGCTATAGGAGTAGGATTAAACTGTAATATGCAATAGCACAAAATGCATCACCTTGTCTCTGGGCCAGCACTCTCCTGGCATAGTTTTCTGTTTATAGTAATATAAAGGGTTGGTGCCATAAGGCAGACCTACAAATAGGGACAGAGGTCAGGGTTTATTCGCTAGAAAGGTGGCAGTTTTAGGTGTTGGTTGCCCTAAGAGGGACTTGGAAATAGCAACTTGGCTAGTTATTATAAATGCTTTAACTACAGCTGAGTAGCCTAAATAGCTGGAAATCTACTGTATACAGTACCTGCCTACACTTAGAAAGATGTATATCTGGGAGAGAATTCAGGGACCGGTAGATGCCTTTGACTTCATCTTGGTTAGATGTTTCCTTGAAAGATGACATGTTCCAAATATTTCACCTTGGTCTGAAAAAGGCAAAGCTTTTCTTTGGAGGTCTTATGTCCTATCTTCCAAGAGGTAGTAGGACTAAAGAGTTTATTTCTCTCGGATGTCAGAGCATGGTGTACTAAATTGTTCAAAAAACAACTGCATCTAGGTTTCTTTTTAATGAATAACAAGAGTTGGAGAGAAAGTCACAGTAGCCCTGAAGCAATCTGACTGAGATATATAGCTGCCCTTAATAGGTGAGAGAACAATTACTGACTCTCTTCCTCTCATAATTAAAAGTTCCCACAAGGATGCTCACTTGTTTTAAATACTTCTTTCCCTCTAAGAACTCTCATAACACTACAGGTTTTTGTTTGTTTGTTTGTTTTAAGATTTTACTTTTAAGTAATCTCTACACCCAAGACGGGGTTTGAACTTACAACCACAAGATAAAGAGTCACATGTTCTATGGACTGAGCCAGCCAGATGCCCCTGAAACCACTACAATTTTAAGGATAAAATATGCCATGTCTCCCTTTTTTTTTTTTTTAATTTATTTATTTGACAGAGATAGAGACAGCCAGCGAGAGAGAGAGAGAGGGAACACAAGCAGGGGGAGTGGGAGAGGAAGAAGCAGGCTCATAGTGGAGGAGCCTGATGTGGGGCTCGATCCCATAACGCCAGGATCAGGCCCTGAGCCAAAGGCAGACGCTTAACCGCTGTGCCACCCAGGCGCCCCCCTCCCTTTTTTTTTTTCATAGATATTCTACCCTATATAGCTAAAGAAAAATGGAGCTAAATATAAGAAAAATGGAGCTAAACATGCTCCGAAGTCTTTTGTTTGCCCTCCTTTTTCTTTACTTGTCTCTGAAAGGTGCCTTAATGGGAAGTCAGAGGAGTTTGGGGAATAGGTTCAAATCTGAGCTTTTTGGTCTAAGTTTTGGAGTTTTAATTTGAAGAGACATATCCTTAATTAGAACTCAATGTAAATCAGAGCATATACATATCATAAGATGAGCAAGTACATCCGTGTAACTCCACAGCCCAGATGGACTCTGTTGGGACAGATCCCTTCTGGCCAAACTTAAAATATCATAAATGTGTGCAATGATGCTTAAGACATATGCACTGAGATTGACTGCTATGGATGTACAACCACATTTCCGAGGAATAATGCTCTTTAATCAGCTGTGCTTATGGCTTAGCCATCCTTCAGGACAGAATTTCAATTAAGATGATCAACTATTTACAGTTGAAGGTTTCATTAATATAGTCATGTGATACGGTTTCAGGTTACTGACTTTGCACTAATGAATCTTATCTACCTGCTCAAAGAATGTGTTTGTCATATGGTGGGTACTCAATAAATGTATTTGAAAGAATAAATGAAGGAATGATTGACACTATTTTTAGTATTTTTTTAGTATTTTTACTATTACTATTATCTCATTTGAAAAATAAGTTACAAACTATATTTGAACAATTTAGTAATATGTAAGACAAAGGCTAGTAAAACATATTATCTAAAATAGGATAATCAAAGATATCCTATTTTATAATAAACCATTTATGTTCAGTAGTAGAAAGAATGGTCCTATAAAAAAATAAATGTAAACTATGTTTAGATTTAGCTTATAAAGCTTAATACCTAAATCTACCTAAAAATAACTCATATAAAAATACTAATATCTTATTTATATTATTATAGGTATGAATTATTCTTTTAGACAAAAACTGTCATTTAATCATTCTGGTCTTCTATATTTTTACTACTCCTATTTCAACCCAATTCTCCTTGAGAGTTTATAATTGGCTATGCTCCAGACTCTTGTATTCAAAAAGTATTCTTAAAGAGCTTACTTCCTCTCCTAAATCAGATAATTCACTTACAGTAATAGTAGAGGTAATGTATTAGGGTATAGACCTGGTAGGTGTGGTAATGAAAGCATGGGGAAGTCCTTTTCTTTTCTTTTTTAAGTTTATTTATTTATTAAGTAATCTCTACCCCCAACGTGGGGCTCTAACTCATGACCCCAAGATCAAGAGTCGCATGCTCTTCTGATTCAGCCAGCCAGGCACCCTGGGGTTAGTCCTTCTCTAACTGAAAAAGGATGCAAGGTATCAGTTAAATGGAACACGTTAAGTAGAAAATGGTGCAAGTTTGATAGAGAGGGTATGAAATAGTTATCTAGGAAAGTGGTACTATGAATGGTCTAGGAAAATGTTTCAGGATTTTAAGCTGTATGCATGATTATCTTATATGCTTAATGCAATGATCATTATTGCTATAAGTTTACTAGGTGGTCTTTAATTCCCTGCCACTAATTCTTACCTCTTACATTACATGTTATCTCTCATGGTGTTATGAATATTATGCTCTTTTTTTAAGTAAACTCTACCCTGAATGTGGGGCTCAAACTCATGACCTGGAGGTTAAGAGTAGCATGCTCTACCAACTGAGCCAAACAGGCACTCTTAAAAATACAGCTTTGATCAGTTTCCTCATAATTCAAAAACCGCTAATGGTTCTGAGCTGGTGCATTCTCCTCAGGACAATATCCTTTAAATCTAAGCCTCATCTTATCTTTCTAGGTATCTCCTTCATCCCATACCTTCAAACAATTCTACATTTTAAGTTCTAAGACTATCGAAGTTCTTGAAATATATCATGCGTTTCCACGAATTTGCTTCTGACTAGTATTCTGTTTGTATGGACTACTCCTAAGTCATTTGAAATCCTATTCATTCTTGAAATGTTTTAGCTCAAATGCTATAGCATCTATCGACTCAACTAACGTTTAAGTATTTACAATGTACCAAGCACTGGGCAAACAAAGCAAAAAAAAAAAAAGATAGTGAAAAAGTAATATATGGAAATACCTGTTCAGCTGTTATGATGAATGAACCAGAGTTACAACACACTGACAAATCTTAAGAACAACATTAAGAAAACAAGCAAACTGCAAAAGGATATCACATTACTGATTGTTAAAATCATGCAAAACAGTACTAAATATGAAATTAAAATTAAACATAAAGGTGCTTGGGGGAGTGGTTACCTTGGTCAAGAGGGAACAGAATGAGATTGCGTAGAGCAGACAAAGGACTTCAATTTATTTTATCAAACAATTTATGTAATTTGTTTCTCCAGTGAGATGGCAAGTACACAATGTATGAGTTAGACTTTTGTTTCTATCTTTTGTCTAAAATATTCTACTTTTTAAAAGAATCTACAAGACTTGATTCCCTCCTGCAGGCATTGCAGATCTGTCTCATAACCAGTAACTTAATTCTTGCACTCTCTTTTGTTTCCCTTTACACATATTAGTGCAGTAGACCTTAAGGGTAGGGAGTTCCAGGTATCATCACCTCTGGATATATTCGCACGTTATCCTCTTCAGCAGATTCCTGTTCCCTCCCGCGCTCTCAGGCCCAAATAGGGCGCCTCTAAGAATTTCAGCCTGACCCTTTCAGCCGACCTTAGAACAGCTCCGCTCAAATCCCGGACTGCTGTTCCCCTTCCCCCGGGACACCTCAATTCGTCTCCTGAGCAAAACCAGAATGTGCTTCCCCCAACGAACCCCGGAGTATCGCCCCTTAGCAGTCTTTGGTCCACTCCTATCACAGGCTGCCTTTCTCCTCACCTCCAGCCCAGCGCCGCAAGCCTCCCGTTTCGCCCGTCGAGCGGCGATTCAGCGCGTCCCCCCATTCCCTACGCAACACCACTTCCGGCCTAACCTTGGCACCCACAAACGTCTCATTTCCAGCCGGAAAAGCTGGTTCGGTCCTCTGCGCAAGCGCAAAACCGGGGGCCGGGTCGCAGCTTCTTGTCCAAACGCTCGCGCGACAGTCTCGCGGTTTTTCCTTCCCCTGCGGGGTTTTTTTTGAACTGTGTGGCGCTAATTCCAACTTGACAGCGTAATTCCAACTTGCGTGCTTGGCTGCAGGCTGACCCGAGCCTGAGGCGACTTTGTACACTTGACCTGCGGTCCGTAGGACCCCTGCAGCCCGGAGCGGACCAGGCTCGTCCCGGCCGGGTCCCGGCACCATGGGGGCGGAGAAGAAGTTGCTGCCGATCAAGGAGGCCTTTCAGCTGGCGCAGCAGCCGCACCAGAACCAGGCGAAGCTGGTGGTGGCGCTGAGCCGCACCTATCGCACGGTAAGCCCGGCCCCGGGCCTCGGCCGCCGCCCCTCGCCCTCCCCGGACCAGCGTCCCCCAGGGGCCTCGCGTGGCCCTCCGGACTCCAACGTTCTGAACCTTCCCGGCCCAGTTCGGAGAGGTCTGGAGACCTGAGCGAGGTCGCACGGGCACCCCTTCTCCCCAGCGGCCTCCGGCGCGGACCCCCGAGTGACCCGTGAGCGCACGCAGATCCTGACAGTCTTTATAAGAGGATTGTAGGGAATTTTGAATTTTAGTACCGTTTTACCTGGTTTACTTATTTAGAGACCCATATTGTATTTAATGATCACAGTCTTGTGTCTCTTCAAGTTAACAGTTCACTAATTTTTAACATAAATCTGCATTTCATTAACCAGTTTTAAAAGATAAATATGCATTTATATTTCTTCCCTGTAATGATTTTAACAAAACACACTTCTTTATTATTGACAAAATCAGTCAGTGCAAATAAGTGCATCTTTGTTACAAGCCAGCTATTTTTCAGGTTGATATACTTAATTGCCTTTTATTATCATCTTAAGAAATAAAAAAATAGAAAAAAGCGTTTCTTTCTCTCAAGCTCATTTCCTTATTTGGCAGGATTACACAAAGAGTTAAAAAAACTGTTTCTTTCACTGGATTTTCAAAACTTTTTTTGATTAGTAAATATTTTACATGCTCAAAGTACATAGAAAAAAATGCACCGAGAAGACTCACTCCTTTCCTAGTCCCCATCCAGTACTGTCCCTCATAGTCTTTTACAGCTAACCATTTTTAATTAGTTTCTTGTTTATCCTTCAGGTCTTCACGCAAATACAAGCAAATGTGAGTATGCGTTCTTATTTCCCTTCATTCCTCCTTCAATATTTTCTACATTGTTCTGCACTTTGCTTTTTTCATTTAATAGTATATTCTGGATACTCCTTATCACTGTCTAGTTAGATTTCCTCATTCATTTTTGTTTTTTTAAACTGTCACATAGTCCATTTTGTGGACATACTCCAATTTATAGCCAACGCACTATAAGTACACATTTGTGTTGTTTCCAGTCTTTACATATTAGAAACGAGATATATATCTATATATAGATATATAGATATATATCTATATATATATATTTTTTAAGTAGCCTGTGTGCCCAACGTTGAGGGCTCAAACTCACAACCCCGAGATCAAAGAGTGGCATGCTCTACTGACTGAGCCAGCCAGGCACCCCTAGAAACATTGTTTTAATGAATACATGTTTCCTACATTTGCAAGGGTAACTGTCAGCTTGTCTGCAGAGAATTGCTGGGTCAAAGAGGAAATGTATTTGTAAATGTGATAATTACAGTTGCCCTTTATAGAGTGGTCCATTCTATAGTCCCAGCAGCCAAGTATGAGAGGCATTTTTTTTTTTTTTTTTTGAGGGTGTTTGGGAACCACTGAAATATAATTGGTGGGATTTTTTTTTTTTTTTTTAGGATTTTATCTATTTGACAGAGAGAGGACACAAGCATGGGGAGTGGTAGGCAGAGGGAGATGATGAGCAGAGAGCCTGACGAGGGCCTCAATCACAGGAGCCTGGAATCATGACCTGAGCAGAAGGCAGATACTTAACTGACTGAGCCACCCAGGAACTCCTGGGGGGATGTTTTTGATAGATAAGAAAATTTATAAGTAAGAGCCTGAATAGTGTAGGAATAGGAGTTACAATGATAAATGATATATCAAAAAGAAATTGCTGTGTTATAGGAAGGCGAAATTATAAAAGGCAGTGTTGAATTGACATCAGTGGGGTTTTTCTTTCCTTTTTTTTTTTTTTTTAACTGAACTGTATTTGTCTTTGGTGCGTTTTTCTAAATAGACCGAAGGATGTGTAGAAAAATCAAATCTTTTGTAAACAAAATCTTTTGCTGCTTTCCTCCATAACAGAATTAACTCAAAAACAGGAGAGACACAAGTAAATGATTACCCAAGTCTGTTTTCCTTAATCATTTCTTCTTCTGGATAGATGATTACAAGTTATTAAGGAATAAAGATTTTAGTTTAATAAATTATTATTTTGGGGAGTCTTAGGTCAGTGCTAGGAATAAAGACATCAATGTAGTTTGTAAAGGACTGGTTTTATATATCTGGTTATCAGTAAAACATTTTTTCAGGAGGCATTTGTTCATACCTTAAATACATTATGATAGTCTGTAAATATGAAATCTGCAGCAGAGCAAGAAATAGAATTTGCACCAGTTTATTACTTCATTTAGCCAAATAGAAGGAAGATGAAGACAGCAACATTTCAAGTTATTTTAATTATTTTACTTTCTCTTGAAAATACTATGCAAGTTTTGTCAATTTTTATTAACATTTACAATGAGTGTATGTATCATCTAAAAATTTACTGGGTTGAAAGCCTTAAGGGCTTTTATAATTTAGAGAAAAGACAGCTAGGGTTCTAAATTTATATGTGATGATAAATAGGGGCACCTGGGTAGGTCATGATCTCAGGGTCATGAGATGGAGCCCCACATCGGGCTCCCTTCTGCCGAGTCTGCTCTTCTCTCTCTCTCTCTCTCTCTCACTCAAATAAATAAAGGCTTTCAAAAAATAAAATATGTGTGATGGTAAGTATGTTTATGGTATATGTACATACATACACATTTATGTCACATGAAAGTCACCTCGTACATTTTTTTCTGCAGGATAAATATTACAATCAAAAGCTAATTTACTATATAATGCTAGATTTACTTTATTTACTTACTATAATGCTAGCTTTAATTTAAAAAACTTAAGAACCAGTTTCAGGTAAATGTATTTAAATGAGCACTCTACTTAGGAAAGAAGTTAAATTTTGGTCCAAAAATTATTGCATTCTTGTTATTTGGCAAATATTATTTCAGGTAAGGGTTATTTTGAGACTGTATTAAATGCATGTGTAGTATACCTGTGACTATGAATGAAATTAACATAGCTTTTTTCTTTTTTCTGGTTTTTTTTTTTTTTTTTGCATAAATTGTACTTTCCTCATGAGTTATTATTAAATTCTAGAATTCTGAACTTGGAGAAAATCAGATGGTTGTCATTACGCCTCCTGGGAATAGTTTGATTTTTTTTTTTTCCTTTTCCTTTTCAGGACTGAGGCAAATAGCAGTGAAGTTCAGTGTTTGTTGTGCCAGATTCTAAATAAGTTCTTGGGAAATATGCTGGAAAAAGGCCAGATTGATAATGTTTTGTGCATTAAATGGATGAAGCTCTTCTTATTAGACTGTGAGATAAAATTCCAAACGTGAGGATACAGGCAGTCGTGGCTCTTTCAAGACTTAAGATGTATGGGTAATGATTGCCCCATGGTTAAAGGTATGTGCTACTTCATAGATTTTGTTTGATTTAAATGTACAGTAGTCGAATTTTTCCTTATTAAATATATAATATATAATAAGAGAGAAGAGTGTGTGATACATGCACACATCCCATTTAAAGATACATTGTTTCAATAGCAATCCTTTGATACCAGATGGGTATCCTATAATTTAAGTACCCAGAATTAGAGCAGACCCACAGGTCAAGCAAGGGTTTACTCCCACAAGACTGCCCCCACTTCAGATACCAGCCACAAGTCCCAGGTATCCCCAAACTACTTGCACTTCTACCTACCTAACTACAAATTTGGGGGATTCCCATGACCACCACACCCCCTCCTAAGGTATAAAAATTCTCTAGAATGACTGACAGAATTCAAGTAAGTGCTGTGCTTACTATTAGAGTTTTATTGTAAAGGATACAACTGCAACAGCCAAATGGAAGAGATACATAGGGCAAAGTATGGGAGACAGGGAGTGCAGAGCTTCCATGACCTGTGTGGGTATCCCACCTTCCCAGCACATTGATGTGTTCACCAACCTAGAAGCTTGAGCCTGGTTGTTTCAGGGTTTTTTATGAGATTTCATTAAGTAGGGATGTTGGATTAAATCATTGGCTATTTGAACCAATCTCTAGTCCCTCTCCCCTACCTGAAAATAAGGGAATGGGCCTGAAAATTCCAGCCCTGTAATCACCTAATTAGCTTTTCAGGTGATGAGCTTCCCTCCTGAAGCTATCTAGGGACCTCTAACCCCCACCTTGAGTCACCACATTACCATAAACTCCAGTAAAGTTGAGAGGGATTCCAGAATAACAAAGACACTCCTTTCACTCAGGACATGCCAAGGTTTTTTGAACTCTGAACCAGGGACAAAGATCAAATACATTTTTTTATTACTCCATAAAAGAATAATAAAATGGACACATATACGAAGTTAAGAAATGGAATGCTGAGGTACCTTTTTAACTGTCTTGTGCCTTTTTCTGAATGTATTTCCCCTTCCTTCCTTTCCAGAAGAAAACACTATCCTGAATTTTGTGTTACTCATTACGCCTGTCTTGACCCCAGGACCCCAGGATAATGACCCGAGCCAAAGGCAGATGCTTAGCCAACTGAGCTACCCATGCACCCCATGAACTAAGCTTCTATCAGCATTATCAAACATGTGGAAGAATTTTTCTGGCCAATAATGCCTAGAGGCAGTGTTAGGGACTGAGTTGTGTGTCCACAAAATTCATATGTTGAAGCCCTAACTCCCAATACCTCAGAATGTGACTGTGTGTGGAGATAGGGTCTTTAAAGAGGTGATTAAGTAAAAGTAAGGCCTTTGAGAGGGGGCCCTCATCCAATTTGACTGGTGTTTTATAAGAAAAGGAAATTAGAACATGTCCATGTAGAGAGGAAGGGCCATGTGAGGGCCCTGCAAGAGGACATCTATCTACAGCCAAGAAAAGAGGCCTCAAGAACCCAAACCTGTCGATGCTTTGATCTTTGGACTTCTAGCTTCCAAAACCAAGAAAATAAATTTCTGTTTTTTAAGTCACCTAGTCTATAGGATTTTTGTTATGGCAACCCCAGTAAACTAATAAAGTTAGAATTATTAGATGGTAGGATTATGTACATGTTCAGCTTAATTAATAATTCTGATATTTTTCTAAAGTAATTGGACTAATTTGCAATTCTACTAGCAGTGTATGAGAATTCTTGTTCTGCATTCTTGCCCAAATATGATACTGTCAGACTTTCACTTTTTCTAGTCTGGTAGGGGAGGAATGAAAATACTAACGGTCATTTTAATTGCATTTTCCTGACAAGAGTTGAATATCTTCATGTGTTTCTTGTTTCTATATCAATAAAATGCCTTTTATATCTTTGTCCACTTCTTTGTTGTGCCATGTTTTTTACTGATGGATAGAAGTTAATTTTAATGAGAGTAAGATTTATCCTTTAATGGCCTGTCCTCTTTTTTTCTTATTTAAGAAATTCTTCCCACCCCCAGAGTATTAAAAAAGATATTCTCTCAATTTTTTTCTGAATGTTTACATTTGAATCCTTCTACCTGGAATTTTTTTTTAATGTTTGGTTTGAGGGAAGTATATAATTTCATTTCCCCCATGTTAATAACAGTTGGCCCAGGCCTATTTATTGAATTGTCTTTTATTTTTCCTCAGCTGATCAACAGTGGCAGCTTTGTCATACATCAGAAGTCTGCATGGAATGTGGTCCTCTTTCTGGTCTCTCGGTTATAATTTTTGTCTACCACTAGACCAGCATGACATTACCTCCCCCTCTTTCTTTTAAAGAGAAAGAGTTTGCGGGGGTGGGGGAGTCGGTGGGGGAGAGAGATAATCTTAAACAGGTGGAGCCCAACATGGGACTCGATCTCACAACCTTGAGATTACTACCTGAGCCAAAATCAAGAGTCAGACGCTTAACCGACTGAGCCACCCAGGTACCCCTACATCGCTTTTTTTTTTTTTTTTAAGATTTTATTTGTGTGAGAGAGAAGGAGATCATGAGTAGGGGGGAGGGGTAGAGGGAGAAGCAGATTCCCTGCTGAGCAGGGAGCCGGATGCGGGGCTCAATCCCAAGACCCTGAGGTCATGACCTGAGCTGAAGGCAGACACTTAACTGATTGAGCCACCCAGGTGCCCCCACATTGTCTTAATTATTATGTTTTTGTAATCTTAATATCTGGTAGTATTTCAAAAATTTTTGATTTAAATGATATATGACATATAGTTATTTAACCATCAACATGTACATGATCCTGAAACTGTCAAATGTGGGAGTAGAGCTGAATAATTATATTTAAGCATAGGAAATGCGTTTTGCTCCAAAGATTAAAAATTCTTTTCAAGGCAACACAATTAAAATCAAACTAATGGGACTTTTAAAAGCCATTTCTAATATGGGACTCAAGTTTGGGGTATTTTCGATGGGGTTTTAGGTGAAAAAAGATGGTGGGCCATGAGTTGATAATTATTGAAGCTGATTTAGTGTATTAATTTTATAGGTTTCACTGGTTTATATTCTTTTTCCTTTTTTTTTAAAAGACTTTATTTGAGAGAGAGAGAGCCCGAGCATAGAAGGAGAGGGAGAAACAGACTCCCTGCTGAGCGGAGAGCCTGACTTGGAACTGGATCCCTAGAACCCTGAGATCATGACCTGAGCTGAAGTCAGACACTTAACCCACTGACTTCTCAGGTGCCCCAGTGGTTTATTTTCTTAACAGATACAGAATGCATCACTTGTTAGATAATTATATTGGGTCCTTTCTACTTTGTCTTTTTGTTTCTTAAGATTTTGTACTTAGCTCAGATAATTCCATGTCTTCAGCAGGCTAGTGATAACATCATGTCACATGTACATAAAGTTAATAGATTCGAAAATCATCCTTCTTTCTTACTATTATGAAAAATTTCAAAGCAAAGAATAATAAAATGAACTATTATCAATATTTGGCCAATTTTCTGTTCCTTGCCCCCTGAATACCTCCATCCCCCATATACACACACACATATACATACTTCCTGCACCCTACTCTCCGCTCGAACTATTTTAAATCTTGGCCATCATAGCATTTCATCTAATATCCAGTGTTCATGTTTTCTTTCTTTCTTTCTTTCTTTCTTTCTTTCTTTCTTTCTTTCTTTCTTTCTTTCTTTCTTTCTTTCTCTTCTTTCTTTCTCTTCCTTCCTTTCTTTCTTTCTTTCTTTCTCTTCTTTCTTTCTCTTCCTTTCTTTCTTTCTTTCTTTCTTTCTTTCTTTCTTTCTCTCTCTCTTTCTTTCAATTTTATTTCATTTATTTGACAGAGAGAGAGACAGCCAGTGAGAGAGGGAACACCAGCAGGGGGAGTGGGAGAGGAAGAAGCAGGCTCCCAGGGGAGCAGGGAGCTCCATCCCAGGACTCTGGGATCACGCCCTGAGCTGAAGGCAAACGCTAAAGGACTGAGCCACCCAGGCGCCCCAATGTTTTTCTAATTTTCTAAAAAAAAAATGTCTTCACCCTTGTTTCTTTGAATTGGAATCTAAACCATGTCCATACATTTCATGCGATTAATATTTCTTACCATATCTTATAATACATAATAGGCTGTCTTTGCCTCCTTGACATTTATTTGTTGTAGAGATTAGGTCATTTGTCTAGTTGAATATTTCATATCCTGGATTGAACTGATTTTATCCTCATACTATCACTCAAACTATTCTATCATGTATTTCCAATAAACTGATAGTTAAGTTGGGTTGTTTTTTTTTTTTAAGATTTTATTTATTTGACAGGCAGCGAGAGAGGGAACACAAGCAGGGGGAGTGGGAGAGGGAGAAGCAGGCTTCCCAGGGAGCAGGGAGCCCTACGCTGGGCTAGGTCCGAGAACGCTGGGATCATGACCTGAGCTGAAGGCAGATGCTTAATGACTGAGCCACCCAGGCGCCTGTGATAGTTAAGTTTAAATGATGGCTACATTAAAGTTTTAACTTTGGGAAGGTGGGGGAGTTAAAAATACTGATCCAGTGGTTTATAAACAAACATTCTGTTATGTTGATATCAGGAGGAGAAATACTGATAACATTTTTGAAACGGCATCCTAATATATATGAATTATGGATTACAAAGCAGTGATATAATTTCTATAAACCAGGTTCCTCTCTATCTTATTCTCTCTAACCTCCCTATTTATACAAATGGGGAAACTAAGGCCCAGAGAGTTAAGTATTTGCCAAAGGCCAAACATCTAATTTAACAGTAGAAGTAGGGCTCTTAGGTTACCTGGATAGCTCAGACGGTTTAGTGTCTGCCTTGGGCTCAGGTCATGATCTCAGGTGAGATCAAGCCCTGCATCGGGCTCCATGCTCAGCAGGGAGTCTGCTTGAGATTTTCTCCTCCTTCTGCCCCTCCTGCTCGTGCACTCCCTCCCCCCCCCC